>NW_006408520.1:21690467-21692234 GCF_000296735.1 Chrysochloris asiatica | reverse complement strand
ACAAAAATCTCACTTAAATAGAAAGACAAGAATAGGTAAATGTATAGAGACCAAAGTTTATTAGTGGTTAACAGGATAAAGAGGGATTGGGAAAAGGGTATACTTCTTATGGAGCAATGTGTTTCAGTTTATGATCATGGAAAAACCACATTGATTAAGGGTAGGGTTGTTCAGTTGATTAATGCAATTGTTATAAAAAAATCATATACTTATTAAACATTGAATTGGCAAAAGTTGTGTGATAGATACATTCACAGCAGAAACACCACCAACAAATGAAAATGTGAAACTAGACATCTCATGGGATTTGTTTATTTGGTCTGGAGATTTAGGGTCATGGTTTCCTGGAACCTCCCCATGTTTAGTGCATCTGTCTTTCTCCTGGGTTTGGGTTGCTGCCTGGAGTCTTGAAAGTTTACAAGTGGCTATCTAAAATACCAAATGTCCTGGTGAGGCACTGTAGGATAAGTACTGGGCTCCAAGGTCGATTTCAAACTCACTAGTCACTCCTCAATAAACCCTATAAAGGGTTGCTGTGATTCAGAATTGACTCAATGACACTTCACAACAACAACAATCCAAAATACAGCAACTGGTCTCTATATGAAGCAGACACAGACTTCCCAGTAGAAGAGCAGGCTCTGGATCTGCCTAAGAAGGAATTCAGAAGAGTAGCATGGAAACAAATTCAAATGCTCCAAAAAGGGGTGGAGGAAAATAAGAAGTCAGGAAAGTCTTACAAGAGTAATCAAACAAGGCAGATACAGCATTGGAAACAATCCAAAACCTGCAAAAAGAAGTCCAGATGATTAATAAATGGACAATACACTGAAAGGGTAAAGGAGCAGAATGGAATAGATGGAAGCCAGAACCAGGGAGCTGGAAGACAAATCTCTCAATACTGCTAAAAATAGAAGAGCAAGTATAAAAAAGAATTAAAAAATCTGAAGAGAGTCTAAGATTAATGCTGGATAACATGAAGAGTAATAACTTAAGAATTATTGGAATTCCAGAACAGGAAGAATCACAGAAGTCCACAGAAGAGATAGTTGAAGAGCTTCTGGAAAAAAATTTTCCTAACATCTTGAAGAATGAGAAGATAAACTTTCAAGAAGCTGAAAGAACCCCAGGAAGGATAGACCCCAAAAGAAAATCACCGAGACATATCATAATCAAGCTCTCCAAAATCAAAGCCAAGAAGAAAATCCTAAAAGCAGCCAGGGAAAAGAGAAGTGTTACTTACAAAGCCAAACAAATCAGATTCAGCCCTGACCTGTCAGCAGAAACCATGCAGGCAAGAAGGCAATAGAGAGGCACATATAAAACCCTAAAAGAAAAAAAATACTGCCAACTAAGAATCGTCTATCCATCAAAACTGTCAATTAAATATGATAGTACAATCAAAACATTCCAGGATGATCAGGAGCTAAGAGATTTTGTCAAAGCCAATCCAGTGCTTCAAAACAAACTAAAGGGAGTTCTTTGGAATGAAAACCAGCAAGAACAGACAATCTCTGTCAAACAAGAGATTGACAGATGTGGCAACACTCAGCCAACAGATATCAGATTTCAGAACAGAACAAAATTACAGCAATGAATTCAGAGGACCTGTGAGACCAACCAAAGATCAAAATATTAACAATGTCAAAGAAGGGAAAAATATAGGAACAGAGATCCAGGTATTGAGGAAGTCCAGTAGACTGCAGGATACAATAGACTGTCTTAAAGGCAGGGAAAACTTAATAGACTATAGAGTAGCCCCAAAGA
>NW_006408520.1:21673676-21689071 GCF_000296735.1 Chrysochloris asiatica | reverse complement strand
GTTGTACTCCAACAAATTTGAAAACTTAGAAAAACATGACCTACCTAAACTCACACAGAGCGAAGTAGAAGACTTGAATGGAACCATAACAATAGAAGAAATTGATCAGGTCATCAAAAACCTCCCAACCAAAAGAAGTCCAGGTCCAGATGGCTTCACTGGGGAGTTCTACCAGACATTTAGGGAAGAGTTGTCACCAAGTCTATTCAAATTATTCTAGAATACAGAGGAAGATGGAAAACTTCCTAATACGTTTTATGAATCCAGCCTAACCCTCATACCAAAACCAGGGAAGAATGTCACTAAGAAAGAATATTATAGACCAATATCCCTCATGAACATAGATTCAAAAATTCTCAACAAAATCTTCACTCTTGGACTGCAAAATCAGCCACTTTTGTTACCAAACATTTACATTTACCTTTCCAACACTCACTATCAGACCTGATAGCAATCATTCCCTATTGAACCACAGGAGTCCTTTTCCCCTCACCTTTTATCAGCCTCATCCAGACAAGTGGGACACAATTCAGTGGAGATTCTACCTTTCCCTCTATCCTGTGGAGCTAGGTTCCCTACTGAAAGCTTGTAAGCCTGTCACTTCTTGCCTTTGTAGTCCCCCCATTATGTGTAGCAAATGTCTAAGTTCCGCATCCCTGTCAACCCTGTGTACCAAGGGGGTGGAAATGATCCTCACTGTAGAGATTTGTCCTCTTTGTCATACTGCATCCACAAGCATAAGTAAAGTTCATCCACTTATAGTGGGTTACTCCTTTTTTGTTCCCTCGTCTTTCTTCCTCTAGTCATGTTCTGATCATCCAGCCATTGATGCCAGGTCAAATGGGTACTGTCTGCAAGTGTGGGTGTTCTTGAGCATCCCCCCCCCTCTCTTTATATCAGCTAGATGATTCACACTCCGTTCTAGTCCTCTGGGGCCATGTCCCTGCCCATGGGCCCAGGAGTCCCCAGGTCTCATCATATTGCTGGTTAACCAGGTCTCAATCCAGGTTAACAGGAGTCTCTTGAATGTGGTTGGACTTAGTTCACAACTGCATTGCTGTTTTCCCCCCACTTCCTCTTATCGGTGACCAGCAAGACCATATGCCTGGTAGTGTATTCCAATTGAGTTTCTTATATGAACAAGTGCAAGACCATATGCCTGGTAGTGTATTCCAATTGAGTTTCTTATATGAACAAGTGCCTCCAGTGTTTGATCAGTTTGTTGAAAGATTTCAATTTGTATTCTGTCTATTCCTAGAGCTTTGTTTTACCAATGCCCTCAATGTAACTTGGACTTCTTCTTCCATTACCATTGGTAATTGAATATATACTACCTCTTGAAATGGTTGAACATCAACCATTTAGTTTTGTCTTTAAGTTTTTATTGCGAATTGAGTGAGTTTACATTGGAGAACATTGATTTTACACTCATTTCATTACAATGTTTACAATCTCCTACATGCATCATCATTCAATGGTATTTGCTTCTATTCCCTCTGTGGTTTTTGTTTTGTTTTGTTTTGATGTACACAAAAACACTCAGGAATATATACTCATTTATACAACCAAGGACACATTCTGCAAGCCTGCCTCCTGGCTGCAAGCACACAGCCTTTCTCTTTCCATGAGTCTCTCAACTATTCTATTTTTCCATGTCCTCATCTCTGCCTCCATCTCTGGTGTTGCTGCTTCTCTGGGTCCCACATTCCACTCATGCTCTTCTACTTTGATGGTTCTAGGGTCCTCCGGTCCTGGACTGTAAGATTAACTACTCCCCCTTTTTGTTACAGAACTTCTACCTTTACTTCAACCATTTATTTTTGGTACAGTTACTCCATGTATGCCTTCCAGCTTCTTTTGATGTTTTCTGCATTTTTCAATGTTTTGCCAATGGAATCCTGCAGTATTTCAAGTTGAGGCTTGAATTTTTTTCTTTAGTTCTTTTAGCTTGAGAAATGTTAAACATGTTCTCCCTTTTTGGTTTTCAAACACTAGGTCTTAGCACGTTTCATTATAATACTTGATTTTGTTTTCTTGAGCTGTGCTTTTTAATTTTCTGTTCAGCTGTTTGACTTCCTCATTTCTTCCATTCACTTTAGCATCTCTACACAGGAAAACAAGTTTCAGAGTCTCTTCTGACAGTAGGTAGAATTTTTCAAATTTCATCCTCACTGGGTTTGATGGTTGGTACATAAATTTGAAAACTAGTGGTAGTAACTGGTCTTCCTTGTTTTGTTGTTAAGTGTCATTAAGTTGTTTCCAACTCATAGTGACCCTGTATAAGGGTTCCAAGGAGAGACTGGTGAGTTTGAACAACTGACCTTGTGGTCCAGTGCTTATCCTACAGCGCCACACCAGGATAAGATCTTCTTTGTAGGCATATGGATATTATCCTATCACAGGCAGCATTATACTTTCAAGATAGATCTTAAAATGTTCTTTTTGACAATGAATTCAAAGCCATTTCTCTTGACTTTGTCGTTCCCACCATAATAACTTTATGATTGCCAGATTCATATGATGAGAAAGTAGATAGCCTCATTTTTCTCCCACAGAGTTGCTGCTTGGTTGACCTTTTAGTTAGCAGCCCACAGTGCCAACAGGCCTCCTTGTAGTGTGATAATAGATATCTTCATTGTTTAATACAAAAGTCAGAATTTTCTATTAGCTACAAACTCAAAACTTCTTAATTGATACAGCCCTACAGTGTTAACTTTACCAGCGCCTCTCACTCTCAGTGCCAAGAAACATATTTCTTGAGTCTTGTCCTTTAACCTAAGGCTCATATGGAATCTTTTGCCTTACTTGATGATCACTTTTAACAAAAACTGGTGCTGTTCTTGTCCAGAGTTTTCTAACAATGGCTAAGCTTATTACATAATAAAGACCTTGTGCCAAGAAAATTACTAAACAAAAAGTCTTTTCTCTTCCTCTCTATAAAAGCCATACTGCGTAGAATGACATAGTGAGCTTTTTCATTGCTAAAGAACTTGAGAAATTATTTTTTGCATCTTTAAGCCTTATGTCAAATGAGCAAACTCATTGGAATTTTTTTTTTTTTTTTTTAATGAAGACAGGCAATAACCCAGGGACAGAAATCATATATCACTAACTGCCTTTTACTAACTTATATGACCTGTGACTATTCCTGAATTAAATGACACTTAAAACTCAGCAAACATTCAGTATATGAACATCTGAGTCTTCATATCAAGGAACAAGCTTGTTTCCTCAATTGACAGGCATAGAAGAAAATTAGGAATATAAACTTTGTCTGGTGATTATCTCCCATAATGGAGTGTGGTTGATTTATTTTCTTTACATTTTTAAATAATTTTCCAATGTTTCCATATGAAGCAATTTTTTTGTGTAAGAAAAAAATGTTACTCTAAAAGTAATATATTCAATCTTGTATATTTGATAGGCTCACAATTATATAATTAAGTGGAAAAAAGAAACATCCTAAAAGACTGGGAAGGTTTTCATTAAGAGCATCTTAATGAGCAGAGAATTAACCTGACTCAAGAAGGACTAATTTGTCCTTTTTAAAATAGTATCCAGCTATTGTTATTGTTTAATACAAGTGAGTCATTTTTTTCTGTCAGTCATTCTCACAAAACAGTTTTAAATGAGAATATGTTATATTGTATTTTTCATGAGAACACTTAATTTTATTATAAAATAAATGAAAATGTATTATTGTTTAGTACAAATGAGCCTAAATTTTGTCACTTATCACCCAAAGCCTCACAAGTGACACAGCCCTGTAGCGTTACCTAATTCTTTACCAGTTCCATGCCTCTCTTAGTGCCAAGAAACATATTTCTTTGCTTTTCTTCCATCTATTCCTCTATCAAGTCAGAGCTCCCTCATACCAGCAAAGTCGTTTTTGTACCCTGAATACAAGACTTTGCTTTCAATTAAATCCAAGTCCATTGCTAGTGAGTTGATTCCACCTCAAGGCAACCCCATGTGTGTCAGAGTAGACCTGTACTCCACAAGGTTTGAATGACTTTCAAGGCTCCTCTGGGATATTCAGACCACCAAGTCTGTCAGTTAGCATTCACCTGTGTTAATCATTTTCACCACCCGGGGATTATATTTAATTATTTTATTTGATTCATTTTATCCCTCCTTCTAGCTTATCCATTCCCCCAACACACACAAAAAAATTGATTCTGTTGTCTGATTATCTATGATGTTTGCAAATGAAGATAGAATAGGCACATGATCAAAGTCCTTGATAACAGGTTCAAAGGCAAAGCTCCTGTGCACACGACAGACCTTTTTTCCTCTCAACAATATAGATTTATCTATACTCTTTATGCACATATGTAGAGCCAGCTGAGACTCTGTTGAAACAGTAGTTGCCCATCATTTTAAATGTATGTCATAGCCTGTCTAATACCTTGCTGAAATCCAGATTCTCTTATCTCTAGCAGCTCAGCCCAAATACCTATTTAAAAATGAAACCAAAAAAATTTGTAATTCATTGGCATAGAACGATCACCATTTCTTATTATGTGTCATCTTACTTCCCAGAATTTCCAAGGCTGTATATTTCTGATTAGAGTGGATCAACAGAGATCATTGTGCACACATTTCAGAGGAAGGAAAGCAACAACCATATGGTTTTTCACACTTAACTATCACGGCATGGCCACCAGGTGCCTTTGTCCTTCACACATGTGGCTTATGTCTCTCTTCACTTGTGTAGAACCACAGCCAAGATGGTGCTCCTACTTGCTCAGAACCATACTTCAGATTCTCTGACTCAGACCAGAGGTGTGTATAGCTCTGTTGTACATGGCATCCACATCATTAGAGGTGGACGCAGGGAGAGCCGTGTAGGTGTTAGTCTGACCTTGTGGGTTCTAGCTTGCCCTTGCTCTCCTCACTTTACATCCATTTTCCTTTCCTGTTGGCCTGCCTTGAGTACTTATGGTCACAGCACCAGACACAAGAACAATAGCTCTTGGTCTGAAGTTTAGGGAGATGTGTGAACTTCTCAGCCCATGGGCACTGACCTAGCCGCTGGGGGCTAAAGCTGAGGGAGAAGCAGCCAGCTAGTCTGAAGTGTAGCAAGGTGTATATGAACTCCCAAGATTACAGTTAGTACTCACTTGACCTAGTTTGGATGGCTAGCTGACCAGAACTGGACCAGATGAAAATAAAGATGCTTGATACTGTGAGCAAGTGTGAATTGCTACAATTTGATAAACTGGACCTTTGCTTATGGATACAGTTGCTCAAAATTTCAACCAAAATGGAAGGATTCTTCATATCAAGGAACAAGCTTGTTTCCTTAATTGACAGGGTTGATGGGAACAGGCAGTCTAGACACTGGCTATCAGAAATGGGGGAGCTATAAAGGCACATAGTGGCTGGCTTAAAAATGTTTATGAGTATTCTTAGTTTTGGAATGAGGAGGGTTAGGCAGAATCCCCACTGAATAGCTTTCATCCTCTCCAGATGGGTTTTATGATGGTGATAAGACTATGGTTTAATTGTGAGTAACTGTTTGCAGAATTAATTGTGATTGTCACAACTGCAGTTGTAGAAGATGTATAACTAAAAGGAGGGAGTAGTCAGTCTTTCATTTCAGAAACAGACAATCCCAGGACCATCAAGAAAGAAGAGAGTGTGAGTGGAACATAAGATCCTACTTAGAAAAGCAGCAACAGCAGAGATGGTGTCAGAGGTGATGGCATGGAGAGACAGAGCAGCTGCGGGCTCTAGGCCCCCGGACTGAGTAAGGCTATGTGCCTGCAGGCAGGAGGCTGGCTTGCAGAATATACCCCTAGGGAATTTAAATTAATATATATTTTGGTTTTGTATGTGTACATCAAATATTGCTTTGTTCATTTTTGAAATATAAGATATAAAAGAGAAGGCACAGGGAGGAAATAGGGTAACTGTTGGTGCAAGGAGGGGATGGTAATTATTGAGATGAAACAAAGCATATAATTTCTTGAATGTAAAGCTGATGATCTTGTCTGTTAACCTTCACTCAATTCATAATTAATAAGTAAAAAAAAAAAAAAACAACAGATGAAGGAAAACAAGAACAACGACCTTATTTCTGCTTTTTAACTAACACCTTCAGTTGTGTAGCATCCCTGAATGGTACAAATTTTTCAACTTTTTGCTACTAACCAAAAAGTTGGCAATTCAAGTTGACTGACTCAGAAGAAAGGCCTGGTTAGCTACTTCTGAAAAAATCAGCCACTGAAAAACCCTCTGGAGCACAATTCTATTGTGACACATATGGGCTGACCATGACTTAGAATCAAATCAACAGTTTCTAGTTACAATGTGTGAGGTCAAATCCCTGTAGCAAATCCCTTATCTTAATAAATCACAGTGGTTCTGCTTCTCTGAATGAACCTCAACTGATGCAATTATTTTAAGTGTTCAGATTCTATCTGCTCATCTCTGTTGAAATATGCTCATCCTGAGTGTGTGTCACTGGTTTGTTAACATTTGTCGGTTTCTAATTTTTTTGGAAAAGTGACTCATTCACAAGGTTAAAAAAAAAAAAACCCTCAAAACTATAAAAAGATTGTTGTTGTTAAGTGCCGTTGAGTCAGTTCCGACCCATAGTAACCTTGTATGGGGTTTCCAAGAAACAGCTGGTGAGCTTGAACTGCCGACCTAGCAGTTCAAATGGCTTTGCAGTCTGGTGCAGTAACCCACAACACCACACTAGGACTCCTATAAAAAGGGTCTGTGAAAAATGACCCTTTCTCCCTGTTTTATCCCTCAGCCACATGGTTCTTCACCTCAGAAGCAATAACTGCCACCAGTCTCTTGTGGACCCTTTCTGACAAGTCTATGCATTTATAAAACCAGCTGCCATCAAGTTGCTTCTGACTCATGGTGACCCTGTGTATGTAAAAGTAGAACTGTGTTCTTTAGGTCTTTCAATGGCTGAGTTTTTTGGAAATAAATCACCAAGCTTATTTTCTGAAATGTCTCTGGGTGGATTCAAACCTCTAACCGTTTGGTTAGCAGTTGATTGCATTAAGTGTTGGCATTCCCCAGGGATCCTGTGTGTTTTGACACACTTATGTTCATTTGTCATGTCTCCTCCTTGTTTTGTTGGTACATGAGCTGTCTTAACCCAGGAAGTAGATAGCATCATCTCACTTTTCTAAAAGGAGTAAAATGGGCATCCATCCCCTGCTTCTCACCTAAGGGCAGGTATGTTTTCTTTCCTGATTCAGATTTTCCTGAATTAGATTTACAATTTCTAGCTTTAGCAAGACTTCTCACACCAGTTCTACAGATTTGGCCCTCTCCCTTTGGTTTGTTGTTGTTGTTTAGTGCCATCAAGTCGACTCCGACCCATAGTGACCCTGTATAGGGTTTCCAAGGAGCAGCTGGTGAGCTTGAACCACCAACCTTGTTCAAACAGTTTTGCAGTGGGACACATTAGCCCACAGCACCGTACCAGGACTCCTTTGGTGGGGGTAGTGTATTCAGATGCTACAGACTTGTCCCTCAGAGCCTTCTCCTACTAAGATCACTGGGTTCTGTCTGCTAGTTCACCCCTGAGCTAACTTTTCTCCAGTGGTTAGTTTACTGACAATTGCCTTTGTAATCCTTTACTTCCTGGCTTCTTTCTTAGATTACTTCCTTCATTCTACCTTTCCTGTTATTGTTGTTAAGTGCCATCAGGTTGGTTTAGACTCATAGAGACCCTGTATAAGGTTTCCTATGAGTGACTTCTGGTGCTGTAGAATAAGCATCGGACTGTGAACCACAAGGTCGGCAGTTCAAACCCCTCAGCTGCTCCTCAGAAACCCTGTACAGGGTTGCTATGAGTTGGAATTGACTAAGCAGCACTTCACAACAACAACATGAGTGGCTTGTGGGTTTGAACCACCAACCTTGCGGTTAGCAGTCCAGTGTTTATGCTTCAGCGCCACACCAGAACTCCTAGAAACCCTTTACTCTTTGTGGTAAACTGAAGGGCAAAAGCATAGTTCTCCAAGCCTTTCATCCTACTCCAAATATGATATTACTTTGAATTTGTAGCTCTCAATGTAAGACCCCTCAGGCAAGAACACTGGCTGAGCTCACAGAGACCATAGGTCAGCTTGATAGTTTAGTCACCATATTTGCTTCTTAGATCAACATGTTCCTCAGGAAACTGCCATGAAAACCATCTACTAGTTTTGCTTGTTCACTGCCAAGATCTCTGGGGGAAATTGCTTTTCATTGCTGTGGGTTACTGCACTGGACTGCAAAGTCAGTTTGAATGGCAAGGTCGGTGGTTCATGCTCACCAGTCACTCCTCAAAAACCCTATACAGGGTTGACTTGACAGGACCTCTCAACAACAATGCATTTGTACCTGGAGAGCAAATAGAATTGGCTTTGATTACTTGACATTCTGGTCTTTGCTCTCACCCTCACAGGGGTCTCTCAGAACCCTTCTCCACATGAGGCTGAGCTCCATCTGAACTCAAGATTGATAGGGCCATCCCATGGGCATATTCTAACTGTAACAAATAAAATGAATCATTTGTTTTCAGGAGAACTATTTTAATGATGATGTAGGGATCCTGGTGTGGCACTGTAGGGTAAGTACTGGATTGCTAACCGCAAGTTTGGTGGTTCGAACCCACCAGATGCTCATTGGGAACCTTATTCAGGGTTGGGTCTGACTTAACAACAGCATTTTGATGATGTGGAGGAGCGCTGGTGGTGCAGTGGTTAAGTGCTCAGCTGCTAACTGAAGGGTTGGTGGTTTGCAGCTTTTACACAAAGAAAGATGGAGCAGTCTGCTTCTGTAAAGCTTTTGGCCTAGAAAACCCGATCAGACAGCTCTACTCTGTGCTCTGAGCAGGAATCAATCACAGCAGTGACTATTTTGTTGTGGAGGAAGAGATTTGACTCAAGCTAGCTCAAGAAAAAGAGACTCGATCTCTAAGGACAGACATGAAAGTGAATCCAGAATGGCATAGGAAGTCAAGCACAGGCATGATAGTACAGTGGGGACTTGGGAACGAGAACCAGGAACGAGAAATCTGCCAGGAACAGGAGCCTCTCTCCCACCATCTGCCTTCATGCTTCACCCAGAACCGGTAAGTTTTCCCTGCCTACCCATACTTTCAGGAATCCTGATGAGGCACTGTAAGATCAGAACTGGGCTGCTAACCACAAATTCAACAGTTCAAGCCTACCTGCTACTCCTCAAAAACCTTGTACAGTGTCACTATGAGTCGGAATTGACTCCATGGCTGTAGTATGTACCCATATTTTCAAATCTCTCATAACTTTGGAATGCTTGTAGTCTGTCAATGACCTCTTAGGATCCTCTCATTGTTGTGGTGGTGGTGTGCTGTCGAGTTGGTTCCGACTCATAGCAACCCTATATAGGTTTTATGAGGAGTGGCTGGTGAGTTTGAACCTCCAACCTTGAGGTTCAAACCAACCTTGCAGTCCAGTGCTTATCTTACAGCACCACACCAGGATTCCATTAGGTCCTCTCATTAACAATATGATGCAGATATTTAGTTTTGCCTTCACTGTCCATTAACTTAGTTTTATAATATCTGTAATTTAAAAATAAGCTTTTTAATTATAAACTCTTTCAGCATATAAAAGTAGAGAATAGATTAATGAAACCCCACATATCCACGATCCGATTTCAACAATTATCACCATTTTGCTAAATATCCATCTATCCCTCCATTTTGCTTTTTGTTTTTTATTTTGAGTATTTTGTAGTAAATTCCAAATATAATTTCATTTTACTTCTATATTATCAGTAAACCATCTGGTATAGAGTCCGTTCTGACTTGTGTTAACACCATGTGTATCACAATAGAACTATGCTCCTTAAGACGTTCAGTGGTGGACTTTTCAGAAATACGTTACCAGGCTTTTCCTTCGAGGGCCCTCTGGGTGGACTTGAACCTCTAAGCTTTTGATTAGTAGCTGATTAACTATGTGCATCACCCAAGAACTCCTCAGTTTTAATTACTTCTGTTGAATTTCTAGAACTTAGGTTCATTAGAGAAAAGAATCTGATTGGCCTATCTCAACCATTTCAAGCCATAATGTACAAATGGTTACTGTATTTCATGGATTGAATATCCTTGAGTCAGGTGACCAACTGCAAAAATGCCATAGGAGCTCTGTCTGACCTCCTCCAGTTTCACAAGGAGGAAGGAGAAGAATTAGCAGTCCAAGACCAATTCCTCTGAGGCAGAAGTCAGACATGTCTCCAGGCTCTAACATTCTTTATTCTATTCTGACACCAGTCATTCCTCCCACACACTCTCTACTTTTCTGCTAGGTTCTGCCACCTCATCTTTCACTTCTCCACGAGGAATCTTGAGCTCTGCTCATGACTCTTCTTTCTTGATGGTCCTGGGATCTTCTGTCTGCTTCTGTGATGGCTCCCTTTAAACTTAGCAGGATGACAACATTCATCAATCCCTGTGTGAGAGTCCCATATACCCTATTTGCATAGTACCACCCAGCCATTTAGGAGCCCTGGTGTGGCACTGTAGGATAAGCACTGGAACCCATTGCCAGTTAGAACCACAAGGTCAACAGTTCAAACTTACCAGCCACTCCTGGGAAACCCAAAAACGGTCACTATGAGTCAGAACCAACTCAATAACACTTAACAACAACAAGCCAGTCATTTGCTGGAAGTTACAGTTTGAGCCTATCAGCTTCTCCATGGGAGAAAGATGAAGTTTTCTGCTTCTGTAAATATTTACAGTCTCAGAAACCCTTACAGAGTAGCTATGAGTTAGAACTGACTAGACAGCACTTAACATCAACCCAGTCATTTGGTCGGAGTTACAAAGACTGTAGTAGAAGAGTCATAATTCACTTTACTACACCAACCAAGACCAACCAAAAGTGACTAGGAAGAAGAACTGAGGTCATTGATACAAGGAAACTATGAAGACATTGTTTCTCCAGATGACCAAGAATGGGACAGTGTTCTTTATGTGGGGAGTCAGGTGTGGTATAAACTGAAAAGTTTGATTGAAGCATCCCTGAATCACAAAGACACCCACCAGAACTAGGATTAGGCAAGGCTGGGGAGGCACTTGTCTCAGGTAGAAAATATAAAAGGAGTCAAAATATTTAATAATCAGGATAAACAAAATCTTAATGCAATGTTTAATAAAATCAAAAGTAATTTGTAAAAATCCATGATGGAAAAAATATGAAAATTCTAAAAAAGAACGGGACCTGCCTACTACCTGCTACACCAAATGCTTGTCTTGTATATTTCATCCATCAGAATTAACTCTTCATAATAACCCCATGAAGAAGGTAATTTAAAATTCTAGTAATCCAATTATAGATTTTCCATCTATTTTTATATTAAGAATATTTATTGATAAGTTTTAATGTAGGGCATTAGAAACTCAGTCAAGACACATGCAAAAAAAAAGTAAATATGGTTTCTGTATTTCTAATTTCCCTTTTTCCCGGTATGCTCAGTTAAATGACCTAACACACTTAGAAAAACAGCAAGACCTTTCCAACAGCAACATTTAAATCAAAGAAAATCCTTACAAAAACAGGGTTTTCAAATGGGATTGTTTTAAGACTTTGATATTTCCGACAGGCTGAGAGTTTGGAACCTTGATTCGGGGTACTGCATCACACAGGGGGTCTAATCCTTTAGAGGAGTTTTATTGTTGCATTTTGGAAGTTTCTGCAAGAGCATTGTGCCTTTGAACTGTGATACTTCTTCAAGGAAAAGGAGGTCTCCATTATTGACACTGGAGCTTTCATGACAGGCAGCAACCATTAATCATTCACTTATTCTACAACTATTCATTGAGGTCTACATTGTTCAAAGCACTTTGCTTGGGACACAACTATTAAATATGACAACCAAAGTTTCTGCCCTTGTGGAATTAGCATTACATTTTTAGTACTGTGGTAGCTCAAAATGGCATGTCTGATTTAGGATCTAATTTTCCCACATTTAAAACAAACAAACAAAAAACACAATTTTAATTTGTGCAGTTATAAGAAAAATGGAAACAGCATTTAACCTCACTGGTTACAGTCTGAATGCACTAGAATATGTAGTTTGTAATAATCCTTACATCTATAGTACCAGTCTCCTAAATGTTCTAGTTCATTCCCAAACAATGATTTATTAAACCCATAGCTAAAGTTTAAAACTAACAAATTTGCTTGTGTCACAGGATTTGTGTGAAATGAAAAGGTTTATGATTTTCCCTGTCTTCTTATAAACTTTCTTTTTGAAAACAATAAGGAGTAAATGAACTCTGTCTTTTATAATTATATCATGGAATTGAATAAGGGTTGTTAATTTCACGATAACTTTAACTTCCTTTGCAAATTATTACTGTGCAAAATGTTGCCTTATGTTATCACTTCTAAATGCTCCATGTAATAAATTCATTCCATTTCTGATCATTTCTAATAATTCCATGGAACTCCTTGTGGCAATCTCAAAACTCAGATGATATGTCTCTCCATGTGTAGAGGAGGGAAAAGTGAAGACACTTCATGATAAAGACATTTAACAATTTAGGAATAGAAGTTAATTTCCTCTATTTACCATAGCTATGAAAATCCTTGGTGTGGTGCTGTTAAGATAAGCACTGGACTGCTAACCACAAGGTTGGCAGTTCAAGCCCATCAGCTGCTCTCAGAAACTCTATATACAGGGTCACTATAAGTCACAACCAACTCAGTGACACACAAAAACACGAAAAATTCAAAGCTAACATTTTTCTGCAAATACATCAGGGAGCAAAATTATGAAAACTTCATAGACATAACCAAACACTTTGAGGGAATAAACTGCTGGGTCTAGGGGCTCAGGATCATAGTCTCAGGGGACACCTTGGTCAATTGGCATAATATAGTCTACAAAGATAGTGTTCTACATCCTGCTTTGGTAAGCAGTGACAGAGATCTTAAAAGCTCATGAATGGTCTTCTAAGGTGAAATAATTGGTCTCTTCCTATCCTAGAAAGGTGAAGAAAATCAAAAGACACAATGAAACAAGGGAAAAGACAAGGGTGTCCACTTCTACCAATTCTGTTAAATATTGTATTGGAACTTTTGATGACTAGATAAATAAAACATGGTATATCAATACAGTGGAATATTATTCCACCACAAAAGAAATGTTGTTAAGTGCCATCAAGTCAGTTCAGACTCATAGTGACTCTGTAAATGATTTCCAAGGAGCAGCTGGTGGTTTTTAATCACCAACCTTGTGGTTAACAGTGCCACATCAGTTCTTTCACCTTGAGAAATGCTGAGTGTTAGTTATAGTCTCTTTTGGTTTTCTAACTTCAGATCTTTGTTCATTTCATGATAATATTTGACTTTATCTTCTAGAGCTGCATCTCTATGCTTAAGAGCAAGTTTCAGAGTCTCATCTGACATTCATTTTGGTCTTTTCTTTCTTTCCTGTCTTTTTAATGACCTTTTGCTTTCTTCCTGTATAATGTTCTTGATGTCATTCCAGAACATTCTGGTTTTTGGTTATTAGTGTCTACTGCATCAAGTCTGTTCTTGAGATGATCTCTAAATTCATATTGGATATGTTCAAGGCCATATTTTAGCTCTTGTGGATTTGTTTTAGTTTCTCCTGCTTCAGCCTGAACTTGCATATAAGCAATTGATGGTCTGCCCCTGGTCTTGTTTTGGCTAACAATATTGAGCTTCTCTACCATCTCTTCCTACAGATACAGTCAATTTGATTCCTATATATTTCATCTGATAAGGTCCATGTGTACAGATGCCTTTTATGTTGTTGAAAGAAGATATTTACAATGAATAAGTCATTAGTCTTGTAAGATTCTATCATGCGATTTCCAGCATCATTTCTATCATCTAAGCCATGTGCTGGTTCTATCTGACAGTGTTCCACTGGTATTCATAAGATTTTCAGTGACTAAATATTCCTCTGATAGTGTAGTGGTTACGAATTGGGCTGCGAACCTCAAGGTCAGAAGTTTGAAACTGCCAGCTGTTCCATGAGAGAAAGATGAGGCTTTCTGCTCCCATAAAGATTTACAGCCTCGGAAACCCTGTACAGGGTCGCTATGAGTCGGAACTGACTCCACGACACATAAACACAACCAACCAAAGACTTCTAAGTAGTCTGTCTCTCCTTCTTCCTAGTCTGTCTCTTAGTCTGGAAGTTCAGCTGAAACCTGTCCACCATGGGTGACCCTGCTGGTATTTAAGATCCTGGTGGCATAGCTTCCAAAATCACAGCAACACTCAAGTCATCAAACTATGACAACCTGACAAATAAATTGGTTTGGTAAAGTGAAGGGTTGGAGAGAAAGATGAAGACCCCTCAATCCAGATGGATTGGCACAATGGCAGCAACAATGGGCTCAAGTGTAGCAACAACTGTGAGGATGGTGCAGGACTGGGCAGCATTTCATTCTGTTGTGCATAGGGTAATTATGTGTGGGTATCGACTTGGTGGCACCTAACAACAACAGCAGGCCATATTACTCTTTGTTTCCAGTCTTCACATTCCAATTATCAATGCATCTTGATAGCATGTTGGATCAATTTCAGAGCAAAGATATCAGTTTTAAGACTAAAGTATGCTTGACCTAGGCCATGATATTTTTAATCTTCTCATATGCATGTGAGAGTTGGACAATAAATAAGGAAGACCATAGAAGAATCTATGCATTTAAATTGTGGTGTTGGAGAAGACTATTACCAGTACCATGAACTTCCAGAAGAACAAACAAATCTATGTTGGAAGAAGTACAGCAAGAATGCTCCTTAGAAACCAGGACAATAAAACTTCTTCCCTCATACTTCAGTCATGTTACAGGACCAGTCCCTAGAGAAGGACATTATGCTTGATAAAGATGAGGATCAGTGAAAAAGAGGAAGATCCCAATAAGATGGATTGACACAGTGTCAGCAGTCATGGGCTCAAATGTAACAACAGCTGTAAGGATGGAGCAGGACCAGGCAGTGCTTTGTTCTGTTGAGCACAGGGTCACTATGAGTTTGAACCAACTAAAGGACACTAACAACACCAATTTGACTTGCATATTAATGATATTAATCGATGATTTCTTCATTCCATTGGGTCACCTTTCTTTGAAATGGGCACTAATGTGGATCTCTTCCACTGGGTTGGCCAGATAGCTGTCTTTCTATTTCCTGACATATATACATCAACACCTCCAGTGCTGCATTATTGGCATTTAGTCATTTCCTGAAGCCATTATTTTCCACAGATACCTTCAGTGCACCTTGGGCTTCTTCCCCCAATATCATCAGTTCTTGATCATATGGTATCTCTTCATATTATTGAACAATGACCAGTCCTTTTTGGTCCTATGACTCTGTATTCCTTCCATCTTCTTTTAATGTTTCCAG
>NW_006408520.1:21594916-21668981 GCF_000296735.1 Chrysochloris asiatica | reverse complement strand
TCTAGCATTATACCTGAAAATGTTGTTTTTCATAACGTTTTTCAGTAGCTAATCATTCAGAAGTGGTCCACTTGTACTTCTTCCTAGTCTGTTTTAGTCTAAAAGCTCTGCTGAAATCTGGTCACCATAAGTTACCCTGCTGGTATTTAAAATACCAATGGTATATCAACACACAAGCCACACCATATGACAAACTGAGAGTTGGGTGGTGGATTCCCGCTCCTGGTAATCAGTTATTACTTACTATATATATGAGGGAGCTTCAAAATGTTCATTAGAAATTTCATTATCTTCTAATTTTTTATTTTTATGAACTTTTTGAAGTGTTTCATATTTGCTTATATATAATATTGTCCTTTTTTTTCTATTCTTATTTCATTCTGCATAATGCCCTCTAGATTCATCTTTGTTGTGGCATGTATATAACTTCATTCCTCTTCGTGGCTGAGTAATGGTCCATTTACATATATACCACATTTTGTTTATCCAAGTAAATGTTTTGTTGTTTCCATCTTTTGACTATTGTGAATAGTGCTGCATTTACCATTAGTGTTTATACTTATGTCTGTTTACTCAGCTGCTTGCAGGACTTTTCGGTATATCACTAAGAGTGAAATTATTATGCCATCTGGTAATTCTGTGTTCAAATTTTGAGGAATTGCCACACTATTCTCCACATTGGCTACACAAACGTCCTAGCTCACCAGCAATGGATGAGGCTTCCTCATCTCAACTTCTCCAACATGTAGTATTTCTTAATACTTTTTGTGCCTGATTTCTTTTTTTATTACTGTCATGCTGATGGAGGTGAGATGATATCTTATTGTGATTTTGATTTGCATTTTTCCAATGGATAATTAGTCCTGGTGTGGTGCTGTGGGTTAATGCGCTAGACTGCACAGTCAGTGTGAACTGCAAGGTTGGTGGTTCAAGCTCACCAGTTGCTCCATGGAAACCCTCTAGAGAGTTGCTATGGGTTGGAACCCACTCGACGGCACTTAACAACAACAATGGCTAACTGGAGTCCTGGTATGGTGCTGTAGGATAAGCACTTGTTAACTGCAAGATTGGTGGTTCAAACCTACAACCGGATCCTTGGAAAGGGTTTGTTTCTATGTGTCAGTAACAACAACAACAATGACTAATTAATTACCTTCTTGAGTATTATTTTTGTAACCCTTATTATGTGTATGGAGTCTTGGTGAGCCACTATAGAATAAGCACTGCTAACCAAAAGGTTGTTGGTTCAAACACACCCACCACTCCTTGAAAACCCTATACAGGGTCGCTGTAAGTCAGAACTTAATGACTCAGTAGCACTTAACAACAACAATTATGTGTGTATTTTTGTTTAAAAGTTATGTATATTCAATCCAATAAATTTAGAAAACCTAAAGGAAAAAATTTAAAACTACCCAGAACTAAAATCAATCCAGTATTTTTCTGACACATATTGATATTGTCAAGGATTTCATTCTACTTGAATCTACAATCAATGCCCATGGATAAAGCATCCAAGAAATCAGACAACATGTTCCACTGAACAAATCTTTTGTAAAAGACCTCTTTAAAGTGAGAGAGAATAAAGATGTCACTTTGAGGGCTATGTTGCACCCGACCCAAGCCATGGTATTTTCAATCACCTCACAAGCATGTTAAAGTGGGATGATGAATAAGGAAGACCTAGAAGAATTGATGCATTTGAATTACAGTGTTAGCAAAGACTATCCAAAGTGTCATGGACTTCCAAAGAACAAACAAATTTTTCTTGGAAGAAGTATGCCAGATTGCTCCTTGGAAGTGAGGCTGGTGAGACTTGGCCTTTCATAATTTGGACATGTTATCAGGAAGGACAACTCCCTGGAGAAGGACATTGTGCTTAGTAAACTGGAGGGTCAACAAAAAAGAAGAATATCCTCAAGGAAATGGGTTGACACAAACATAGCAGCAATTGCAAAGATGGCACAGGACCAGACAGTGTTTTGTTCTGTGGTGCATAAATTCGCTATGAGTTAGAGCTGACTCAACAGCACCTAAAGCAACAAATAAGCAATCTTGTAATGAACATCATTTACTCTATATCCTTCAAGAGCTCTGATTATTTTCTAACAAGTGCTTCCTACAAATGGAACCATTGGGTCCAAGTATATGTCTAAAGCTTTTAATGCATGTTGGCACCAACCCAACACCGATCCATCTAAATCACATATTTTACACAACTAAAGACTCTTCAGATTCCCCAGACCTGTTGTAATTGTTGTCAAGTGTTGTCAATTTGGTTCTAACACATAGCAACCCTGTATGGGGTTTCCGAGGAGTGGTTGGTGGGTTTGAAGTGCTGACCTTGTGGTTAGCAGTCCAGTGCTTATCCTATAGCACCACATCAGGATAACATTATAAACTCTAAAGAACCTCAAATCCAGCCCTTATTTCCTGTTTGGATTTATGAAATAACATCATCACTCTATTCTTCAGTGCCTCCATTTGCCAAATGAAGCTATAGTACTTTCCTTAATGCAGAAAAAAAAAAAAATTATTATGATTTCCAAAAACACGTTTTACTTAGGTCAGAAAATCTTTGGAGACCAGGCTCTGTCCTTACAACTATCAGTCATTCTGGAGAAGAAAAGATCTCCTTTGTTTTCCAAGATACTTTGTCATGTTTTATTTTTAGGACAAATAGGAGAATCTTCTTACACACCCTAGGAAATTTACTGACTTGAGAACTAGGAACAAGAAGTCAAAGGATTTGAGAACTAATTATTGGAAACAGCAAACAATCCCCAAGATCTAGTGCATGTGGACAGTTTCAGCCTGGAGATTATAGGATGAGGCAAAGGGGTCTTCCCTGTCAGCCTCAAGAATTTGGCCTGGTTGAATAATAGATGTGTTGAACTTTTGAGATAGCAGGCTAGACTGAACTGACTGGCCCAGGAAGGGAGTTTCCTGGCCATTCATGTCACTTACTAACAAAACAAAGCAAGAAAACAAACAAACAAAAAATAGTGGCCATTGAGTGGACTCCAACTGAGGGTAACTCTGTGTGGCCACAGTAGAATGGTGCCATAGGGTTTTTGTTTTTTCTTAATTATTGCAATGAAAATATGCATAACAAAATATACATCATTTTAACCATATCTACACAAAAAATTCAGTAACACTGATTAACTGAGTAAGCTATTTGTTTCCAAATTATTCCTTACAACCATCAGTTAAGTAAACTCAGTGTTTATGTAACTCAGTTCATTCTAACAGAAACTTGCATTTCCCCATGGTAACCATGAATATTCTTTGGCTTCTATATATTTGCTTATTTCACATATGTGAGGTTGTACAATATTTGTCCTTTTGCAGTTGACTCATTTCACTCAGCATGGTGACACACCCCAGGCAAGGGAAATTGGTGATGTGCTTGTGCCAAAAAGTGTGCTAGGAAACAGGAGTAGCAGAAACAAAGGAAGAAATCCTGCCCTATGGTGCTTCAGTCACTGTGGAGACAGACCTTCCACAGAAGGCCCTTGAGTCTTCCAGCCTGAGTGAGTCAACACTGGACTCTGACCTTTCTGTTCCTGGTTGATGGAGCTATCCCAGCAAAGAAAGCTGAATTTCCTCATCGAGGTTGACTGAAGCCATTGACTTTGATGAAGCAGAATTGGAGTCTTGCTTTGGACTTTTTCCTTGCCAAAGTTCCAAGACCTCAGAGAACTTACTGAATCTTGGTGCTTTGCTAATGCACCAAGATTTACCCCAGAGCTCAAAGGCTATGAACTTCATAACACCCTGTGAATGTATTTTCTGAAGAATGGGAAGAAGGCTTCTCAACCAACACTTGGAACTTTCTAGGAAGTTTTGATGAAGGTAGCTTCCCCTGGAAAACCTCAGAGCTCACCCCAGACAAGAAATAGCCCCAACAGCTCCCCAAGGAGCCCATTGCCTTGTTTTTTTGAATGAAGGTTGCAGGGAGTCACCTTACATCAGGAACATAGCAAGATGGCTCCTCCAACTGCATGACCTTTTGTCTCTAACCATTTTGTCCTAGAAAGTGCCATCTGCCTTCCCTCAAAAAAGAGCCCTGGTGGTACAATGGTTAAGCACTCAGCTGCTAACTCAAAGGTCAGTGGTTCAAACCTGCCACTTGTTCTACCAGAAGAATCTGCTTCCATAAAGCTTTACATCTTGGAAAATCCTAGGGAGCAGCCCTATTCTGTTTTGGGGTTAATAAGGGTTGAAGCTAACTTGATGGCAGTGGATTTGGTTTTGGCCCTTCCCTCCTGTGTTCTCACATCAACTACGTTCTGGGATTGTTTTCTTCAAAGAACAGTTAGTGATCCTGCATGTGACCTAAGGTCCCATGGAAACCACAGCAACTGCAAAGTTCTGAGGTGTAAGAGCCATATGTGTCATCATGTTCTCAGAGATTTGTGCCTCAGGCGGACTGACTGGATATCATAAAAATTAATTAAATAAATGGAACAGACTGTTGGGGTGTTTACCCAGAGCAGACACTAATATCTGTCAGGCTTCCAAGGGCAGGGAGAACTCATCTGAGTCACTGTAAAGTGGGTCCCAATGGGATCTGTGTATAAACAGTGAGACACAGGTCAAGCCCACACCCCCAAGCTGAATCAGAGCAGGCCTGACTCTAGGAGGCAGGTTGTACCCCTAGATGCTTGTCTGCTTTCCTCTGCTGTGTGGGCTTCCTCCCTCAAGAGCTCACCCTCCTGCAGCAGAGTACAGACTGAAGCCTGTCGTGGGGCTGAAGGAAGAGGGACAGCAGATCTTCCTTTGGAGATTTTAATCTCATACCTCCATTCCTGAGTGGATATATTTTTCCTGCAATTTCTTTGCTTTGCTTTCTCTCTTTCCCTCGTTCAACCTGGGAAACAGTTGTAAGCAATACTCACTCAATAGGCAGATAAGTATGTGCTTAACAAAGCATCTGCCCAACAATTGTTTAAAAAGTATCCGCTATTTTATACACATATCCACACACATTCACTGATAGAACTCTTGTCTCCCATTCAGAAGACCCAGTTAGATTCCCAGCCAATGCACCTCATATGCATACACCATCCGTCTGTTATTAGAGGCTTGCATGTTACTATGATGTTTCAGCAAAGCTTTAGGAGAAGATGGACTAGGAAGAAAGGCCTGGATATCTACTTCTGATAATCAGTCAATGAAAACCCTGTGAGTTATAATGGTCCCACCAGTAACCAAACATGAATATGGAGCAGGACCCAGCAGTATTACATTCCTTTGTGTCTGGGGTGGCCATGAATCAGAACTGACTTGACACCAGCTAAGAACAACAAAATATATATCACATGTACATATGCATTAAGGAGCTCTGGTAGCATAGTGGTTACAAATTGGGCTGCTAACCTCAGCGTCAGCAGTTCTAAACTACCAGCTGTTCCAAAGGAGAAAGATGAAGCTTTCTGCTCCCATAAAAATTTACAGCCTCAGAAACCCTGTACAGGGTCGCTAGGAGTCGGAATTGACTCAATGACACATAAGAACAACAACAGCAACATGCACATTATAAAACTATTCTCTTTGTTTAGCCCATTGACACTGGCTTTGTGGTTTAATCAAGTTTTTCTTTTGAATTAAGCTGAAACAAGCACCATCACCTTTTCTTCTTCTGAGTGCTCTCTGAAATCCTATGGGCAATGGTGACTTTTGAGAGTTGTGGTAGGGGTTAGTCTGGGTGAGAGGAAGACAAACTTTCAGACTCAAAGGCCTGTTTAGTACATGTGATAATATTAGGGACTCTTGGTAGAGGAACACAGTAACAGCTACTTTGGGAGGCAGCAGTATAACATAGGATTAAAAACACAGGCATAGAGGCAAAGTTCGAAGCTCACTTACATATTGCGTGATCTCAGTGAGTTACTCAACTTCCCTGAGTCTCCAGTTTGTCATGGTGTCATGGGAGATCCGCAGGTTTGAATGAACTAACTTCAGTAAACCATTGATACATATGGTAAGTATTCTGTGAATGGAAGCTATTATTTTGCAACATAAGTTTTAGGTGCAATTCTGCTTTTGTACTTATAAATTATGCTTCTTTTAAAACTTTATCTTAAAAGTAAACTATTAAGATTTTTATTTAATGTCTTTGATTTTAAATGCAGAAAAAGCATTTATTGAGATTTCTAAATACATCAACTATTGGATTAAGTATTTAAACCTCAATTCAGGTATAATTTATCAATTTCCTCAGTTGGTGAAACTATTTTTATTATCATGGAAGCCAACTGAATCACACCAATTTAATCTATAATTGAAAAAAAATGAAAGATCTAAAAAGAGTGAAAACACTTTCCTTATCAAGATTCTTATCATTATCAAGTCCTGGTGTGGTGCTGTAGGATAAAGCACTGGACCAAAAGGTTCATTTGAAATGCAAGGTTGGCAATTCAAATCCACCAGCCGCTCCTCAAAAATCCTATAAAGGGATCACTGTGAGTTGGAACCACAGGCTCAAAGGAGGAAAAGATGGAAAGTCCAACGAGGTAGCTTACAGTAAAAGACTGGGAGGAATAGAAAGCTGGGGGAAGGGTTTCCATCTTGGAAAATACCGAAACCAGATCTTCTGTGGAAGTAAAGATCCACACAGGAAATGTCTGAAAACCGGAAAGCTCAGTGGAGGGCCCCCACAGGGTCCTAATCCCCTGATAGTGACTGATAACCCCCATTGTGTCCAGCCAAGGAGCTTCCTGCAGGAAATCCCAACCCCTGAACCAAGGATAAAGCGACATGGGAGCCTGGCCTGTGGGGGCATCTCATTGCTCCTTCCCACTGTCTTGTGTAGGGTCCGGTGTAGGTGCCCTCTCCCAGGACCTCAGAGGTCAGAGAGATCAGGGACTGCTCCTGGTTAGTGTGGAATGGACCTTTTCTGTCTGGAAGTCAGTAGTTAGTGAGGCCTGGGAGTGGAGATGGGGGCTGACTGAGGGAAAGAGTATGAGGAAGGCCGGGGGTGATGGGTCAGAACGAAGAATGAATTTGAAAGTTCACAAGGTGACTTATGTTTAGTGTGGTCATGGGTCAGGATAGAAGGTGATTTAAGGATCAGGGAAGGAAGAATTCTCTTTCCCTTGTATTTCAATGGTTTTTTTTGGTTTAAACTTTATTTTGAATGACAATTGGCAAAGAACTGAGCAGAATAAAGCTGACAAAATTTGGTAATAACTCCTTTTAAAAAACTGCATTATTGCTTTTGTCTTATTTGAAAATGCATATGTGGTTATTATAGAAAATTTGGGGGAAAATTGTTTTAAAAATCTATATTTTTTGTTGTTGTTGTTGGGGTCCTGATGTGGCACTGTTGGATAAGTACTGGACTACTCACCTCAAAGTCAGTGGTTCTAACTGACAAGCCGCTCCTTGGAAACCCTAGATAGTGTTGCTATGAGTCAGAAGTGAACTTGATGTCACTTAGCAACAACATGTTTTTTTGCCATTAATATTTAGTAGAAATAACTATTATTATTAATAGTTAATTAACTATTAATTATTAATAGTTAAAAATATTAATGTATTTTTTCCTAAACCTTTTGCTATGCATAAATATACATTTATGTACAATATTGGGATCCTACTCTACATATGGAGCCCAGGTATGGCGCTGTAGGATATAGCACTGGACCAAAAGGTCAGTTTGAACCATGAGGTCAGAGATTCAAACTCACCAATCGCTCCTTGGGAACCCTTTACAGAGTTGCTATGAGTTGGAACCGACTCAATGACACTTAACAGCAACAGCAACACTCTAAATATGATTTTGTAAACTTCTTTTCTCATGGACAAATATATCAAGAAAGAACGTGTTTTCATGTCATGTAGTATTCATATACAACTTAATTTTTAATTGCTGCTAAGTATTCCATCATAATTTATTCAACCAATTTCTTGTCATAACTTTTCCCCATTATTAAAATAACTGTGATAAACCTAATAGTCTCCATCTTTAAAGTAGTATGAGGAAGACACATTGATGTGACAATTATCCAAAAAGTTCTAAACTTGAGCAGAAAGTTTTGAGGCTTTTAAAAGGCCATATAAATGCTGCATCTCTCTGGTTGGCTACCTGACCCTAACCCAGGCCTAGGCCACAGGTGATACTTATTCAGTCAGTCAACTAATACTGTTTGTTGTTGTTGTTGTTAAGTGCCACCGAATCGACTCTGACCCATAGCGACACTGTATAGGGTTTCCGAGGAGCAGCTGGTGAACTTGATCCACCGACCTTTTGCTTCAAACAGACTCTGCAGTCCAGCACATTAACCTGCATCACCACATAGGACTGTTTGAGCACCTACTATTAGCAAGGCACTGTTTCAGGAGCAGAAGACACTGCTGCCAAAGCATTCATCAAACTTGCATCTAAAGAGGTTAAGAGCACAGGATCCTGGAGTACGATGCTTGGTTTTGCACCACATTGCACTCCAGTCACTTCATCTGTGAAATGAGGATAATGAACCTCATTGATTACTGTGAGAAATGAAGTAATACTTGTAAAGGTTTAGCACAATGTCTAGTATATACTGAGTGTTCAATATGCACAGCTCATTATTATTAGCTTTAACTTTGTCTGTTTGTTGAAGAGCAAAGATGTCAGTTAGAGGACTAAGATGTTCCTGACCCAAGCCATGGTATTTTCAGTAACCTCAGATGCATGCTAAAGCTGAACAGTGAATAAGGAAGATTATAGAAAAATTGATGCATTTGAGTTATGGTGCTGGAGGAGAATATTGAAAGCACCATGGACTGCCATAAGAACAAGCAGATCTGTGTTGAAATAAGTACAGCCAGAGTGCTCCTTGGAAGCCAGGATTTTCAGACTTGGTCTCTCGTACTTTGGACAAATTATCAGGCTGGGCCAGTTCCTGGAGAGGGATATCATGTTTGGTAAAGTGGAGGGTTGGAGGAAAAGAGGGAGACCCCCAGTGAGTTGGATTGATGTAGTGGCAGCAGCAATGGGGTCTGAAGTAGCAATGATTGTGAGTTTGGCGCAGAACTGGCAGTGTTTTGTTCTATAGTGCCTAAGGTCACTATGAGTCGGTACCGACTCGAAGGCACCTAACAACAACAACAACATCTAAGGAGCCCTTATGGAACAAATGGTTAAGTGTTTGGCTGCTTAGTAGCTCTGTGGTAAAAAGGCCTAGTGATTGGTTTCTGTAATGAGAATGGCCAAAAAAAAACTTATGGGGCAGTAAGACTCTATCACATGGGGTCGCTATGAGTTGGAATCAGCTCCGCAGCACCTCACAACAACCCTGAGTCTCTACTTTTACTATTAAAGACTTTTCCATGTGAATCTATAATCTCATCTCTTAATAATTCGAAATCTCTGTATTATCTACATTCAAAATAATTCTCCCTCCTGCCAACAGCTTAATTGAGGCAACTGCCCAACCTATTTTTTGAGTCACACACACTGTCAGGAAAAATGAAACACAAAGTTACCAGATAAAAATACAGGGCTCAGCATTTAGCCTTTCAAACTACAGCAGATAATAGTTGATTTGTCTTGAAACTAAAGAATCAACAAAACACAATTGCTTAAATTGACTCTGGACAAAGAGATTTCCTCCACATGAGAAAATCCTGCCCAATGTCTTGTGTTCCTTGGAGTTTAGTTTACATTTTGAAACTCTAAACTCTCCAGTTACTCTTCTGTAGATTACATCTGCTTTGGCCCATACAATGGACCCGGTCACTGATGCTAAGGGGAAACAAGGGAAGTGCACTGAATGCTTCATTCCAATCAGGGTATTTCTAATCTCCTTTGTGGTAAGGAGCTTCAGGACAACGCAGGATTTCAAAGAAAAACCGCACTGCACTGTAGCCAGTGCTGAAATTGCTGTCTCATCCTTTCTACCTCCTTCCCTTCTGACTCAAAAAGGAAAAAAAAAGTGCTTGCTCAATGCACTTCATTCTTATTCCTTGACTAGCTAGCTGGAGAACTAGTCTCTTTTTAAACTTAAACTTGTGTTATTTAAATGTAAACATGCAGCTGACTACTTTGCTAGCTAGAGTGTAGATTTGCAAGGTGCTAATGGAGAAATGGCAAGATTAAGGCATGAAATCACCAGAGACTGCAAATTAGTTGAAAATCCTCTCAGCTATTTATCCCCAGCTCTAAAAACTGCTGCAAATTGTGGGAAAATCAGGGGTAGAGTACCCAGTAAGCAAGATAGATGGGTTTACTTACTAATCTGCAGTGAACAGTTTTAAACTGGGTACTCCATCCCTGTCATGGATTGTAAATTTGAACCGATGCCTTGATTCTGTGGCATTCTTTGATGCTGTGGGGTCAGAAGAAAGACAAATGCCAGGCATACCAAGAAGTAAAGTCTTTGATTTAGTAGGGGAAAAAATGTGAAATCGTTCACTATAGATACACACAAATAAATCTGTTCTTACCTTGCTTATTGGATAATCTGCTCCTGGGGATAGTGAAAGGGTTTTTTGGTAATTCCTGAAGACAGTGTGGATTGAACAGGAAATGTGGCTTTAGGGAAAACAAATTTAGGAGTACTTGAAGAGACAGTGCAGTCTAACACTGTCTCTTCAACAGGATCAAACTGGGAATTTTCTGTGGTGCTGTACTGGTAGCGGTTCAACCCCACCAGTCTCCCTCAGAAACCTGCACAGGGTCACTATGAGTCAAAATCTACTAGATGGCATTTAACAACAGCCTATTACCAGCAGGGTGTTAGATCTAGCTTGACATTTCATTTCAAGTCTTCTGTTTTGTAAGAAAGTAAAACTATGAGGTAATCTATAAAGGCCTATACAGGTTTTATGGAAAAAAACAATTCTAAGTAGGTTTTATTTTTTTTAGAGCAGAGTCCTGGGCGATGCTGTAGGATAACTACAAGGTCTGTGATTCAATCCCATCAGTCACTATTCAGAAACCCTATACAGGGTCACTATGAGTCGGAACCAACTCCACAGCACTTAAAAACAACAGTCAGGACAAATGTGCACCAGAAATGCAAGAATGGGTGTTACAGCAGCTGTAAATTCTGGAGTGCTTCAGCAGCTCTAGGTCCAACATGTCATAGCCACTCTAGGCCCAAGAATGTCACAGCAGCTACAGGACCGAGAATGTTATAGCAGTTCCACATCTGTCGTCCAAGAAATTGAGGCTACTTGGAGAGGTGAAGCAAAGTTTCAGGTTTATTAAGCCAACTGGGTCAGAGGAGTTAACTTCTCCAGATTCTAAGCCCTGAGTGCAGGTCAGCACAGGCTTATTTGGGGATGGAATCGGGAGGGGCTAGGTTGCAGACTTGTTTGATGACAGGAGGGAAACCATATGATTGGTCCCACTGGGTAACCTGATTAACATTCTAGCTTGTCTCCTGGGCAGGGAGGATTGGTCCCCCTCAGTAACCTGGTTAACATTCTAGCTTATCTCCTGGGAGGAGAAGGCAGTTAATATTTTACCTTTTCCTGTTCATGGGGGAGAAGTGAGAGTAAATAGAAGCTATGTATATTCTCCATACTTTTTCTGTAAACCTAAAACTGCTCTTTAAAAAAAAATGCTGTTATTGTTAAGTGCTGTTGAGTTGGTTTCTACTCATAGGGACCTTGTATAGAGTTTCCAAGAATCAGCTGCTAGCTGGAATTATTTTATTAGAGAATCCCCAAATCTTTGTGCTGGTGTGGCTCTGTAGGGTAAGCACTAGACTGCTAACCACAAAGTTGGTAGTTTTTCCCGCCAGCCATTCCTTGGAAACCCTGTACAGGGTCTCTATGAGTTGGAACTGACTTCAAGGCACTTAACAACAACAATAGGTCTTTGATCTTAGACTGTTAGTTAAATGGGGAGAGGGGATGGAAGGAACTGTCTCACCCAAGGTTATCCTGCTTCCTGGACTAGCTCCCTTCAATGACTATTAAGTATAGGAATACAAAGACCTAGTGTAGCCCCTTGCCTCAATTTGAGGCAACTCTGAAGAGTTTATGTGAGATCAGCTGAAGAACTATTGGGACTGTACCACACTCAGGCCCACTTCTTTCACTTCCCCTCAGGTGTGGCTGCTCCCAACAGCCTCCCTGATGGACCTGACATAGTAGCCTTCATCTTCAGGGTCTGTTTCACAGGGAAGCCCATCTAAGATGCACTTACATTGTGGTTGTGAAGTGCCAATGAGTCAGTTTCAACTCATAGTGTTTCTAAGGAAAGGCTGGTGGGTTTGAACCACCAACCACCTAGTGCTTATCCTGCAGTGCTACACCTATTATTCAGTTTTCTTAGCTAGCTAGCTCTTTCTTCTGATTTCCATATTCCAAAATTTTGTTAAAATTTTTCATCTGTTATTATCTTCTCAGTTTATTTGCTCAGCTTATAGATTGAACAAATAATCAGACCCTACGGTACACCTGACCCAAGCCATGTTATTTTCTTTCACTTCATGTTGTTGTTGTTAGGTGTGGTGTGGCTGAGACTATACCGACTCATAGCAACCCTATGCACAACAGAACCAAACACTGCCTGGTCCTGTGCCAATCTCTCAATCGTTGCTACACTTGAACTCATTGCTGCTGCCACTGTGCCTATCCATCTCCTTGGGGGGTCTTCCTCTCTTTTGCTGACCCTCCACTTTACCAAGCATGATGTCCTTCTCCAGAAAATGGTCCCTCTGAAGTATGAAAGACAAACTCTGGCCATCCTGGCTTCTAAGGAGCACACAAGATTCCACAGGACAACAAACTGACAGATGAGTGGTGGAATCACCTCATATGCATGTGAAAGTTGAATAATAAATAAGGAAGAGCATAGAAGAATTGATGCATTTGAATTATGGTGTTGGAGAAAATTATGATGTTGAAAAAGTACCATGGACTACCAGAAGAACAAAAAAAAAATCTGTGTTAGAAGAAATATACAGAATGCTCCTTAGAAGCCAGGATAGAAAGACTTCATCTCTCATATTTAAGACATGTTATCAGGAGAGACCAGTTCCTGGAGAAGAACATCATGTTTGGTAAAGTGAAGGGTCAATGAAAAAGAGGAAGACCCCAACAAGATGTATTGACACAGTGGCAACCATAATGGGCCAAATATAACAAACTTGAGGATGGCGCAGGTCTGGGTGTTGTTGCGTTCTATTGTGCATAGGGTCCCTATGAGTCGAAACTGACTCAATGACACCTAACAACAACAACAAATTATCTTCTCTCCCATATTTTTTGGCTTTGTGAGTTTAGTCAAGTGCACATTAGTCTTTTTCCCCTGCTTTCCTTCTCTACCCCCATTTCAACGATATTTTTACAAGGCATCTGGGTAGACACATGTGTTTAATCTGTTGTGTTTAACAGAAGTCTGAAAACATACTCATAACCCCATGGAAAATATAATGAATCCTCCCAGCTTTGTATGTTGTTGTTAGTTAAACTGAGTTGTCCCTTGACTCAGGGAGATCCCATACAGAAAGAAAGGAAACTCTGCCCAGTCCTTCCCCACCCACATGATCATTTGCAGATTGTACTTTTGAGATGATTTTCATGAGTAAATCTCCAGGTCTTTCTTCCTAGTCTGTATCAGTCTGGAAGTTCCACTAAACCTGTTCAACATTATGTTTTTGTTGCTGTTAGGTGTTGTCCAATCTATTCTAACTCATAATGACCCTATGCAAAACAGAAAGAAAAACTGCCCAGTCCTGTGCCAACCTCACAATTGTTGTTATGCTTGAATCCATTGCCCCTGCCACTGTGCCAGTCCATTTTGTTGGGGTCTTCCTCTTTTTCAGTGATTCTCCACTTTACCAAGCATAATGTTCTTCTCCAGGGACTGGTCCTTCTTGATAATATATTTGAATGATAAGAGATGATATCTGGCCATCTTAGCTTCTAAGGAGCATTCTGACTGTACTTCTTCCAACACAGATTGTTCTTCTGGCAGTCCATGGTACTTTTAATATTCTTTTCCAACATCATTATTCAAATGCATTGATTCTTCTAAGGTCTTCCTTATTCTTGGTCCATCTTTCACATGCATATAAGTGTACTGAAAATACCATGGCTTGGGTCAAGTGCACATTAGTCTTCAAACTGGTATCTTCACTACTGAACACTTTAAAGAGGTCTTGGGCAGCAAATTTGCCTAGTAGAATATGTCATTTGATTTCTTGACTGCTGCTTCTACAAGTGTTGATTATGAATTCAAGCAAGATGAAGTCTTTGACAACTTCAATCTTTTCTCCATTTATCATGATATTATTTATTGGTCCAGTTATGCAGATTTTAATTTTCTTTACATTTAAGTGCATCTGTACTGAAGGCGGTGGACTTTGATCTTCATTAATTAAATACTTTAAGTCCTCTTCACTTCCAAGAAGCAAGGTTGTATCATCTGCATAGCACAGGATCATAGCAACACATAAAAGTCTCCATTAACATACAGGTAGTGGCTGCTCATGAGGTGTATTGGCCAGGAATCAAAACTCAGTTTCCCACATGGAAATTCTTTCAACGTGTCACCAATGCCTCAACCCACCTTCATAGAGGTTATGTTAAAACTATTAAAACGAACTGTATTTTTTGAGTGCCATTTGAAGTGGAGTAGGGTATGGTAAGCCATAGGGTAAATATGACAAATCCAGATATTCAGTGGAAAAGCTAGTGGGTAGCTAAGATGCTGTCCCTCTGTCCCCAGACTATGCCGATCTCCTTCCTAGAAGAGGTCAGTAATCCAGCTATGCTCTTAGCCTTTGCACATGTTGCTTTCTTGGACATAAATGACCTTCCCTCATTCCACCTGACCAAATCTTCCTGATTTCTAGAGTAGGACATAGCACAACATCCCACACAGCTGTGGGTTAGGCCTAGAACACCCCACATCTGCCTTCATAATAGTATTTAATACTCCACGATGGTAATTGTGTCTGGCTTTGAACTCCTGGAGCACAGAAACTGAGTATATTCCATATTTTTAGACCTAGTACTTAGAGGATAGGAGGCACACAATAGTGTTTTTGGAATAAATTTATAAATAAATCGATGAATGATTTGAGAAAACTCTCCAGGGGAGGAGCAAGGCTTCAGGCTTGGGGAGAAAATAAAAGTCCCAGTCATGAATGGATTTCTTCTGTTCAGCCCTCACCTAAGCCTTGATGATCCAGATCCAAGAGAGACCAGAGCTTTAAAAAAAAAAAAAAAAGAAAAAAAAAAAGAAATTGGGCCAGCCAAGTTCTATTGATCTGGGTTGGTAGAAAATAGAAAACAGGAAGTCAGAGTACCTATTTTAGTATTGATGCAGGAAAGGCACAAAATGGGAGTGATACATAGAAGTTATCATCACCAACATGAGGTTGCCAAGGACTATAAAAAGAAATTTCTCTAAGAACCTATAATATCAACAGCAAGAAGCAATTCTACTAACTCTTACGTGTTAAAGGCCTTTTTAAAATCTGTACATGTTGCTGTGAGTTGGAACTGACTTAATGGCACTTAACAATAATAACAAATCTTCACAACAGCCTTTTGAAGTTGGGTGCTTGCTTTATAGACAAGGATAATTGAGGCTCAGAAAAGTTGCCTAGCAAGGATGTAGCAGCATTTGAGTCTAGGTACCCTAAATCTAGGAGTCTTGGTATGTCACTGCAGGATAATACACTGGACTTTAAGGTCAGTTTCAACTACAAAGTTGGTGGTTCAAACCCACGAGCCACTCCTCTGAAACCTTATACAGGATTGCTGTGAGTTGGAATTGACTCAATGGTACTTAGCAACAGCAAACACAGCTCTGAATCTATAGTCCATGTTGTTAACCACAACAAGAAAAAAAATCTCCCCTCTGTGTTCCAATTTTCTGGCTCCAACAACTCACCCCCTACCCCAATTTGCTAGATGGAAGTGCTGAATGGGAGTTCAATGCTCCTGCCTTGGCAGGATTCCCTACTGTGTTCTGTCTCACAGAGCAGCTTTATGTAAAAGTTAGGTGAGGAAGACAGCCTGGAAGGAGAGGGGCCAAATGGCTGGAGTGGTGGTTTTATCTTTTTATCCTCATCCTTAACAAATGGAATTTCTAAACAATCAATGTAGGTTAAAGTTATTTTTAAAGGCGGTGTGTGTGTGTGTGTGTGTGTGTGTGTGTGGTAATGAGGAAGAGAATCCCTAGAGAGCAAAGCCAATTGGCAATGCTTCTTTGGAGAGCTATCCCCTCCAGGCCTGGTCACAGGGACCTGGTGGTCTACAGGCAAATAATGGGCTTTGATTAACAAGGACCCAGGAAGAAGAGGTTCATATGTGGCAAGGATCAAGTCATAGCCAGTGACTCACCCCACAGGAGGGCTCAGAGGATTCAGGAACACATCACAAGATGCTGAGACACGTCTCAAACACTTGCCAGCTGAGTCCATCTGGAACATGAGTTCTGAGCATGAAAAAGCTGAGAGACTAGGGGAGGAGCCCTAAATGTGCACGCGGGTCAGTGAGTGCTGACTCAGAGGTGACTTCCAAGGAGAGCCAGAAAGAATTGCTTCTTGCTGTTGAAGGCTCAGACCCGTACCAAAGTATTGCAAGAGGTCATGAGAGCTACAAGGCTGAACTCCCAGGTTGGGAGGGGAGAGCAGCACCAATGTCACCAGCTTCTCCCCACATCCTCTCTGTCAGGTCTCCAGAGTCCTGTCAGGACTGTGTTCTCAGGATAGCTCATAGCTCAGTGTGGGAGGCAGAAGAAAGGGACTGCCACCAGAACGCTCTGGGGCAATCTCCTTGTAGTTCCTCTTAATCCTTCAAATGAAAAGAATTTATAGTTGTTGCCATTTCATGAAGCAAACTTTTCACACTTGTAATTACTGAACAAATTGTGGAATGATTTGTCCCAGGTCTGTGTCTTCTGCTGGGCAGTAAATTACACCAGGGCAGGAACTGGGTTAGTCTTGTTCTCCAGAGCCAAGGAGAGTGTCTGTACACATGTGTCTTGGTGATAAACTGTGCATGGATTGCGGTTTGATTCCAGCTCTTTGTTAGGGATTAGGACCAGTCTTCAGTCTTCAGATGCTCATGATCCCTCCTCCACCGTCAGGGCTTCAGTCAACATGTGCAGCACTGGCAATTAAACCCCCACCCCCAGGGGATTATCCAAGGAGAGCTGCCCTGAGCCCTGGGCCAAGGCCCCCAGTTATAGCTCAGGTGTCAGGGGCTGGGCTGGGGGCAGGGGGATGGACTTGGAGGGCAGGATCTCTAGGAATCCTTTGGGGTCTGAATTACTCAACTGGAGAATTTGAGAAGTTGGGGAATTGGTTCAGCTTTTGAGAGGAAGTGTCAGTAAACTAGGGGGAAAACAACTGGAGCTAAGGACAAGCTCCTTGGCTACGAGGAAGTGTGTTGGCTTTGAGTCAAACTGGCTGTCCTCCAGATTTTTATTTCTGGTGTTTGGTGGTTAAATAAAAAAAGCTTATAAACTTAACTCGAGTTAGAAAAAAAAAGAAAAGAAGAAAAAGAAGCAAAAACACACAACTATTTCAAATATTGATCCTGGATAATCCCTTCAGACCTAGCAAGGAGACCACCCATAGTGAGGGGAGGAGGGAGGTTGGGCCTGAGTCTAATAGGTATAAGCTGATACATAGAAGTCATCATCCCCAACATGAAGTCACAAAGAACTATAAAAAGAAACCTCCATAAAGAACCTATAATATCAACAGCAAGAAGCAGTTCTACTGTTATGTGTTAGAGACCTTTTTAAAAATCTGTGTGTGCTTTAACTCCTGTTATCTTCACAACAGCCTTATGAAGCTGGGTGCTTATTTTATAGTTGAGGAAACTTGAGACACAGAAAACTTGTGCAGCAAGGGTATGACAGTGGCAACACTTGAATCTAGGTACTCTAAATCTAGAAGTCATAGTGCATCACTGTAGGATAATGGAATGGACCACAAGGTTGGTGGATCAAACCCACCAGCCACTCTTTGGAAACTCTATACAGGAAAGCACCAACCACAGCTCTGGTGCTTTGAGAATTGGAAAGACCCCTTCACCATTCTGGGCATGTGTTTTACTAGTTACCCACCCCAGAGTCTCCCACAGGAGTTTAGAACTAAGGGACTAAAAATACATTTGCAATGTTTATTTTAAAAGAGGAAATAAGAGTATTTTTTTTAATCAGGTCCATAAGAACATGACAAATACCCAAGTAGAAAAATTGGCAAAACATATGTACTAGTTTACTAAAGGAAAACAAATGCCCAATAAACTCCCAAAAAGGTGTTACCCCCAATTGTTGTTACTGTTGTTGCGTACCAGTAAGTTGATTCCAACTCATAGTGACCTGTGTAGGGTTTCCAAGGAGCAGGTCGGTTTGAACTGCCAGCCTTGTGGTTCACAGTTCAGTGCTGGTTCTACTGTGCCACACCATGAGTCCCCCAGTAGTTGTCCAAGATATAATTAGAACAAAGAAGTATCATTTACTGTCTTTCAGTTGGAAAAGAATTGGAGAAAAAATATTATTTGCAAATCCTAGCTATTGAATAACCAGAGAAAGTCAACTGAGAGACTACTAGAACTGAAACGTCAGCCAAGTGACAGATCACAATATTCTTATATTAAAAAACATATGGGACAAGAAACAAGATGGTGGATTGGGTAGAAGTGTAGTGAGGAGCTCCGTCAGCAACAATACAGAATACCGGACCGAGCAGTATCAGGGGATGGTGCTAGAACTCTGAACCACATACAAAGGAATGTTTAGAAAGTTGGAAGGCTTACAGCCAGGGGAATTTGTACCAGAAGCCAGAAATCCATTGCTTCCTAATTCAAGATACTCAGCTGCTTCCAGAGCTGGCATCTTGGGAAAGACCAAGTGGGGGAAGGATCAGAGCAGCCATGGACACCTGACAGAACCACAGAGATAAAGGTGTGAACATTCTTTTATATATATATATATATATATGAAGGAGCTCTGGTAGCGTAGTGGTTACAAATTGGGCTGCGAACCTTAAGGTCAGCGGTTCGAAACTACCAGCTGCTCCGTGGGAGAAAGATGAGGCTTTCTACTCCTGTAAAGATTTACACCCTTGGAAACCCTGTACAGGGTCGCTATGGGTCAGAACTGACTCAACAGCACTGAACAACAACAATATATATATACTCATTGGTCTCTCGCTGTCTGTGCACTTCCATTCTTGTGACTAGAGGGGGTGCCTGAAGGAGGGATGGACACCCCATCCCCACCCTCAGAGGGTTCTGCTATGCATGTGCAAAGATCTTCTCAAAATTTAAAGTGACAGTTTCCACTTAAAACCAAACGGCAGTGCAAAACGGCCACAGCCAGCCCTCAACTGTTTATCACTATGAAAAAGGCTTGAATGGGGATTGTGGAGCAGGACAGGCAGCTAAAAAGGAAACAGGCCAAAAATTAAATCCTGAGTTATGTCACAACGACCAACAGTGGCATCTTGAAATTTCTCAGGAAGAAGAGCGGAAAGGGAAGCCTGTCTCCTGATTACATACATCTACCTGGAGGCAATCATAAAGTATGGAAAATACCAAAATACACACCCATCTAAGTATTAAGGCCACAGATAACTCCAGAATATGCCCAAAAAACAGAAACAGATGACCGTATCTGCACATGTCCAGAAACGAGATAAAATGAACTGGAAGTACACCTACATTCCATACTGGAAGATTGGCAGACTTTGGAAATGCCTGAGAAGGAATTCAGAAAAATGATTATAAAATGTATCAAAACACTATACAATGGAGTTGAGAAAAATAAGGAAGAAGTCAGGAAAGTGCTACAGGTACAATCAAATAAGATAGATATAGCACTGGATACAATTCAAAACCTATAGAAAGAGGTTCGAATGATAAATAGTAGAATATCAGAAATGGACAATACACTGAAAGGGCAAAGGAGTGGAACTGAAAAGATGGAAAGTAAAACTAGTGAACTGTAAAACAAATCTCTCAACACTATTAAGATAGAAGAGCAAGTAGAAAAAAGGGTAAAAAAATTAGAAGAAGGCCTAAGATTCATGTTGGACAACAAGAAGAGAAATAATTTAAGAATTATCGACATTCCATAACAGGAAGAATCACACAAGTCCACAGAGAAGATAATTGAAGAGCCTCTGGAAGAAAATTTCCCTAACATCCTGAAAAGTGAAAAGATAAGCATTCAAGAAGCTCAACAAAGCCCAGTAAGGATAGACCCTAAAAGAAAATCACCAAGACATATAATAATCAAGCTCTCCAAAATCAAAGATAAGGACAGAATCCTGAAAGCAGCTAGGGAAAAGAGAAATGTAACATACAAAAGTAAGCAAATCAGATTAAACTCGGATCTCTCAATAGAAACCATGCAGTCAAGAAGGCAATGAGGGGACATATACAGATTTTAAAAAGTGCCAGCCAAGAATCCTCTACCCAGCAAAGCTGTGAATCAAATACGATAGTGTAATCAGAACATTCCAGGATAAATAGAAGCTAAGTTGCCAAAGCCTACCCTGCTATGAAAACATCCTAAGGGACATTCTGTGGACTGAGAACCAACAAGAACAGACAACAACCAGAGAATGACATACGTGGCAGCATCACCCTGAACTCAGTTGACAAATGGAAGAGTCAAGAACTGAAGAAAATTATAAGAAGAGAGGATCTGGGAGGTAAGTCTATGATCAAAACAATTACAATGTAAAAGAAGGTAAACACAGAGGAACAGAGATCCAGATGGTGGGAATGTCAGATAGATTACAGGATAAAATAGACTGTCTTAAATGGAGGGAAGAGTTAGCGTAGTGGTTACGAAATGAACTGTGAGCCTTAAGGTCAGCAGTTCGAAGCTACCAACTATTCCACGAGAGAAAGATGAAACTTTCTGCTCCCATAAAGATTTGCAGCCTCAGAAACCCAGTTCAGGGTCACTATGGGTCAGAATCGACTTGACAGCACTTAACAACAACAACAAGGTAACCACAACAGTGGGGTTGGGGGGATGCGTTTAGTTTTGGTGTTGGGGAGGGCAAAACAAAAAGTGGGAGGAGGTGGAAGAATAAGATAGATAGAGGAACACTGAGACAGGTTTGCATGGGCTAAGTGGGACAGAGGTAAATAATGATGCATGTTCAACCTTGGAAAAACAGGGCTCTGTGATACAGGGATCAGGCATAGTTTGAAGAGGGAAAATAATACTAAAATGCTTGACTGTCTTATGAATATTGGTTTCCTTTGTCTACTATTGTAAAGTAGACACTTGATGAATCTTAGCAAATCCTGTTTATTGGTTCTAGTGTTGTTAATCCATGAGCAACAGGAGGTGTTAGGGATAGTGCAAATTTCTCTTTGCTAGGCTGAAAGGAAATTTAGGGTTATTTTATTGTCTAATAATCCTGTTGCTAAGAATTCTATAGATTTTGTGTGTGTGGTTATTCTATCAGCCATATCATTAGTAATTTGGGCCATTAAAATTTTGGCTGATAAATTCTGAATTGACTGCTCTAGTTGTAGTCTCTGTCATGGGTTTTATTATTCCCCCTTCTAAATGTGTCAGCTTGGCTGGACCAACATTCTTAGTGGTGTGGCAGTTAAGTGATGATGTAAAGTGACAAGTATGTAATGATGTAATCACCTCCTATGCCATGATCTGATGTGATCATCCCTGATAGGATATAAGGGGTTTAGGGTGGGATGCATCACTCTTACTCATGTTACAGGCTGGATCTAATGTAAGAGGGGCTTCCCTAGGGGTTGGCCTGCATGGCCTTTGATCTCAGAAGAGCTGGAAGAAGATAGAAGCAAGCAGAAAGAGAGGGAGGGATATATTACCTCTAAGAAATAAGAGAGGGGGCGAAGCACATCCTTCAGACCCAGTGTGCTTGTGCTGGGAACCTCCTAGACCCAGGTGCTTTCAGTACATCTCTCTCACTCATCACACCAACCATGAGTTAAGTACTATTATCTCTGATTTACAGATGAAGAGTTGGGAGATCAGAGACAATCAGTAACGTGAGCTGCCAATCGCTCTATTGTTGTTGTTGTTGTTAAGTGCCTTCGAGTCGGTTCCGACCCATAGCGACCCTGTACAGGGTTTCCGAGGGTGTAAATCCTTACGGGAGTAGAAAGCTTCATCTTTCTACCGCGGAGCGGCTGGTATAAGAAGTACTTAATCTCAGTCTTCCTTACTCCTAAATATGGTAGTAACTCACTAGGGAATCCCATCTTTATGCTGATGAGTCTAAATTTGTATCTCTAGCTCAGACTGCTTCCCAGAACTTCATGACTGGATATTAATTTGCTTTTTCAGTGTTCCTATCTGGATACCTAGTAAGAGCTTGATAGTTCAAAATAGAATTCTTCATCTTCTCCACCAAGTCTCATCACCCTCATTCCTACTACTATACCTCTCTCATCTCATTAAATGGCACTGCCATCCCCCTAGTTTCTTAAGCTAAAAATCTGCTGTTATCCTTGATTCTGCTTTTTCTCACCTACTCCACATCTAATCCATTAGCATGGTGGTCTAAATTTACTTTGAAATTTATCCAAAATCTGACCTCATCTTGCTAGCACTGATGCTGCTATCCTGGCCTAAATGACCATCGTCTTTCCTCAGTACTACTGTAAGAGGCACTTCATTGGTCTCCTCCCCTCAGTTATTGTCCACACAGAAGCCAGCATCATGTTTTCAAAATATAAAATCATGTATCTCTGCAATTCGGTACCTTTTAAATGTTTCCTATTTCTTCTCTACATGATCTGGTCCTAACCGGTTTCACTGTCTTAATCTCCGACTGCTCCCAACTTTTCTTTATTCCATTCTAGCCATGCTGCCATCCTCACAAGTTATCAACAAGTTCTGATCAAAAGGATAGCATTTACCCCAAAGAAGCTCCTACTTCAGACTTTTGTATTCATTGTTTCCTCATACAGATGTGTATGACTTCGTCTCTCTCTGTGATGGTTAATATTATGTATTAACTTGGCTAGGCTATGGGTCCCAGTTGTTTGACAAAATACTTGTCTAGTTGCTATCACTTATTAGATATGATTAATTCAGTTGGTTTTTGACAGAACAGATCATCCTCTATGAAGTAATGTAATGTAATATAACCAACCAAGCAGCTAAAAGGGACTTTTTTTAGGGTCTTCTCTGCCTCAAGACTACAGATATTTTGGCAGAACTCTCACTTTCCTTTCCACTCTTCCCATAACCCGATGTACACATTCTGGACTTTCCAGTGCTCCACAATTATGTGAGCCAATTGCTTGACTTAAATATTGATAGATGTTAGATAGATAGGCATATATACATACATGAGGGGGCTTCAAAAAAGTTCATGGAAACAAGAAATTAATAGATAATGGAACTAATGTACAACTTTTGGTCCCTCCTTGTCCAGAGAAAAGAAGAGTGAAGTAAATCGAAGCTTCATGGAAATAACTAGTTCAGTGGACTTAATGGACCACATGAACACATTTCCATGGACTTGAGACCAGAACTAAATGGTTCCTGGCTACCGCTACAACTACTCTGAAAGGGATGCTATTAGAAGGTGGGAGTGAGAGAAAAGTGTGGAGCAAAACTCAAAAATAAAAAAAAGGCCAGATTGACTGGTTAGATAGAGACTGGTAGAACTCTCGAGTCTATGGCCCTTAGTCCTCCTTTAAGTCTGGAAATGAACTCAACCCCATCACTCAATTGTTAGCCAAATAATAGACAAATTTATAAAGGGAACAATAACACTAGGGAGGTATGCACACTTTAGACTAATCAACCACTTGTGACCCAAAGAAGAGTATTTACCCAAACACAAAGGTCAAAAGGGTTAGGCAGGAAGGAAGAATGGAAACAGGAAAAACAAAGAGGTAGTAGAATAAGTTGTGGGGATTGCAATCATTAACATGAAACAAAATTGTACATGAATTGCTGAATGAAAAGCTGATCTGCTCTGAAAACCTTCACCCAATTCATGATAAAAAGTTCAAACAAACCCAAATGACTTTATCAATCTAGATTTTCAACAATAATTTTTCCCCACACCCCACAGGTCTGTCTCTTGACACTGTTGCAAGATAAAAATGGGGTGGGGGGAGAAGATAATGGAATTTTTCCGTGGATTTTTGAAGCCCCCTTGTATATATATATCTCCAAGCCAAACCCATTGCCATAGAGTTGATTCTGACTTATAGTGACCTTATAAGAAGAATAGAACTGTCTCATAAAGTTTCCAAGCTTGTAAATCTTTACAAAAGCAGACTGCCTCATCTTTCTTCTATGGAATGGCTGGTGGGCTGCCAACCTTTTGGTTAGCAGCTGAATGCTTAACCACTATGCCATCAAAACTCCATATATATGTGTATGTATATATATATATGTGTTGTTGTTGCTAAGTGCTGCTGAGTCAGTTCCAAATCATAGTAACCCTGTATAGGGTTTCTGAGGTTTTACATCTATGTGGAAGAAGAAAGTCTCATCTTTCTCCAGCAGAGCAGCTGGTGGGCTCGAACTGCTGACCTTGTGGTTCCTATGGAGCCACCACATGTATATGTACAATGAGCGTGGTTGCTCCATAGGACACTGGTTCTGCTTCTTTGTTGTTGTTGTTGTTGTTTTGAGTATCGTCAAATCAGTTCAGTCTCATAGCAACACTGTATAGGGTTTCTGAGCAGTGGCTGGTGGATTTGAACTTCTGACCTTGTGATGAGCAGTATTTATCGTACGTTGTTGTTGTTAAGTGCCATCGAGTCGGTTCCGACTCATAGCAACCCTGTATAGGGTTTCCAAGGAGTGACTGGTGAGCTTGAACCACCGACCTTGTAGTTCAAACGGCTTTGCAGTCTGGCGCATTAACCCACAGCACCACACCAGGACTCCGTATAGTGCCACTAAAGCACACTCTCTTTCTTTTTTATGGTCTCTTCTCAAATATTAGTTTATCAAACTTTTCTTACCAGCCTAACCTGAAACCAATGTCACTACATCACATCCTTCCCTTACACCCTTCCTCTGCTCTGCATATTCTGTTCGTTCGACTGCTTCACTAGAAAGTGAACTCACTCCCTGAAGTCAGATCTGCTGTTTGATGACGTAGCTCTAACCCCTAGAACAGTACCCGGCACTCTGTAAGTAGGAGGGGGCTTCAAAAGCCTCAAAAATGGAATTTCCCCACCAACTTATTAAAGCTCCCTAATATTTGTTGCACGAATAAATGAATGAACAAGCAAGTTGTTATAGCCTGGCAAGTTTTTTTCCAGATTCTTGGGAAATGTTCTGTGAAAATCCAAAGGCAACAGGTAACTGGAATTTATATAGATAACTGAAACTTACATTGGCTGCCTATTTTTTGCAACCTGGGCTTTTCCCATCCTGTATTTTGCTATTATCTTATCATTTCATTCGAAATACAGTACTAAAACCTTATGGCTTCTACCCAGACCAACAGGATTTATGACACGACCCAACCAAACTCCTTACTTACCCATTTCCGGAACATATGTCCACATCCACACCCACACTTAGCCTTAGCAAACAAATTCCTCACACAACACACTAACTCAACTAAATATATAAAAATCTATATTTACAAAAAGATTAGGAGGTGTTTATTCATCTCACAAAAGGATCCTTTGCTTTGGAAAAGGATTCACCACAAGAATCCTTTAAATAACCAGTTCACCAAATGAATTTAAAATAGGACTTGGCTTTCAGCCTTCAAGAAAAAAGGCTATATTTATCGAATACCACTTCTGCCCCAGTCACTGGGTCTGTGCGATTGTCCTGTTACTCTGTGACTTAGCAAGCTACACCAGGGGCATGTTAGTTATTACATCAGTTTACTTGTACCTTTGCATTTCTTTGAGCTTCTCAAACCATCATATTCTTTCCCAGGGGAAACATAAAATTGGATAGCACTCTGGTGTCATTCAGTGTGCGGCAAATAGTTTTTATACAGCTCAAAAGCTCTTATGGAGGCACCTCCTATTTATAACTCTGATGGAGTAACTGGGAGTAGACCAGTCTTTCCATTGTAAATGAGTCTTAAACTGGAAAAGAAATCTGTTAAATACATAAATGTTTTTCTGACAGTAGACAGGATTGTGATCCTTGAGAGGTTGGACTCTGCAGAGAAAGGGTTCCACATATCTGCATAGGGGTTCCTTTGAGTCTTTGGACATACATTAAGCTGTTCTATATAGGACAAGGTTCTGTCCTTGTCTAGGGAGAGAGATGTTGTGAGCTAAACAGCAATCAAAACTCACATGGAGCTGAGAAACATTCAAATGTTGACCAACACTGGTGGAGAGAACTCACTGAATACTCCAGCAAGTCAGTAGAGACCCCAGGAAAACTACACTTCTGAGAAGGATTATACCCCTAGAATAAAGTTTGCTCTGCTGTTGTTGTTGTTGTTAAGTACCAAGGAGCAGTTAGTGGGTTTGAAATGCTGACCTTACAGTTAACAGTCCAGTGTTTATACTACAGCACCACACCCGGACTCCACTTGACCTACCCTTGAACCAGAAACCAAACTCAATGCTGTAGAATTGATTCCAATTACTAGTGATCCTGTAAAACAGAGTAGAGTTACTCCCAGAGAGTAATCTTTACTGAAGTAGACTCTCACATCTTTCTCCCACAAGTAGATGGTGGGTTAGAACCGCTGATCTTTTGGTTAGCAGTCAAGTGCTTAACTATGCCACCAGGACTCCTAGACCTGCCCTAACAAGGTTGAAAAAGCAAACCTAAAAAGGACAAAGTTAACCCACAATAAGTGTCTACCAGAAAAAACCTCAACACTCGGAAAGATAATAAAATCCAGACATTCAGCAATATGTTGCTGCTGTTGAGTGTCATCACATTGGTTCTGACTCATAGAGACCCTGAGTAAGGTTTCTGAGGAGTCTGGTGGGTTTGAACCACCCACCTTGTGGTGGTTAGCAGTCCAGTGCTTATCCTGCACTGGCACACCAAGAGTCCAGAAAGCAGTGAAAGGAGGGTCCAATTTGACTTGTGTGGTCAGGGGAGACTTCTTATTCACGCTCTCAGTCAGTCCCACACAAAGATATTAGAGCAGGGGAAAGGAGAGAATGATAAGGAGGGATTGCAGATTTACCTCATGGGCCTATTGCTGATTTACTGTGCCATCTTGGGCAGGCCATTTTCCCTCTCTGGGCCCAATTTAGACTAGGTGACTGCTAAAGCCTTGTCAGGCTCTGGCATATTATGCTTAACTGCTTTACTGAGGACATACTATATGCTCATAGGAAGCAGGTATCATGCATAGATTCAAAAAGCAAGATAATGCCCTGAGTATTTGAAGTCACCAGCATCTCTGGACCCATACACATAAACCATGTATTCTCAAGGAATTTTGTTGGGAACTTATTAGTGTCTCAACTTGTTGTTAAATGCTGTCGGCTCTTAGCCACCCTATACAGGGTTCCCAAGGAGTGACTGGGTGAGTTTGATGTATTAGTAAAAGTGGACACAAAATGCTCACCAGCTCAAAGAGTCATCAGGAGGGTTCAGTGAAATAAGTTATAGACCCTAGCCCAGTGTTCAGCACTTATTGGCAATTCAAACACATTGTTTTCAATCTTCTTTCCAGGGAATATAGTAAGTTAACACTTAATGAAAAGACAAGGAGCTCTGGTAGCGTAGTGGTTATGAGTCGGGCTACTAGCCTCAAGATTAGCAGTTCAAATACCAGCTGTTCTGCAGGAGAAAGAAAAAGCATGTGAAAGTGCTAGAAAGAGGATGAAAGGATTCATTAACCCCACAATCTGTATGGAGTGTTTACTATGTGCTATGTACTGTAAGGGAGTCCTGGAGTGGTGTTGTAAGATAAAGCACTGGATCGCAAGGTCGGTTTAAACCACAAGGACAGTGGTTCAAACTCACCAGCTGCTCCTTGGCAATCCTATGAGTTGGAACTGACTCAATGGCACTTAACAACAATGACAACAACAGTATGCACTGTAATGGGCTCTGCAGTTAAAGTGGTGAACAAGATAGTTGCTGTTTCTTAAGAAACAGGGTAGGGAGACAGTCTGAGTAGGGAGAGGTGGACAATGAAAAACAAAAACAAATAAGGAAAAAATAGTAGTGGGGAAGAAGTCTTCAAGCAGAACTGTGCCCCACGGACTGTAATCAATCTTTTGAAAGTAGATTGTCAGGCCTTTTTTCTGCATCACCATTGCATGGGTTCAAACTGCTAATCTCTAGGTTAGTACATGTTGTCGTTAGGTGCCATCAAGTTGGTACCGACTCATAACGACCCCATGCACAACAGAATGAGACACTGCCCGATCCTGGGCCAACCTCACATGCTTGAGCCCATTGATGCTGCCACTTTACCAATCCATCTTGCCGGAGGTCTTCCTCTTTTTCTTGGATCCTCCACCTTACCAAACATGATATCCTTCTCCAGCAAATGGTCCCTCCTGACAATATGTCCAAAGTATGAGAGACGAAGTTTGGCCATCCTGGCCTCCAAGGAGCACTCTGGCTGCACTTCTTCCAAAACGGATCTATTGGTTCTTTTGGCAGTCCATGGCACTTTCAATATTCTCCAACACCGTAACTCAAAAGCATCAATTCTTCTATGGTCTTCCTTATTCACTGTCCAGCTTTCGCATGCATATGAGGTTATTGAAAATACCATGGCTTGGGTCAGGCGCACCTTAGTCCTCAAGCTGACATCTTTGCTCTTCAACATTTTAAAAAGATCTTGTACAGCAGTTTTGCCTAATGCAATATGTTATTTACTGAAGAAGATTAAAGAGCACAACCTTCAGTGTGGATTGCATCTCAACGTAAAGAAAACAAAAATCCTCATCACTGGACCAATAAACAACATTCTTTTCAATGGAGAAAAGATTGACGTTGTCAAGTCTTCATTCTATGGTCGTCCTTATTCACTGTCCAGCTTTTGTATGCGAATGAGGTTATTGAAAATACCATGGCTTGTGTGGGTCAGGCGCACCTTAGTCTTCCAGCTGACATCTTTACTTTTCAACACTTTCAAAAGGTCTTGTGCAGCACATTTGCCTAATGCAATATGTTACTTGATTTCTTGACTGCTGCTTCCATTAGTGTTGATAGTTGATCCAAGAAAAATGAAGTCCTTGACAACTTCAATCTTTTCTCCATTGATAAGATGTATAGGGTTTCCAAGGAGCAGCTGGTGAGCTTGAACCACCGACCTTGCAGTTCAAACGACTGTGCAGTCCAGTGCATTAACCCACAGCGCCATACCAGGACTCCTTTAGATTGGTGTAATATGAAAACGTTTGGAATATATATTTTGTGGGTGAAGTTGTGGGGAAATGGGCACTCTCATGCGTTGTTGATGGAAGTGCAAAACGGTTGAACCTTAATGGGATATGGTACAGTGAGATAAGCACTGGTCAAGGTCGGTTTGAATTGTGAGGTTGGCAGTTCAAATTCACCAACGGCTTCTCAGAAACCCTATACAAGTTTGCTATGGGTCGGAACCAACTTGACAGCACTTAACAACAACAACAAATTAGATATATAAATGTGTTTACTCTTTGTTCTGGGAATTGATCCATCAGATTTTCCTCAACACAAACTGTGATAGTCTCGGTTTCAACTTGATTGAGCCAAGATTCCCAGCTGTTTGGCAGTTGATAGTTGACTCCATGATGATTGGCTATGACCAAGCATAGTGAACACTATGATGATTGGCTATGAGCAGCCAATCAACTGAAGGGATATTTCCGTGGGGGTGTTGCTTGCTCCCAACATAATGGACGTTCGGGAAAGACTTGCATTCTTCCCCACTGTGTCTGGGTCTCACACCTGGGTCGTCCTTCAACTTCCAGTTCTTTGAACCTGAGCCAGTGGCATTTTCTGTTGTGTGTTTGCCTGCTGGGCTTGCCCACTGAGTGTGCCTGGAAAACCCAAAACCCACTGGAGGGCCCTGCGCAACTGTTCTGTTGCCCTGACTCATGTGCTCCGCGTTTCTGGTTCAACAGCGCACCTGCCCAGGACTTGGTCCCCTGCCACCCTGCTGCCACCTCTGCTCCAGTGCAGAGGTACTGCTCTGTGCCTCGATTTCGGATTCTTGCGTTCTGGAGCGCCCATTAATGTGATTCACCTGGCCTGCACTTGGGACTCTCCTATCTCTACAACCGTGAGCCATTTCCTTTATATAAACTTTTCTTTATATATATATATATTGCAACGCTGTTTATAGTAGCAAGAGATTAGAAACAAACTGAGTGTATATTGAGAAGAGCAGGTTAAATCATTTGTGGTGTAACCTCACAGTAGAATCCTATTAGCTGTAAAAAGGAATGAGGATCTATTTTATATTCTGGTACAGAAATAACATATATTAGATGTTGTTGTTGTTGTTATGTGCCGTGGAGTCGGTTCCGACTCATGGCGACCCTGTACAGGGTTTCCGAGGCTGTAAATCTTTACGGGAGCAGAAAGCCTCATCTCTCTCCCGCGGAGCAGCTGGTAATTTCGAACTGCTGACCTTAAGGTTCACAGCCCGATTCGTAATCACTATGCTACCAGAGAGAAGTAAAAATACCGAACAGTGTGTATAGTATGCTCACACGGTGAAAGAAAGGAGACAATACAAAAAGATTAGTATTTGTTTGTATTTACTTTAAGAAACAAACTAGTCAAAGTGGTTACCTATAAAGGAACAGGGTGGGTAGGAGCAGGAGTAGGAGCAAGACTTAGAAATGTATCGTTTTGTTTTTTATCGGATTAAAACATGAATGTAAATTTAACAAAGTTTTATGCAAAAAATAAATGAACAAACAACTCGTCAGTCTACCTAAGAACAAATAGAGATCTTGATAAGAAGATTGGAATTTATTCTATGTGGATTTTTAAGCAGAGGATTGAAAAACTTTAACATACTTTAGAATAGGATATGGAGGAAGCAGGTGGCCTGTTAGATGTTAGAGGTGAAGGTAACTTGGAAGCAGATGGATTTGGAATTTTTGGAAGTAAAGTCAGCAGGACTTGGTGATGAATTGACTGTGAGGGAGGGGGGCAAGAGAAAACAATTTTGTGCCTTGAGCAATGGAGTGGATGATGGGGCTACTAGAGTTCAGAGTGGTAAAATAGCTTACAGCTGGGATGGTTCATAAGGTTTTTCTCGAAGAGGTTGTGCACCAATAGATTGTAAAGAACTCTAGGACCTGAGGCAAGAGGCTTTGCAGATGGAATATGCAGTGCCTTGGGGGCAGGAGGAGGGCTCTGCCCTGTGAGTGGTTGAGTCTCAGTCCTTAACAGTTGCTTCAGCTTCTCAGTTCAGTCCAGACCCATGGGCGTGAAGTGACTTGAAACCAAATCCTCCATTTCCCATTACAAGCTTCTTTGAACTGCTTCCTACACTTCCTGTGACTGTTTCCTTGCAGTAACTGAAGGGTTTCTATCACACACATTGGCATTCTGAGAAATAAACTGAAAGAGAAAAATGAACCAGTCAAAATGGGGACTGTCTGTCTGGGTTGAAGACTTGTCACTTTTTCCGTTTCTGGCATAATGGCAGAACTAACTTCTCTGGGATCACTCACTGTAATGGAATGATGAAAAATGGTGGATTTCCCCAGAGAGCAGGATGGACACTCTAACAGATGCTTCTACTTTTAAGGCTAATTGGTTATCTAAGTAGTTTTTGTATTCACTTGTCCTTTCCACTTAAGGAAAAAAACCTTAAAACTTGACTCCTCAGAGAAGAGACCCCTCTACAGATGCCATAGTTACCGTGAAAGGGTGATACACGGAAGTTTGTGTTTCTAATGAATGTTGATGTACCCGTTTCCACTTTGGGGGTAGGTGGGTATTTTCTGGATTGTATTTTAATAACAACAATCCAGTTCTCTCCCTTCCATCAAACTGAATGTGTTTTTCCCCCTTTAAAACTTCAGCATTATTTCAACACTATTGTAAAGGACACTGTGTTCTTTTCAGGAACTATGTCATAGGCAGTTTATGAACTGGGACAAGTAACAGACTGGCAAACGCTACTCCACCCAAATCACTTATGAAGACTTTGAGCTCTGGGTCTTGGATTGACTGGTTGAGTGGCATGAACCAAGTTGAGTTTTAAAGCTGTGAAAAAGGAATGCTCACCCCTTGTTTCTAGGTGATATGCGGTGGTTAGTAAAAATATCAGTTCTGGGGCTCCTGGGCAAAAAGAAAATATTGATAACATGTTAGTGAAAATAAAGGAAAACATGGCTGAGTGTGTGTGCAACCCAACCCTCACGTTTTTGTTTTTTTTTTTAAAGTCATGGCAGGGTTCACTTCAGTTTTGTGGTTCTACCTTGAAAGTATTTTTTGTTTGTTTTTAATGAAATCTCAGTGATTAAAGATTTTAGTTTTTTTCTCGTTTCTTGAATTAGCTTTCACAACTTACATTTTTTCCAGGAAATCATTTATGCCAGTTATAAACTTCTGTCTTTCAGTTGCCAATCCACCTTTTTCTTTCTGCTTTGTGAGGCTGGTGCTGGGACTTTGCAAATCACATGTTTTCCTGTTAGCTGCAGCTGGCCTTTAGGGTTCATCAATGTTGTTGTTGGTTGTTAAGTGCCGTTGAGTTGGTTTTGACGCGTAGTAACCCTGTATAGGGTTTCAGAGGAGCAGCTGTGTGTGTTGAATGGCTGACCTTGTGGTTCGCAGTCCAGTGCTGATCCTACAGCAATACACATCAATGTTGTTGTTGTTAAGTGCCGTCAAGTCTGATCCACCTCATAATGACCCTGTATAGGGTTTTTGAGGAGTGGTGGTGAGTTTGAACCACTGACCTTGCTGTTCAAATCAACCTTGAGGTTGAGTGCTTATCCTATGGTGCCATAAAAGGACTCCTCCATAGTCACGCGCCCCCCCCCCCCCCCCCCAGCAAAACCAAAAACAAATCCATTGCTCATTGCTGTTGAGTCAATTCGTTATTAATGACTCATGGTAACCCGGTGTGTCCAGAGTAGAACAGTTCCACAGGGTTTTCAAAGCTGTGACCTTTTTGAAGCAGATCACCAAACTTTTCTTTAGAGGCACCTCTGGGTGAGTTTAGACCATCAACTCTAGAGTTAGTAGTCAAGTGCTTCACCGCCCAGGTACTTAACAAGGGACAGGAGGAAGAGACTTGGAAGGGAGGAGGGATGCTTGCTCCTTCCTGTTGGTTTGTTCCTGCAGTGGCCTTTCAGGGTGGCAGTCATTCTGAGGTACAGTGCCTAGGACCAGCCTCCTATCCCTTCTCCCGCCCAAATTCTTCAGGTTCTAGCTCGTGCCAGATGGTGCCCCCTCCTCAGTGGTTCAAGTCTCATTCTGGGAGGCTCCTCCTCCTAATTTCAAGGTCTGACAACCCCAAGCTCTGGGATGCCCCTGGTTCCTACACTTATTAACTTTATGTTACTTCAGTGTACCCTTTGCACCTTTTCAGTTCTCCAACAACTGTTTAACCAGTTCTTTTATTAAATTTTCTCTGTTTATATACTTGGTGTGGTGTTTGTTTACCCAACAGGACCCTGACTGACATACCACCCCCACTGTCTACATTTTCAAGTATATTAGAATAAGCTTGTTTATGGTCATTATTAGTTCTCCAAATCTGTGCTGTATCTAAGGATCTCTGGTGGTTTAGTGGGTTACAAGTTGGGCTGCTAACCTCAAGGTCAGCAGTTCAAATCCACCAAACACTCCGCAGGAGAAAGATGAGGCTTTCTGCTCCTATAAAGACTCACAGCCTTGGAAACACTATATAGGGTCACTGTGAGTCAGAAGTGACTTGATAGCACACATCCACTCCCTCACCCTACCACCATGCTGTTTGTCCCTTTTCCTATTCCTAATGCTTATGTTTGTTTACTTTCACTTCATATGTATCTACTTGGAAGTTTCTTTTGGAGTCCCACAAGTGAAATAAATGGTTAATATGCCCAAGTTCTAACTGAAACCTTGGTTTTAGTTCACCTAGAGGTGCCTTATTAGAAAGGTCTGATGGTCCACTTGCAAAATCCCAGCCCCTGAAAACCCTGTGGGGGCATAGCTCTCCTCTGACACACATGGCATCGCCGAGTCCGAGTTCACTCAATGGCAGCTGACTCTGGGCAGTCTGTTTTACAGAATTAGGTTTTACTTTTTTTTCCGAACTTGTTACGTTGGATGTGCTTTCATTTTTATCTTTTCTGCTTTTACGGTGTAAGCATTTTAAAGCTCCACATTTCTCTGAAATAACTGCTTTAACTACATGTTTAAATGTAGTGGTTTCATTATTGCTCATGTCTGTGCATTTTAAAAATTTCCATTGTGATTTCTTCTGTGAGCAGTGTAGTATTAGAATTGTTTTATAATACAGAATACTTTAAAGCTATCCTTTTGCTCTTGATCTCTCAACTTCTTGCCTTGTGGTTAGAGAACTTGGCCAGTGTGATACGCTCTGTGATATTTTTGAGTATGCCATTACAGCCTAGTAGCAGTTGATTTCCATACAATGTCTCTAATTCTTAAATTTGGATGCCTGTTTTGTTGTTGCTGCTGCTAAATGCCTTCGAGTCACGTCCGACTCATAGCGACCCCATATAGGGTTTCCGAGGCTTTAAATCTTTTGAAGAAGCAGAAAGCCTCATCTTTTTCTGGTGGTGTGACTGGTAGTCTCGAACCGCTAGCCTTGTGTTTTACAGTCCAGTGCTTATCCTATGGAGCTAACGTGCTTCCAAAACATCAGAATACTAGGACATACACAATATACCAGGAATGCTGGTGGTGTCGTGTGTTATCAACTTAAAAATTAGCCTGTTATACCTAGTCAAATATTTAATTAACTCACCACTAACGTGAAGGCGGAACAGACTCCACGGCACTTAACAACAACAACAACGTGATGACAAGGAGCTCTGGTAACATAGTGGTTACGAATCAGGCTGTTAACCGCAGGGTCAGCAGTTCGAACTACCAGCTGTTCCGTGGGAGAAAGATGAGGCTTTCTGCTCCCATAAAGATTTACAGCCTCGGAAACCGTTGTTATGAGTCGGAACCGACTCCACAGCACATAACAGCAACAACAACAACAATGTGGTGATTAAGGAACGCTCTGGTAGCATAGTGATTTCTAATCGGGCGGAGAACCGCAAGGTCAGCAGTTCGAAACTACCAGCTGTTCCGCGGTAGAAAGATGAGGCTTTCTGCTCCCCTAAAGATTTACAGTCTCGGAATCCTTGTACAGGGTCTCTATGAGTCGGAACCTACTCCACGGCACATAACAACAACAACGTGATGGCTAGGAGCCCTGGTGTGGTGCTGTGAGTTAATGCGTTGGACTGCAAAGTCGCTATGAACTTCAGGGTTGGTGGTCCAAGCTCAGCAGCTGCTCCTCGGAAACCCTATATAGATAGGGTCGCTATGGGTCGGAACTGACTCGACGGCACCGAACAACAACAACAGTGTGATGGCTGGAGCCCTAATGTAGTGCTGTGGGTTCATGCGCCAGACTGCTAAGTTGTTTGAACTGCTGAGTCAAGCTCAGCAGTGACTCCTAGGAAACCCTATACAGGACCCCTATGGGTTGGAACCAATTCAGTGGCACTTAACAACAGTAACAATGTGATGGCTGGAACTGTGGCTGTCTTGCCAGGACCAGACCAAACGATATCAAGGGCCTTATACGACCATTCCTCAGAAACCCTACACAGGGCTGCTATGAATCAGAGCCAACTTGACGTCACTTAACAACAACATTAGGCCCGAAGGCCAAATGTTCCTCGCCCCTGTTTAGAGGGTCGCTATGAGTCAGAACTGACTGGACAGTACACAACCAACCAACCATACAAGTTACTAACTACAACAGAGGATCATGGCAATAATCTGATGCCCTTGATGCCCACTAACCGTGAAATGATATTCATTTTATGAAATACTATGCAGTCACTAACACATATTAATTTTTTCTATATCTACTAAGCTTGAGGGAAGTCCATGTTAACTGAAAAAGGCAAGTGGCAGGTCCTATGTGAAGTGTAATTCCATTTCTTAGAAAATAAAACAAAAAACCCTGTATTTGTGAACATGTTTTGATAGGTCCAAATTTGAAGAAAGGCTAATAATGTCAGTTCCTTTAGAGACATGACTGGAACGGGTTGGAAGGAGAGTGATCACAATATCTTTGTATTGTTTCACCTTCTGTGATGCCCATGCTTTACTTTTGCAATTTAAGGATCGCTTAGAAAGAACGTACTTCCTAGGGCAACAGTTAAGCTCTTGGTTGCTAAGTGAAAGCTTGGCAGTTTGAATCCACCTAGCAGATCTGCAAAAGAAAGACCTATCTGTTCCTGCAAAGGTGATGGCCTAGAAAATCCTATGGCCCACTTCTGCTCTGTCACATGAGGCCAAAATGGACTAAATAGCACTTAACAACAGCAATACAAACATGGTGGAAAGTGCTAATCTTACAAAATCTATAGAAATATTATGGTAACATGTCCATGTTCATATAAGCATAAGGAAATAATGTCTGAAAACAAATATCAAATAAGTCTTACTATCTCTTAAGTGGGAAACTACTATATATGGCTGTATTATTTATATCATTTTATACATACCTTAATTGCATATGAATTCTTAAAAAAAAAATAAGGGAGCCTGATAATTTGTAGACAGTTTGGGTCCATAAGGTAGACTATGTTTTAAGGTTATGTTGTGTAAGCAATAAAATATGACTATCCTTTCTTTTTTATGCAAGAATATATTTTATTTATTGTTGCGGAGAAGATACATAGCAAAACAAACATGATTCAACTGTTTCTACATGTACCATTTATTTCTTTGCTTTGTTTTACAGTTGAAATGTTTGAAAAATGTTTATTTACGTTAAGGAATGTTGCTACAAAAAGAACTACGGACTATCTTGTTGTTGTTGTGTGCTGATGATTCAGTTCTGACTCAAAGGGTTTCTGAGAGCAACTGTTGGGTTTGACCTGCCGACCTTGCAGTTAGCAATCTAGTTTTTATCCACCAGCACCACAACAGTGCTATCTCACACACTCATAAAAAAGAAATTTAAAAAAAGCCCAAATACATCCACACTAAATTGTACATACATTTTCAATTGGTTCATAGTCCTCAGGTGACATAAATGGTTAAGCACTTGACTACTAACCAACCCAGAGGCACCTTGGAAAGGAAGACAGGGTGAGCCCTATGGAACATAGTTCTATTTTGCACACATTAGTTGGAACTGATTCAGTGGTAACTAAAAAACAGCATAGAACCTCAGATGCTCATCTGTGGATCTTGTAGGTTTCTGCTCAGTAGCTTTACAGTGAATTTATTGGTATATAAATTAGTTAGCCTGCCAATTTCTCCCTTGTATCCTCTGAAGAGGAATCCTGGTGGTGCAGTGATTAAGTGCTCAGTGGCTAATGAAAGGTCAGCAGGAGAAAAATGTGACAGTCAGCTTCCATATATATAGCTTACAGCCTCAGAAAGCCTAAGAGGCAGTTCTATTCTGTCCTGCAGGATTACAAACAAATCTATTGGAAGAAATACAACCAGACTTCATCTCTCATTCTTCAGATATACTGTCAGGAGGGACCAGTCCCTGGAGAAGGAGAAGGACATCATACTTGGTAAAGTGGAGGGTCAGTGAAAAAGAGGAAGACCCCAGTGAGATGGATTGGCACAGTGGCAGCAGCAGTAGGCTCAAGTGTAGCAATGACTGTGAGGTTGGTGCAGGACCGGGCACTGTGTCGTTCCGTTGTGCATAAGGTCTCTATGACTTGGTACTGACTTGATGGCACCTGACAACATAGGGTCACTATGAGTTGGAATCAACTGAATGACAATGGTTTATTCTCTGAGGAAGGAGCTAGTTCCAAGGCAGGTAATCTTGGTTCTAAAAAATGACTGGATTCTATAATCAGTAATGAGGGATTTCAAGTGAGATGCTGCCTAAGTACCTCCTACTTTTCCTGCTGTGTGGGCACCTAGCGATTAGGTGTGTGGGGGTGGGCTGCTGGCCTTGGTACCTTTGTTTCAAACCATCTAAATCACTAATCTCAAAAGGGGACGAGAAGTTAGAGATATGAGATAATGTGACTTGTGAAAGTATCTTTGCTGATATAATTTGATCGTTGATAGAAAAACAAAACTCTTGTTTCATTATATAAACTTGTCTGGTGGGGAATATGCTGAATCGAAAGTAATGAAGTATTCCGCAAACTAATCACATGGGAGGTACAGAAGATGTTCAGAATGACTCCGGCATGAAGCCTCATCTGCAGATCAGTTTGAAGTGGCTAAAAAGGTAGGCAGGGCCAGACTATTCTCTTTGAAACCTTGTGAGGATTTTCCCATGAACTCTTTGAAGCCCCCTTGCATAAATTGGGAAGTGACATGATTTGAGTCTTTTAAGAATTACTTTAAGGAGACTTCGTGATGCTGTGCGATAAGCACTGGACTGCTTACCACAAAATCAGCAGTTTAAACCCACCAGCCACTCCTCAGGAGAAAGATGTTTTTCTGCCTCCGTAAAGAGTAACAGCTTCAGAAACCTACACAGGGTTGCTATGAGTCGGAACTGACTCAATGGCAGTAGGTTTGTTGTTGTTAAGTGCCGTCGAGTCGGTTCTGACTCATAGCGACCAAGGAGGGTTTCCAAGGAGCAGCTGATGAGCTTGAACCTCCGACCTTGCAGTTCAAATGGCTTTGCAGTCTGGCGCAGTAGGTAGGTAGATAGAATTACTCTAGCTGTATGGTGGATAAAGAATTGGAAGGAAGCAAATGGGAAGTGGGCACAGAGATAATGGGGTCTTGGCCACTGAGTTACACAGTGGTAGTAGAAGTCAGTGGTTTGGAGGAAGATATTCTAAAGATAGCATAACACTTAGCCTTGATAATTTGTGGGTGGGAAGAGTCAAGGACAAATCAAGAAGATTCCCTTGGCTTGGGCAACTAGAAGGTGTTGATGCCATATTGAAATAGGAAATGCTGACAGAGAAGTAGCATTGTAGCATTTGGTAGGAATAAAAACAGAAGACCCTAAATGCCTATTAGGGTCAGTGGTGGCTCAGTGGTAGAATTCTAACTTCCCACACAGGAAACCAGGGTTCAATTTCCAACCAGTGTAGCTTATACCTAGCTACTCCCCTATCTATCAGTGGCAGCTGTAATGCTGAAGTTTCAGTGGAACTTCCAAACTAAAATGGACTGGGGAAGTAAGGCCCAATGATCTACTTCTGAAAAGCAGTGAATGGAAACTATAGGTCACACCAGTATCAGTCAATCATGGGGATACCAGGACCTGGCAGCATTTTGTTCTGTTGTGCATAGGGTCACCACGTTGGAGGTCAACTCGAAGGCAGCTAACAACAGATTATCTATTGTTTCCCTTGTCTTGCTTTTAGAAGATTGATAGATGGTGTAGGAAGATTCCAAGGCTACCCCCCACTTCCTGGTTTCCCATCCCATTGTCAGGAGAGTGGACTAGCTCCTGCAGCAGTCTCACTCACCCCCACTTCCCTCTGTTTTAGTGTACTTAGGAGATTCTCTTGGTCTTCTCCTTCCCTCCTCATCAACACAGTTAAAGCAGAAGATACTTTTAGAAGAAAGTCACAATGAAAGATGGTTCCTGTCAGTCTACAGTGGTAGTATGTAATGAAGACTAAATAAGACATATAGGAATAATTGATATATATATATATCTCTTTATTATGCACAGATAAAATACTTAAAACTGTGGTTATCAAAACTATACATCTAAGCATGTTCACAAAATTGCTGACACATTGGACAAAGAAAAGAATACAATAGGGGTTGTTCAAACTGGCCACAGGGATTTTAAGGGTACTCTTTTTACCCTCATATATGAAAACAGAAATAAAATCAGGCTCATTAGGGGAAAAAAAACCCAGAAGAGGGACGTATTGTATTTGGAAACTGATAATAGTCCTTTTTTAAGAAAAACATCTGTCAGTTTCATGAACAACCCCAGATAAAACAGAAAAAAACAAATACACAACTCACCCAACAAAATGTGCTCTGTTAACACGACCAGCAGTACAGTCACCATTCAGATCATGAGGTAGTTACAGTACAAGATTCCTGGCACGCATATGCGTGCCCCCCACACATACTCACAACCATGCCCACTAAAGAACACACACAGGAAACGGATTTACAGTCTTATTACAGGACATGGAACCTTTTGTTGTTTTTAGAAAATGCTACACAAACAACTTAGAAGAAATCTGACTTTTTAACATACAGAGTAGAGTAACAGCTGGTAAACACCACATAGTGAAAGGGCTAAAGAGCATTCCACGGGCATGTCTGCCTTGGAGTTTGAAAGCATTTCAATAATAGCTTTAGCATTAAACAAAAAGTCAAATGGCCTGTATGAATGCTTTAGCCCGCAGAAATAACAAAGGATCTTGATGAAAGAACAGTTGTTGGAATATAACAACTATTTTAAAGAAGTTTTCAGAATGTGTTATAAAAGTAGAGTTTGTACTTTGTATTAAAACTGTGAACTATGAATCAGAAATGCTGTAACAAGAAGTTAGGGGGAAAAAAGTTTTAACATTCATTTTTTAAGCAACACTCACAGAAGTACTTAATGATGTTCACTTTCTAATGAACATGGGATCAGGTTTCATCAACACTGATGCCTTGATTTGAATACTTCTGACAAACAGATTCAAACAAATTTGCTCAAATATATCAGAAATAAAAGGTGATTTGCTTTCCCTTTTCTTTCATTTTAGTAAAATCTTTTGATTTGCAGCTATAAATTTGTAAATTCAAGTTATTTTATAAAATCATTGGTAATGTAGCATCTCTCTCAAAAATATAGATTTGCATATATTACAAAAGGCTTTAACCTCATCTAGCTAGGAAATGAAATCTTTTAATACCTTCTAATAACAAATTTTCTTTTTAGACAAGATGGAAAGGGTTTTTTGTTTTGTTTCATTGTTAAAGCAAAAAAGTAATCAAAAGAATTCACAGTAACTGAAATTAAACATTTCATATGGAGTAACTTAAATTGATCTAAAACACTTAAATATATCTTTATACACAAATTTTTGTAGTAAAATATAGCTATAAGTGATTTAAAGACTCTAGTCTTCTTTGAAGACATCTTTAAACTTTTTTATACATAGAATATGCTAAAACAATACATTCAGCTGAAGGTTAGGCAAAGCGCATTATGTTCAATCACAGGTAGCGTAATTTAGGTCTTCCATTCTGATACCCTTATGTTAAAAAAAAATTAACTACAGGAAAACATTCTCCTCTAATTGTACATTTTCTTCATTTGTATGTGGAAAATTTGCAGTTTTCAATGCAAGGGGCTTCAAAAAGTTTGTGGAAAATGAAATTTAAAGATAATAGAATTTATCCACAAACTTTGGAGCCCTCTTGTATATCAGTGTAGATAGCCTGTTAAATCTCAAACCTAATACAATGTTTTGGCTAAAATTACTGTGTCTACACCTATCAAATCAATCAAACAATTACTCGATGCGTGGATAATTAATAATGATTGCCAACCTCCACCTACTTGTTGGGCCATGTAGACACTGCTCTTAGGCGTGGAGTGTCGTCAACACTTCTGACTTCGGTCTCCATTCTTGGAGAACCAGGCACAGCCTACTTATTTTAAGGCAGTAAGATTTACTTGTGAGTATTTTGGAGTAGAATCTAGCCTGTTCTCTTAAGTCGTTTGAGAGGAATTATGGAAAAAGAATAATATTTAGTTTGCAATGGAGCTATCCTTCTTAGTGAGTGATTTGGCGTGGAAATTTTCCTCTGGCATTCTCTCTTAACGTAGAGGTATCAGTTGAGCTTATTTTAGCTGCAAAGTGGCATCATATTATTCCATTGAAATTTACCTCAAAAATTGTTTTTGAGTTTAGGGTATATTAAAGGCAAGAGAACTAAAGCTACTCAAATGAGTGCCCTTTTCCATATCTCAGCACTTTCCTGGCAGAACTGGTGACACTGTTCAGATAACCAACTGGAGTCTAAGGCTCTGCCTTGCATTTGCAACTTATAAGAGTTTGGTTTTTACAAAAGGTTGACACACTCATTCCACTAAATATACTTAAGAATAAATTCCAACTCTGAAAGCACAGAACATTTTCAAATGGGGAATGGATTTTCTCTTCTTCAACATAGAAAATGAGTATGTCAGATGACATTTTTACATATTTGCACTTGCATACACGGATACACATATCTCCTCAAATTTCTCCTCAACCCTACAAGTGAATTTTGCTCCAATTTATCGATCAAACAGAACAAAATGTCATAAATGGGCACAAATCCTTAGTCTTAGAATTCAGCCATTTTTCAATGTCTCTATATCTATAAAGAAACACAAAATTTGCATGACGATTTTTTCCCCCCAGAATCAGTATGCAAGTGTGCAGAGAAAGAGGACACTGATAAGAGAATCAGCATTGGCTTTGGCCCAGGGCACAAGTAAGGAATGTTGCCTTGATGTGTGTCAGGACGCAGTCCGGAGGGGAGCACCCATCAAGCCGACACATCAGACCCTACAGGGTATGGCAGCAAGGTCAAGAAGGTGCAAACAAGACCTGGAGGATGCTTAGAAAGTCTTAAAGTGTTTCTTGTTATTTTACATCTTGGTTTAGACACGTAGGAATCTTTGGCCACTTTAATCACTGGTTCTACTATCTGGCTAGCAACCTCTTACCAACTCCTTGAGTCTGTGTAATACTCAGGGCCTCAAATTATTGGTGCTCTTACCTGGACAAAGCAGCATTTAAAAAATTGGCATGTGTTTCACATTGAGAACCCCCAAGCCTATAAGGGGCCGGTGGACAAGGCCGCCAATTTTGCTTTCTCACATGAATTATAGCGTGAAGGTCAGAAGTCCAGGGGTCAGGATTTATCTTAGCCCTGGATGGGTGAGTGGGTGGTGAGTACATTAGGTGATTTTATATGGAAATTCACTCTTTACAAGGGAGCCAAAATGAAGCCTTCCAAGTCTGGGCACATGGCACCAGCTGCCAGGCCCTGCCCCTGGTGGGGGCTGGGCGGGCTAGGCCGTGCTGCTGCTGGAACAGGGTGTGCTCTGTGTGCTGCCGATGCTGTGGGCTGCACTGCTGTTTTCCGAGGCTGGCGGAGTGGTGGGGACTTGCTGCCTTCCTGCTGTCTCCCCTGCAATTAATAAAGATGCAAAGAGAAACGCATGTTATTTGTATGCATTCCTGAAGAGACCATTTCCTCTTTGTCAGCTTAGTCCATGTTTTTCCCTACCATGGGCAGAAGCAGCTAGACCAGGTTCTGGATAGTTGTTTTTGTTTTGTTTTGCTCATAAAGCCTCTTGCATAGGGCTAAGAAGATCATTTTTAAGGTAATTGGCTGCCACAGTAGCTAAGACTTGTTAACAGTTGACAACACAGTCTTGTGGATTTGAGGGTCCTTTGATGAAATCACCAACATCTGTAATGTGTAATCCAAGTGATCAGTACCTGTCAGACCCACTGATTTTTCATAAAACTATTGTAGTGTCTATAAACTATAATAGGAGAACTTTGGTAGCTTAGGGGCCTTTTTCAGAATACACTTGTTAAAAATAGGGCAATGAAGTCTAGAGAAGAGGGACAATGGTGGGCCCGCAGTAGAATTCTTGTCTTCCCTGCAGGAGACCCAGTTCAATTCTCCACCTGTTGGCCAGTGGAGGTTTGCATGTTGTTATGATGCTAAACAGGTTTCAGAGGAGCTTTTAGATTAAACCAGACTAGGAAGAAAAGCCTGGCCATCTACTGCCAAAAAGCAACCAATGAAAACCCTATGGATCACAACTCTGTCATATGCATCGAATCATGGGATGGACCAGGCCCAGGCAGCATTTCATTCTATTGTGCATGAAGCCACCATGAACTGAGAGCCAACTCTGTGGCAGCTAACAACATAGAGAGTGCCTTTCTGCAGTAAGCAGACAAACTACCTTACAAAGGGGGTTGGGCAGAGGAGGAGACTGCTACTTACAAAAGCCTTGTGGGAAAGGGGCTTAGTTGTTTGCATATGGGGATGGTGGTTGACAGTCCCTTCCACTCTGAGGTTCGCTGTGGAGAGCAGAGCGAGTATCTCCTAACATATGAAGCATCCCACTTTTCATTACACACCCCATTGCAGTTTAGCTAAACCCATTCTTTGTGCCAAATGTACATTGCTTTGCAGAGGAAGGAAACCTCAGGTCACACACATGGTTTGATTTAACACCACAAAAGATCTTAGAGTTAGTCTTTTCTTCAGCAAAACTGGCCTCTGCAGCCCTCAGAAAAGTGGCTCTAGGTCGGGAAAAGTGATCAGGGCTCTCCAATGAAAATGTTACATTTTCCTTGAAAAGTCAGAGCATCAACTTCATAAACTTCTTGTAAACAGTCTATCCCCTCAAATGTGGGAAGCCCCATAGGGCCACATCTGTTTATGAATGTGCCTCCTCTTTCCTGTCATGCTGGAATACACATCTATCAGCCAGAGATAAGCAACCCTCCAGGCTGCTCCGTTAAAACAAAACACACAGCGCAAAGGCTCTGCCCCTCTGAGCACGGAACTCAAATGAGCTACTTCCATTCCTTTTCTGGGGCCTCACATAGCCTCTGCCAAAAAAGCAGTACTGCAAAATGTAGAACTGGCTCATGCCCTTGGGTCTGCTTACAGCTTTCCCTGTCACCCATTTTCGAACCACAGAGCTACACACGTTTTTTCATCAACCTCAGAGAGTTTATATGGTTGTTGTGTATTCGACACTTGCTGTGTTTCCTCTGAATACATTTGCTTCTGGAACTGGTTGGTGAGCTGTAAAGGGGGCAAGGGACTCAACATTTGTTCACCATTTTGCTCACATCAACCATCAATACTCATGGAAGCAGCAGTCAAGAAATCAAATGACATATTGCATTAAGCAACTCTGCTGCACAAGACCTCTTTAAAGTATTGAAGATCAAAGATGTCAGTTTGAGGACTAAGGTGCGCCTGACCCAAGCCATATTTTCAATAACCTCATATGTATGTGAATGTTGGACAATGAATAAAGAAGACTGTAGAAGAATGTATGCATTTGACTTATGGTGTTGCAGAAGAATACTAAAAGTGCCATGGACTGTTCGAAGAACAAACAAATCTGGGCTAGTAGAAGTACAACCAGAATGCTCCTTAGGAGCTAGGATGTAGAGACTTTGTCTTCTCATATTTCGGACATATTATCAGGAGGGACCGGTCCCTGGAGAACGACATCATACTTGGTAAAATGAAGAGTCAGCAAAATAGAGAAAGACACCCCCGCCAAAGAGATGGATTGGCACAGTGGCAGTAACAACAGGCTCACAATGATAGTGAGGTTGGCACAGGACTGGACAATGGCAGTGTATCATTCTGTTGTGCATAAGGTTGCTATGAGTAGCTAACGACTCAATGGCACCTAACAACAATAACAACCACCCCACCATTGCCCCCACTCTTCACATGTGTAAGTAATTATGGGTGGCGGCATTTGCCTCAATGGCACCAACTTTCTGCCAAAATCTCACTTCTTCCTGAGTGGGAGCTTTATTTCTAGAAGAGCACCAAATCTCTCAGCAACTCTGATGTTTACCAAAATTACTCCAGGGACTTGAACAAATCCTGATATACTTTAAGAGTTCAGCAGCCCCCTTACAACCCACACACCAGCTGGATCCTCACACAAGCAACGAGGTCTAATGTGGCCGTCTAAGAATGACAGTATAAAAACATCTTTCCTCATTTAAAGAAAGAATGTATCAACACGTCTCCCACTTTCCTCTATGGCTCAGTTAAGGCTTCATTTGATAAATGGGAGAGGACCCTGCCTCATTGACAGCAAACAAGTTCCTTTAGATTTGACATGTGCTTGATTATGCACATTCAGGAAAAGTGCCAGTTCTACTCCCTGCTCAGGAAGTCAAGATATTTGCTTTCCGATTTCTATTTGCCAAATATAATCTGTTACCATGTCAGTTTATTTTAATCAGTGCTCATTAAAAATGTCTTTCAACTTCAATGGTTTTGGAAACTCTTATCCTGTTAATACAAAACACTGCTGAAAATAAAGTTCTAAACAAAACAAAAAAGCCCCCAAATGCAAGATTACAGGATGTTTTGTACCAAGGTGAATGAGCCAATTTACCCTCATAATCAAATTTACTTTGATCCAATCATCTGCCCTGGTAATCTTGGAGAGAATATGTTGGAAATGTTGAAACCCCTTTCTTTAGACAATTCCTTGTAACTTTGTGGCTATTTTCACATGAAAGATATTGGAGATTTCATAATATAACCAAATTTATAATAGCATTTTACCTTTTGACAAAAAGAGTTTTCAGATGAAAGAAGCATGACAGAAAAATCCATGACGCGCTGATCCTTTTGCCTAAGGACACGGCATCCCCTGGACTTTCTACTTCCTACTTCTGATTTCTTGGAGCATTGACTTTTTCTAAAATAGCTTTTGGTGTGATCAATACAATAAAGCTACTTCTGAAGGGGATGGTCAGGGATGGGTCAAGCCAAGAGAATATAAGAGGCTCAGAGAGATTCCTTCCACACATTGGGCTATCGGAAGAAATGTGTTTGGTTTGCATCTTTGCCCTTAAAATGTGAAACCACACTGAAGGAAGAACAACTTAGGGACAAGAGTGAGTAGAGGAAAGAGGCATTTATCACATGAAGTACTCTGGAGGTGGGGTGGATATGCTGACAACAAGAGCATTCAGGATTAGTTTTACCCATTTCACATATGTATCTGGGACTGGGCCTAGATAATGTCAGATGCTTTAAGAAACAGAAAAAAATGTATTTCTTAAGGGATGATATTATTAAAATAAATTTATTTATTTAGTTTAGTGTGGAGATAGATACCCATGTCTAATTTCCTGTCATGTCTTTGGAGGTCTACTTTACCACTGATTTCTTGTCACCAGGTTTTTTACCATGGCAGGTCCTGGTTGGGATACTAGAGGAAGAAACTTTTTCTAAGATGTGAATATCAAGAAGAGTTTAGAAGAAAGATGAAAGAATCCTGGTTATTTAGCTCAAAGGAAGCTGTTTGCAAATCCTGCCCATGGATGATTATTTCAGAGGAACAGACAGCTGTTCCCTTATCTCTCTTGAGGCAGAACATAAGGAAATGAGTTTAAATGGGGGCCACAGGGATATGGGTCAGATAGAAAAGAACTTGCTGATTTTGAGGACTGGTTTGTTGTAAAGGGAATTTATGGAATCTCTTTCTCAGGGATGACTGAGAATGAATATTCCCTCTTGATAGAAAGAAAAACAGGATGAATAACTCAGCTCTTTGACATCTAATTATAATAATTTAACAGGTTCACTCCAGTAAGAAAAATGACCTAGGCCACCTTTCTTTCAGAGAAGTTTACAATCACCAAGCGTTCTGAATATTATCTTTTTAACGTTAAAAAACACAGTCCTTCTCTACTCTCCAAGCTAGAATACCTTCTTGTGCAGGTGGAACTCTCTAGGAGGAGTGGGCTGGAATACTTTCGTAAATTATGGGGAAAGGGGGAAATGATAAAAAGTAGGAATTAAAGTATTCCAAGTTGTCCAGCCTAAATGTGTCCTTTCTATATTCCTATAGTATATCTATGGAGTCCTGGTGTGACACTGTGGGTAAATGTGCCAGACTGCAAAGCCGTTTGAACTGCAAGGTCAGCAGTTCAAACTCACCAGCTGCTCCTTGGAAACCCTATATAGGGTCACTATGGGTCGGAATCTACTCGACAAGCACTTAACAACATAGTATATCTATGGAGTCTAGGTGGGGGGCTGTGGGTTAATGCACTGGACTGCAGGGTCAGTTTGAACCACAAGGTCAGGGTTTAAGATCACCAGCTGCTCCTTGGAAACCCTATACAGGGTCACTCGGAACCAACTTGATGGCACTTAACAATAACATCATATACCTAGACTGTACCTACACTGTGAATTTCTGTTGGATTTAACTGGCACTCAAAACTCTGACAATAATTTGAAGAAGAGGAAAAGGAGGAATAGGGGAACCGGCTAAGAGTCAGTAGTTGCTCTGGGGTGAAGGATATGGGGGTGTGGACAGTATAGGACTGATGTTTTTAGTAACAAGTTTTTAAAAAACTTCTTTAATTTTGATTTTTCTTCAATCTTTCTATTGTGAATTGAGTGAAGTTTTACAGGGCAGATCACTAGTTTTATATTCAAGAAATCATACCCTTCATTTCATCTCAATGACTGCACTCTCCTCTGTGTAACATCACATATCACACCTCCTCCCTGTGCTGTGTGTTTCCATTCCTCATCCTTTTGCAACTTTTCTCAATTTTGTCCTTCAGTCAGTACTGCTCCTTTGATCTCAAATGGTCGACTATTCTATGGTATGTATTGGTTTTGTTGTTGTTGTTAAGTGCCTCCGACTCACAGTGACCCTGAATAGGGTTTCCAAAGAGCATCTTGTGAGTGAACCACCAACCTTGCATTTCAAATGGCTTTGCAGTCTGGCGCATTAACCCATAGTGCCACACCAGGACCCTTCTATGTTACTTGGCTGAAAACTGAGCCACGGGGGTGAATTCAGGTCCAGGTCTGAAGGGTCATCAAGGGACATAATCTTGGAGTTCCACCAATCTCTATCTGACCAGTAAGCCTGGTCTTCCTTATGACTTTGAATTCTGTTCTGCATTTTCTTTACTCATCTAGTACCATCTAATGTAATCCTTTCCAGAGCAATCATAATGAGTCTTGTAGAACTATTTCAGCCTTTAACTATTTCAGCCTTTAAACTATGTACATGCACTCCTTTGATGATAAAGCTATAGCTTTTTAATGGAAAATAAAATCTTCATCCCATTACTCAGAAAAATGCAGATATGATAGTGCATATATATAATTTTAGGGACTTTCACAGACTAGTGTATGGAGGTATTCCTGGATGAGCTAGACCCCTCAAGGAGCATGAAACAATGGTTTTACTGTAGCACCATTTCTACCCTTCATTGGCCCTCCTCTTGGCACTGTCTTAGGAGAGAACAAGTTCTAGGAATGGCGTTTCCCACATGAAGCTGATATAGCCTTATGCAATGGAGAGAACAAGTTCTAGGAATGGCGTTTCCCACATGAAGCTGATATAGCCTTATGCAAGCATTTATCAGATGACAACTCCTTATGCCCAGAGTGGTAACCAAGCTTCCCTAAGACTCACTCATGTTCCAGGTATGGAAGTAGCTATCTACAATTCAGCCACGTGATTTGGTTTAGTGCTCTGTGCTGCAGAAGGAGTGGAAAGCACAGCTAAAGTGAAAATTGTCCAAATTAAGGATTGTTTTTGACAAAGCGGCAGATGCTGTCTGAACCCTTCCCCCGCCCCCAATATGCCATATAAGGTCTGAGTTCTACAACTTAGTTTATTGTGGAAATTGAAGCAGACTGAGTCAGGGTTTGAACCCCCGTCTCGCCCTCCCCCCACCCCCACTGGCTGCATTACAAAATTTCCTTTCATCGAAACTCACTGCTAGTTTACCCAGGTAAGAAGAAACAGAAGAGTTTCTGGATAAGAAACTACTATTTGGCTCTTCTTCCTATTTGGAGGTGGGGAAGTGAGCCTACTGCAGGTTTTAGAAACATTAAACCTGTTCATGTAAATGTGCCCCTAGTGTTCCCCAGGAACAGTCTGTAGAATGATATAGAAGCTAATGCTTTTAATAAAAAGTATTTCTGCTATATTGTTAGTGATACTAACCGATGACTGTTTTTGTAAATCTTTACGCTTTCCCAAACAGTACACTTTATTTTGCTAGAAAGCACAACAGGCAAGGTTTTGCTTTAATGTACTTACAAATCTATTTCTATGTTAACAAAACTTAAAAACACCTCATAAGTCTGTGGTTTGAGAGGGAAGGAAGCAGTAACAACAAATCTCCAAATTCAATGAACAGCAATAAACACCTTCAGCCAAACTTTGCTTTTCATCAAGTTTGTGTGATTGGCTGTGGATGAGAGAGTGGGACCACTATGGGGATTTCAATCGGAGAGGGTTCTAATCAATCAGAGGGGGTTCTAATCAGTTGGAAGGGATTCTAATCAGTCAGAGAGGGTTCTAATCAGTCGGAGAGGGTTCTAATCAGTTGGAGGGGGTTCTAATCAGTCAGAGAGGGTTCTAATCAGTTGGAGGGGGTTCTAATCAGGAGGAGAGGGTTCTACTAGAGCCTGCCTTACTTTGCCTGGGTCTGGCTTCCTGACTCTCAGTGACAAATCTTAGTTTTCAAATTTGAGGGTGCTGCCTTATGATCAGCACCCTGGTGTGGCACTATGGGCTAATGCGTCAGACTGCAAAGTCATTGAACTGCAAGGTTGGTGGTTCAAGCTCACCAGCTGTTCCTTGGAAACCCTATACAGGGTAGCTATGGGTCAGAATCTACTCGACAGCACTTAACAACAAGCCTTATGACCAAGGCCAGTCTGTGAGACTTATCTGGCACATGTGGAGGATTTATGGGTTAAGGAGTCCTGGTGTGGTACTGTGGGTTAATGAACTAGATAGACTGCAAGGTTGGTTTGAACCACAAGGTCGATGGTTCAAGCCCACCAGCTGCTCCTTGGAAAACCTATACAGCATCGCTATGGGTTAGAGCAGACTCAATGGCACTTAACAACAACAACCCTGGTTAAAGGAGTCCTGGTGTGGCACCATAGGATAAGCACTCGACCTCAAGGTTTGTTTGAACTACAAGGTTGGTGGCTGAAACTCACCAGCTGCTCCTTGGAAGTCCTATACTTGGGTGCTAACAACAACACCCCTGTATGCAAACCTCATGATTACAATTTTCTTGGAGTCATTTCAAATTCATTCCCAATATACAGCATAAGGTACCAATAGCCCTAGAATGTCACACCCATGCAGGAGGATGGAAAAGTTGCAAAGAACTTTGAGATCTGGACAAATTAATATTCTTGGGACAAAATTATACACCTTAAAATGCTGCTCTGCTGAAAGCTGTCCCTTCTGGTCATTTTAAAAGCTGTCCACCAGTAATACTCCTAAATTGATTCACAGATTTGTATTATCCTCAGAATCACTGCATTTAAGTTTCTCTCTCACATGAAATCTACTCCAGTCAAAGGCTGACTAGGAAAAGCAACATTAATATCAAATGCTCCTAAACTCTCATTGAGAGGTGAGCTTTAGACTTGGTGCCATCCAAGAAGAGTATGGCATGCTGTAGCCTGAGACTAGCTGGGGTCCAAGTACCTCCACCGACCATTCAGAACAGGGACACAACAGAAGATCCCAGCTAGAATAGGAGGAAACTGTAGAACAAATCTCAAATTCACAAAAAAAAGAGACTAGAGGAACACCTCCAACTTGCTCCAAGACACCCACCCCCTTAATCAGGACTGAAGTCACTCCCTGATGTTACTTTTTAGCAAAATAATAGATTGACCTATAATATATACAGTAATACCCATGAGAAGGAATGTGTTCCTCTAAACATTAAACTACATGAGACCAAACGGTCAACATTTATACAAAAGCAAAGATGAGAAGGCAAGAAGAGGCAGGGAAATTGGATGGATGGAAACTAGACAGTGGGTGGAAACGGTGACTGCTGGCGTATCGCGAATGTCACGGAACAATGTATGCATGAATTGTTGAATAAGAATCTAATTTGCTATGTAGACTTTAACCTAAAACACAATGAAATAGTCAAAAGAAGAAAAGTATAGCAGGGGTTTAAAAAAAGGGTTGAGCAATTCTGGGTGAAGTCACTGATTAGGGACTCTGAAGACCTGTACTCAGCACCTTGGAGGATATGGTCATAAAATCTTGGCTTCATCTTTTTCACTTCCTGCCCATTTAATGTCTAATCTGAAGTCTTTAGCTTTGTGGGGATGGTTCATATTTCCAGTCTGTCTACTTGAACTTTTTAAAAATTAAACTATAACCATAAAATAGCTCTATAGGAAGCTAAACTTCAACAACTTTTCAATTGCAGTTAACATAAGTATCCAAACATTCCTTTGTAACACTGCTTCTAGCAGATTATATTTTTGCAAAGCCCAATTTATGCCAAAATACATAGTTGTGAAACTGGTGGGAACAAACTTTCTCTTTCATTCATTATTACATCTATTCACTTGTCCAACAAAACACTTGAGTGTCCATGTGTGGCAAGCCCATGAGATGTTCCACCAATAAATAGTCAACAATTCCACTAACCTGTATGAGAATAGATGTACCACAAGGCTCCCGTCAGGAGTGCTCCGATCACAAATGCTGCAAACGCAATGCCCATCACAGTTAGGGTGTCCAGTCCATGGAAAATGGCTACAGAAGAAGGAAACCAAGTGAGTCTGCGTTTTATATGTATTTCAACTTTGTATATATTTCACAAGCACTGTCAATGCATGGAGGATGAATGAAATCTGAGAATAGTAATGAAGATTCCAACAAAAAACTCATACACTGTATCTGTAACTTGCAAAGTTTTCTGTAAGGAAAAAGGAAGTCCTCAGGTTTCCATAATATTTTCAGTCTGCAATTTATTTTGAGCAAAAAACATGAAAAAAAATCAGATTTATAAATTCTGTATGAAACCTTGTGTTTATCATTTCTTCATTTCCATACAAGGACCTCCTGGTGTGGTGTTGTAGGATAAACACTAAATGCAAGGACTGCTAACTGCAAGGCTGTCAGTTCAAAACCCACTAGCAGCTTCTTGGAAACCCTACACAGGGTTGTTATGAATCAGAACCCGCTGGACGGCCCTTAATAACAACAATTTGAATGGTACCTGTCTTGGAAATTCATGATTTTTGATGACACATTAGAAAGTATGGTCAACTTCCATCATCAACATCTGACTGACTGTCTTATTGAAAGAACACTTCCAACGTGGGAGGCATTGCACAGAAAATACAATACTTCACCAACTTATTTTTGTGACCATTTAAAAGTATATAAGATAACAGGAAGAAATAGGCCTAAAAAGAACAGACTATGTTATGCTTGTGGATTGTAAGACTTCACTGATCTCCTATGAAGCCCTGTTTTAACAACTGGGTATTGTGTCATTTAAAACATCCTACTATTTAACACTTTTCTAACCGTGATCTTTCTATGTGGGGAACGGAAACCCTTCAGTGGAGAGTGATGTCAGCTTTATAGTTAGCAAAACATATAAATAGAACCAATTGTTCCTCCATTTGGCAAAGAGTTTTATATTTGAAATTAATTCCAGGCCACAGAAATAGAACATTTCCTTCCATTTAAGAGAACTACCTTCTTTAAGTCACTTATAAAAAATTAAAATCAGTTTCCAAGGGAGAAAGGGGCACTTGGTACAATAAAACCTTTGAGGTCTCATTTTTTAAAATGTAAATTGAAAGCATAGGCGCTCCCATTATTTCAGTCCAATTCCAACTACCCTCGCAGGTCAAAAGCAACTTCAGCTGCTCTCTGTATAAACAAAATCTTTTTTGTCTCTTTGTATTTTAATGCACTTGAGTGTAAAGGATCCATATTTAGGTAAGCATTACCCTGCAGTACTTAGTACTCCAAAGGGGCCCAGGAAGAGTGTCATTGTGGAAAAGAGTCATTGTGGGAAAAAAAGACCCCAGTCCCACTCTTTCTGGTTACTAGCCATGCGCCCTTTGGCATGTTCATTTAACTTCTGAATAAATACTGCTTCACCTGCTAAAGGAAGAGGATACATGAAAGGAGTAAGAATTAGGAAGGACTCTCTAAAGGTAATATGAACCATGCCCTCAATGTTACTGAACTTAACCTAGTCCACGGGGCAGATATTAAAAGATGATGTAGTCTTTCTGTGTCCGTTGTTTTTATGCCATTGAGTCAGTTCTGGCTCATAGAGAACCCTGTACAGTGTTTCCGAGGAGGAGCTGGTGGTTTTGAACTCCCAAACTTAAGGTTAGTAGTGTAGTTCTTATCCTAAAGCACCATACCAGGCTCTATGTTTACAGGTGTCAAATAATGGGGCATGATTTTAAGGTTTTTAGTGGAAAATTCTAAAAATGGAGATGCCATTTATGACAATCAGACTAGGTAAATACAAAGAATGTGTTCATCTGTGCCTCTGTATCTGGGTTCCCATCCAGCTCCAAGATATTGCTAAGTACTTTACTTAATGGCACTAGATAAAATGATTTGTATAAAGGAACCCTCCAGACTAGTTGTTCTGTGTATGCGATGGCCTTATCATGTAGCCCAATCCAGAGGGTCTTCCTCACAAGCGAACAGCATCTAGAATAACTCTGGGCATACAGCCAAGTAAATCCAGGTTTTAGTCCTGTCTGAAGCACCAACTGTAACCAGGGCAAGTTACTTGAATTTTTCTGGGTTAGATTTGTATTCCATATAAAACAAGGAAAACTGGCCTAAATAGTTTCCAACTCATCCTTCTATCATAGTTGATATCTCTTCCTCACATATGCTCCCCACACAGCTCCAAGCACCTTGGATTGTTGTTGTTGTTGTTAGGTGCTATCGAGTCGATTCTGCCCCATAGCGACCCTGTATAGGGTTTCCAAGGAGCAGCTGGTGAGCTTGAACCACTGACTTTGCAGTCTGCCGCATTAGCCCACAGCACCACACCAGGACTCCTTGGATTAGAGACTGTCTAAAAGGTAGGACAACTATTTCCCTTAGCACTTCCCCTCTAAGCAGGTCAGTATTGTTAATGGCATTCAAAGTCAATCACTCCCAGAGCTCTAAGTTAAACAATGGATATAAGCATACAAATACTGAAATTCTCTATAATGTTTCCTCTAAAACTATATACAACAATAGGTCAATAAGTTAATACTAAAAAGGGGAAAGGTGGAGAAGAAAAGGAGATTGAAGGAAGGAAAGGAAAAAGAAAGCATGAGGAAAAAAAAAAAAAAGGGAAAAAAAGAAAGGAGAGGGAGAATGGGAGTAGAGGTCTCCTTATCAAAACCCAAAGTTTGGCAAATGTTCACTAACCAAGTTCATTCTTATGCAAGCCCAGGAGGCTTCATTTTGAAATAGTTGCATAAAGACTTACGTGTAGGAATCTGGCTTGGTTCCTTAATGCTTGGGCCTGTTCCTGAAATGAAAACATCAATCACAATGTATCCCGTGGAGAAATCAAGTTTTAAGCAAAAGGTCACCAACATCTCCATGTTATTGTTGTTGTTGTTGTTAAGTGCCATAGAGTTGATTCTGACCAATAGCGACCCTGTATAGGGTTTCCAAGGAGCAGCTAGTGAGCTTGAACCACCAACCTTGCAGTTCAAATGACTTCGCAGTCTGATGCTAATATTAATTAGCCCAAAATGCCACACCAGGACGCCACACCAGGACTCTCTATAGAGGCCACCATTTTCCTATTTGTTAATAAATACTTTGTGAGAGCTGTCAGTCTGTTGGTGCTGGGTGACAGCCTGTCAATTTCTCTATAGTTATTATCAAACCTACAACAGGAGTTGCTCAGAAATCTGTCAACGATCGATTGTACAGGGTATCCAATCTGAAGAACACTTGAAGGCAAACACTTAAAGCAAGGAATTTAAGTCTGACAATTCATATGTGTGTGTTTATATGTATGTACATGTACTGTTATAATTATTTACAAAAGGATTCCATAAAGAATGTCTTTAAATACTGTGCTTCTCCAGTGTATTCAAAATGACATTCTACTTTCAAAAAACCTTTTAATTCAATGTACACAGTTTATTTTAAAGATGTTTATTCTTTATCCTGATGCTATTGCCCTATAGTTCAACTCTTCATCTGCCATGTGCACTGCTAGGGAGGTCTGCTAACTGGTCTCCCTATCTCCCTACTATTGCCCATGCCCAAAAGCTTTCCTTCTCCACACTGGCCCCAGAGTGAATATTCCAGAGCCCAGAGCTAATGATGTTCTTGCCCTGATTAGACTCTTCTGTGGTGATTCATTTTATGCATCAACTTGGCTCAGCAATAGCACCCAGTTGCTTGATCAAACACTAGTTTTGATGTCATAGTCCATGTGTTTAGAGGATTAACATTTACTATCAGTTCATTTTCAGTAAAGCAGGCTTCATCCAGTCCTTTGAAAGCCTAAGAGCAGAAACTGATGTTTCCTGCAGAAGGAAAGAATTCTGCTTCAAGCCCACAACAGAAATCCTGTCGTGTTTCCAGTCAGTGGGCCTATCCTATGGATTTCAGACTCAAGAGTGAAACATTAACTCCTACCTGAATTTCCAGCCTGTCCTACAGGTTCCACAACTGCCAATTCTCTAGAGAACCCTGGCTGATAAACTTTTTTTGTTTGTTTATAGGAAAAAAGACCAAATTTTTCAGGTACACAATATTCTCCATCCCTCCTTGACGATCCTTTCTCCAACCTCCTTTCCTGATAGAATCCTTCACCCATGCTGAGCTCCTCTAACTAGTTCTTTAAGGCAATGCAGCAAACTGCACTTCATTGGTAATGCAACAGTTAAGTGTTCAACTGCAAACCAAAAGGCCAGCAGTTCAAATGCACTAGCCACTCCATCGGAGAACAGATTAGAGATCTGCTACCATAAAGATTATTGCCTAAGAAACCCTATAGGGCAGTTCTACTCAATTCCATGGAATTGTTGTGAGTTGAAATTAACTCAGTGGCACCTAACAACAATCTTACAGATTGCAGGCCTTTCTTCCATGGTACCTCTGGGTACAATTGAATCACCAAACTTTAGGTTAGTAAAAACCAAACCAAAGCCATTGCCACTGAGTGTATTCTGACTCATGCTAGTAAGTGTCATTGAATCAGTTCTGAATCAGAGTGACCATGGACAGGGTATCTGAGAGCTACTGGTGGGTGTGAGCTGCTGTTAGCAGTCCAGTGCTTATCCACAGTAATCCTATATTGGGTTTCTGAGATTGTAGATTTTATAGGAGCAGACAAGACAGTTTCATCTTTCTCCTGCAGAGTGGGTCACTGTTGTTATGTGCCATCGAGTCGGTTCCAACTCATAGCAACCCGTATAAGGTTTCTAAGGAGCGGCGGGTGAGTTTGAACCACTGACCTTGCAATCTAGCACATTAACCCACAGCATTACAGAGTGGGTTTAAACTGCAAACTTGTGATAAGCATTCCAGGGTTTATCCCATAATACCACCAGGGCTCCATAGTTTTAGTTGTTGTTAAGTGCCGTCAAGTCGGTTTTGACTCACAGCATCCCTGCATAGTGTTTTCAGGATCAGCTGGTGGATTTGAACTGTCAACCTTGTGGTTAACAGCCCAGTGCTATTCCTATAGTGTCACACCAAGAGTCCTTAGTTTTAGTTAAGTGTTGTTAAGTCAGTTCTGACTCATATCGACTCTGTATAGAATTTCTGAGACTTAATTTTTGCAGGAGCAGAAAGTCTCATCCGTCTCCTGCCTTAGTTTTAGTAGTCAAGTGCAAATTGTTTTGTACCACCCAGAGAACCACACCACAGGAAATTCAGAATAAGACTACATGAAAATGGTAATAAGCGTCAATATTTCTATCACACTCCTAAGTTCATAACGTGATCTAATGTAGCTCTGATCTCATCTGGGTTTCACACCAGCCCTGTCAGGGAGGCAGAACAGGAATAAGTATCCTCATTTGACAGATGAGCAACCCAAGACTGGTATCATGGGACTAGCCCACAGTCACAGCTAGAAAGCATCAGGGCAGGAGCTGAACCAGGATTTCAGATTCCTAGTCCACAGGGTAAGCAACTGAAAAGTGGCCCTGAGTGGTGCAAGCAGTTTGCACTTCACTACTAACCTAAAGGTTGGTGGGTCAAGCCCATCTTGCAGCACTGCATAAGAAAGGCCTGGTGATCTGCTTCCTTAAAGATTACAACCAGGAAACCCCTGTGGAGCACTTCTACTGCATCCGCATGAGTCAGAATCAACTTAACAGCAATGGTTCAGGGCTTTGTGGTTTTGTGTGTTTCTGTGTCTGTATGTGTGCCTAGCAATTCACAATCATCAATAGTGAGAATGGCATGGTCCAGGAGTTAGCAAATCACAGCTACCAACTATGAATTGGTCCTCAGAAACTCTAGACCAGGTTGCTATGAGTAGGAACCCACTGGATAGCACTTGACAACAACAATATATTTTTAAATGATAGGTTAAAAAAAAAAAATCAAATGAAAAGATAATTTTGTGACACACGAAAATCTTATAAATTCTAATTTTTTTAGTGTCTATAAAGTTTTATTTGAACACAGCCATGCTTGTTCATTTACACATTGTTTATTGTTGTTATCATGTTATGAAACAGCAGAGTTAAATAGTTCGGACAAGGTTTGTATCACCTATGAGCCAAAAATATTTACTATATGACTCGCAATAGAAAACAAAATATGCTGATCCCTGGCATAGACCTTACCCCAACTCTTTAAGTTTAAAGTGCTAAGTGTTTATATCTCTCTTTACTTCTCCATTTTCATTCAGTAAAGAAAGAATATACACTTTGTGTTTGAATACACAGTGAAGTGAAAAGAACTAGCTTATTGAACATTTCAGCAAAACAAGCAATATTTGAGCTGATATTTATGAAATCTAGAAGGTTGAAAGATGAGAGGAAAATAAATTTCAGCGTTAACCTGAAGGTTGCTGGGCAGTCTTACAACATAAATATCATGGTCCAGCTTTGGGTGAAGGAATGCTGTGGGTGAATCAGTCACCACAGTGGAATGGTATCTTGTGGGGCTGGACAACAGGGTGGCCATGGGATGCAGCCATGTCTGAAAGTTCTACTAAAATGTTATTTAAAAAATGGAACCGGTGGTGTGTCTTTACAGAAACCGAGTTCAGCATACACACGTTCCCTATAAAAGGCAGCACAAGTGCCTGTGCTTCCTAAGACTTCGGTCTCATCACTGCCGTACTACAGCAAAACAATGACAGGATGCCTTATATTTGTATAATGTTTCATGGTTAACAAAAAACCTTTACCTGCATGATCTCATTTTAACTGTCCATGAATTCTATAAAGTAAGGGCATCTACCCACAGAACTCTCCTACTTTCAGAAAGGAGTAGTTGGATTCACTGAACTAAGTCCAAAGGCATTTAAAGGTCTCCATAGCGTGCATCATGCGAGGAAGATACACACTTCTGGGAAGAGTTCCAGTCAATCAGCCGCCTTGGTGGAGCTTTGTCACTTAGAATCCCCCAGCAGTTTACAAAAAATGGTTCTCCCCCAAAAAACTCCACACGTGAGAATTTAGGTTTTACAACAAAGCCGGTGTGATGGATGACATTGCTTTAAAATTCTTAATGGCCTTGTGTATCTTCTACCCCCACTCCAAATAGGGGCCTTCCCTCAGAGTTAAACAGAAACAGTTACTGCTTATTTCCCTTGGGGACAAGTTCCTTCATGAGTTCTGTGCATAAACAATAACAAGCACAGACTGCAGAACTGAGGCGAAAAGATTTTATCCTCTAGCATTTTTGTTCCCAAATCCCCAAAAACCCCTGAGTATAACTAAAATAGTTTGATCTCCAATGGAACCCTATAATTGAGTTGGCATGCTGCAAGGAAAAGAGTGGACATAACAATATTGGCTTTGGGTTTCAGGGTAAGATTGCAAGAAAGGAATCCTAGTTATTGCTGTAAAGAGAATTTTAACAGCAAAGATTTCTTTACAGAAAGAACTATAATCAGCATTCCGAATTAAATATGTTCATGTACTCTTGAGCAAATTCTGGTCTACCTCTAGAACCAGAATTTCCCTCCTCGGTTTGTTAGGCATGGTTTTCATAACCAGGATATTTCTGGGGTTATGCATGAGTAACTGACCACAGCTTTTGACTTCCAGCTTTCAGTTCAGTTCTTAACCATGGCAGGATGGCGCATGCCCACAATAAAACAAGGTCTCTAACTGGTACCCAGTGCTATCTGTATTTGGCAAAGAGAGAAGACTGAGAAGCTGGATACTCAGGAAGACTTTGTGCAGGCCCTATTAAGATATGCATTTAGTTTTTACTAGCATTAAGAGCAAAAAAACACAAACGCATTGTCAGCGAGTCAGTTCCAACTCATAACAACTCTATAGAGGAGAGTAGAGCTGCCCCATAAGGTTTCCAAGGTTACAAATCATTACAGAAGCAGAATGCCCCATCTCTCCTCCTGTGAAGTGGCTGGTGGGTCCAGTGAGATGGCATCCTATTCTAGGTTCTTTCAATATTGATCACATTCATTGCATTCTATCTGCATCATCCCACTAGATTGCTGTAAGTGCCGCTGAGTCAATTCTGATTCATAGCAACCCTGTAGAGGATTTCCAAGGAGCCGTTTAAACCAATGGCCTAGTGGTTCAAACCGACCTTGTGGTCCGCTGCTTATCCTACAATGCCACACCAGGACTCCCACTAGATTAATGGTTCTGAATTAGGAGTGATTTTTCACCCTTGGCCCCTACTCTGCCAAACCAGGGGACATTAGGCAATGCTTGGCGACACTCTGCATTGCTATGTTGTTTAGGGGAAGGGAGATTTGCTACTGACATCTAGCATGTAGAGGTACAGAGACCAGGATGCTGCTAAACATCTTACACTGCACAAGACATCCTCCCACACACATACAAAATTTGTTTGAAATGTCAATGGCTCTGAATTTAAGAAACTGCATTACATTGTAAAGTCTATGAGGATGGGATCGTAATTTGTCTACTATATGCCTAGTACAAAATCAAGTATACAGCTGTGTACTGTCGAGTTGGTTCCGACCCTCAGTGACCCTGTATATTGTTTCTGAGGAGCGACTGGTGAGCTTGAACTGCTAACTTTGTGGTTCAAACTGAATTTGCAGTCCAGCACGTTAACGTACAGCATCATACCAGGACTCATTTAATAACTATTTTAAATAAATAATCATAAATGCCCTGTAAGGAGCTGTGGTAGTGGAGTGGGTTACATGTTGGACTGCTAACCTCAAGGTCAATAGTGCTAATCCACCAGTCTCTCTAGGGGAGAAAGATGAGGCTTTCTATTCCCATATAAGGGTTTCTGTAATATTTTCAGTCGCCTCATATACAAGTGTAAATTGGACAGTGAGTAAGGCAGACCAAAGAAGAATTGTTGCATTTGAATCACGGTGCTGGAGAAGAATATTAAAAGTACCTTGAACTGCTAGAAGAACAAACAAATCTGTGTTGGAAGAAGTACAACCAGAGTGCTGCTTAGAAGCTAGCACGGTGAGATCTTGTCTGTCATACTTTGGACATGTTATCAGAAGGGGCCAGTCCCTGGAGAAGGAGGACATCATGCTTGGTAAAGTGGATGATCAGCGAAAAAGAGGCAGACCCCCAAAGAGATGGATTGGCACAGTGGTAGTAGCAATGGACTCAACAGTAAACAATTGTGAGGACAGTGAAAGGACAGCACAGTTTTTTGTTGGAACTGACTCGATGGTAACTAACAGCATGACTTGGAGCTGACAACAAACACCATGTATATCTTACTATTGTGTACTTTCCCTCTGCAACCTAACCTTCATACTGCATTTAGAATGGTTTTCCTAAATGATTATCAGTTCCCTACTTGAAATCTTTTGAGCAGCGCTATAGGATCAGCACTGGACTGCGAACCAAATGGTCAGCAGTTCAAACCCACCAGTGGATCCTTGGAAACTCTATACAGGGTCGCTATGAGTAGGAACTGCCTCAACAGCATGTAACAACAACAGTCTTCTAGAGGAACTTATTGGAATACGTATAGATGAAATGAAACGTCTGGATTTCCCTTCAAAATAATCCAGTGGGAGACAGGAAGTTATAAATAAGAAAAAAAAATTGGTTGCCAAGTTGATTATAACTCATGGCGAGCCCAGGTGTGTCAGAATAGAACTGTGCTTAATAGGTTTTCAAGAGCTGATTTTTCAGAAGTAGATGAGCAGACCTTTCTTCCAAGGTCCCACTGAGTAGATTTGAATCTCCAACCTTTCAGTTAGCATCCAAGTACTTATTAGCCATTTGTACCACTCAGGAACTCTGATGAAATACAAGGGGCTCTAAGTTGGCAATTGTTGAAACCACATGGTGGATTCATTCTACAATTCTCTCTACTTTAAAATATATATTTGATAGTTTGCAAAACAAAAAGGTTTTAAAATGTATGTTGTTGTTAAGTGCCGTCAAGTTGGTTCTGGCCCATCATGACCCTGAATATCAGGCTTCCGAGGAACAGCTGGTGAGCTTAAACTGCCGACCTTGTGATTCAAACCGACTTAGCAGTCCAATGCATTAACCCATAGCACCACATCAAATTGGTTCTGACTCACAGCAACCATGTATAGCATTATCAAGGAGAGAGGCTGGTGAGTGTGGACCACCAACTTTGTACTTAACAGTTCCGTGCTTATCCTACCGCACCATACCAGGATTCCAAAAAAAATGTATGCTATGATCAAGCAAAGTCCTATGATACCTCTCTAACCTTACTGGTGGTGGTTGTGTGCCGTGGATCGGTTCTGACTCATAGCGACTCTGTACAGGGTTTCCGAGGCTGTAAATCTTTACAGGAGCAGAAAGCCTCATCTTTCTCCTGTGGAACGGCTGGTAGTTTTGAACTGCTGACCTTGATGTTAGCAGTCTGACTCGTAACCACTATGCTACCAGAGCTCCTTATTAGATAGAGATTGACTATCTTGGTCTATCAATAAAGCATTTTATAAAGCCAAAGGGTAAAACCTGACTGATACTTTAGAGTATTTTTATTCTAGAAAAATCGAATGTGTTGCAAAAAATGATGTCTCTCTTGGATTAACTTCCAATTGATAATCACAGCTTTCTTTTCCATTCCACTTCGTCACCCCTTAATGTCCCCCACTCCCAGTGGGGGGAAAACTTGGCAGAGACGTTGAGAGGAAAGGAAGGAAATTAATATTACAGAGTGCCCATATACCAGGTGCTATGCAGCGAAAGCTGTTAGTTTTGAAAGTTGTGTGGTAAAAATATGAAGAAAATTCACTACTGCAAACATTTAACTGGCTAAGAATCATGTGTTGTTGTTGTTAAGTGCCGTTGAGTCAGTTCCGACCCATAGCGACCCTGTACAGGGTTTCTGAGGCTGTAAATCTTTACGGGAGCAGAAAGCCTCATCTTTCTCCCACGGAGCACCTGGTAGTTTTGAACTCAATCATATACTGTATCTAAATTAGGGAAAATTTGAAAATGACATTTTATGTCCAGATATGTGAGCGAAGTTTCAGAAAAATGATTACTCCTTCCTTTTACCGTTAAAAAAAGAAAAACAAAACCACTGACTGGGTGTAAGCATTTTCATCATGTAAGCCCAAGTGTTCTCAAATGTTCTAAAAAATAGTCACAGCATCCAAAGCAAACAGCACCTGACATGGCTCTACTTCAAACTGTTGTAGCAAATAGGGTAGGATGGCACCACCTCAACTATTTTAATTGTTTTGCCGTAACCCATAATATGCTTAAACTAGGTATGTTTTCTGGACCTTTTTGTAAGTTACAACCCAAAGGCACAGAACTTTTCCTGAACTTTAAGACTCTGCTAAACAGTTTAAAGGTTTCACAACATGAAACACTTCGAGAAAGCCTCATTATCCAAAATTTTCTGCCGTTCCTAATTATTTGAGTATTAGGTTACTGAATATCCAAGTAAATAGGATATAGATGAGAAATAGAGAGGGTTAGAAGAAGACGGGCATGAGGAGACAGGTGCCTATGTTGCTTTTAGTTTTTATTAGAAATTAGAATCAACCTTTGCCTAGGTTTAAGAGCATAGATTCTGAATCAAAATACCTGGATTTAAATCCTAGATTTATCATTTTATATATTGTAAGATCGTGGCCAAGTTGCTTAACCTCTCTCTATAGCTGCCTTTTAGAGGTGCTATGAGGATTCATTAAGATAGTCTACATTATTAGTATTTAGAACAGAGCCTTACACTAGGTAAATGCTTAACAAATGTTACACTACCAACATCATCATCTCCATTACCACCAGCACCATTATTATTATTGAAAGTTTAAACAGTATCTGGGTTAGCAGAGACTGTGGAAAATATACTAACAGAAACTCAGCAAGACTCCATGAACAACAGTGGCCCACAGAAGAGACACAGACTCATTTATCAGTCATGATAGTCTACGCTCCTTGGTCACAGAAAAAATAAATACCGTTTGAAATATGTTGAAATATGTTCAATGCCATTGGCAGTGGTAGCCACGAAGCAGCTCCTTGTCTGCTTGGTAAGTTGCCAATCAGACTTATTTGATGCCCTAGAAAACCCAGTTGTTGGTGAAAAAGATAGCCTAAATGACTAGGGAAAGCTGGAATTTAGACACTGCCTTCAAAAAATACCTATATAGTAAATGGACAATGAGTGCCCTGATTGGCTAGGAAATTTTTACCTGAAAAGTTAAATTCCAACAAGAGATCCATTCATTCCTACAGATACTACAGTACAAAATAAACAAAAGCATCCTATAACAGTATTAGTAATCCAGATATTATTCAAATAAACTGTTACTAGGCAAATGAGAAGAACACTATTAGGCAAATGATTTATTTAATGGTGGTAGAGTTTGTTCTTGTCTACTAATCTAAAAGTTGGTGGTTGGCACCATTCAGAAGTACCATGGAAGAAAGGCCTGGCAATCTCTTTCATAAAGATTGTTGTTGTTGTTGGTAAGTACTGTCAAGTCTGTTATGACTCATAGCAACCCTATATAAGGTTTCTGAGGAGGAGCTGTTGGGTTTGAACCACCAACGTTATGGTTAAGTAGTTCAGTGCTTCTCCAACAGTGCCACACCACAAAATTACAGCCAAGAAAACCCTATATAGCAGTTCTACTTTGTATCATACATGAGGTTGTCATGAGTTAAAACTGACTTAAGAGAAACTTTTTTTTTAAAAAAAAGGCAAATGGTCGCATTCCTTTTAAAATGACTATTTCAATTCACTGTAAAACAGGGGCATGAGCAAGCCCAGACTCCAGTGGTTTGCATTCAGGAGAGATTATATGAGAGTTAAAAGAAAACATACATAAAAGATAAGAGGGGACACACACAGTTGAAAATTGCCAGGAAATCTACTCCATTCAGTGCAAAGACAGTGAGCACTTGCATTCATTCAGCCCCTGGGAAGGTGGCCTACAGTTTAGTCTCTTCAATTTGCTTAATAAACCAAAGCAACAAATGTTTTTCATCCACATGTTTTCCTTACTGAACTCCAGTCTCAATTAGCAAATCTCATTAAGTTCCTTTGATATTTAGTAAAAGCTGCCTGAACTTTCTATGTAAAGAAAACACTGAAATTTCAGGATAATTACCCTAAGTTTAAATAAAAGCAATTACCTTATTTATAAGAGAAATTACTTAGAGAAATACCACCAGACTTAAAAGGAAAGTGAATGAATTACTGGAAGTTATACTGCTACAATATTAATGCCTAATTATTGTCTGGCATAGGAAAAAGCAAGCTGCTGCCTTCAATTACCAGCAGAATTACCTCTCTCAAAATAGGTAAGAGTAACAGATGGAGTATGAGGTAGCTGTTGCTATTGTTAAACCATGTTCTTAGTACAAAATAGAGCCAGCTGCTGTACAATTGCAATATAGTTAGTAACACAATTAATTTGTTCATATTTCTTTCCCTTGAGCCCATAAACCAGGAGCTGATGTGGGCAAATCCATTTATAGAAAGAATGTGGTTTTCTAACTGTTTCAAATGGTTAAAAACCAACAAATAAAGAGTACAACAAACAGATGCAAACCTTGCTGAAGAACCAAAAAATATCTAGTATGTAAATTTCATATTAATATAAGATGACTTAAAATGGTTTTGCTTCCTCAAACAGAGCATTTGAGTTAAACAGCGGACAAGGTCTCTGGAAGCCATCAGTCCAAACCTCTCTTTTTCCAGATAAAGGAACTGAAACCCAGGGAGGTGAGGGGAGATCTTTGAGGTCCCATAGCCAATTAACACCGAAGTCATGAACAGCACCCTAGTCTCCTAAACCAGTAACCCCGTACCCCACTCTTAACGTTCCTAGGACAGGGGCAGATGCCACCACCAGACGGGCCAACTGGAATGGCACTGCATCTTCATAAAGGTCATTCAACCAAACAGGACACTGGACAGCACCCACAGGTCTCTGTTCTGTCAGATCCAGCCTCCCCATGGGTCACTCCTACTGCTAGGTTTTGCCAAATCGCAATCCAACAATGTCAGTATTGGAAATGTCACCCCAGGGCTGTCCCAAACCCTAGAGCTCTGTCAGCATCACCCAGCAGGCCTCCCAGATAATGCCTGGCTTTTGGTGACCAGGCTCCTCTCAGCCAAATGGGATGTTGGAAGGTGGGTCAGCAGCTCTAGTCCTGAAATGTCTGATCCCAGAGACTAGGTGCCCACTTTCATTCTCCAAGCCTTCTCTCAGTTTGGTACCCTCAGCTACCAATTGCAACTGCCTCTGAGCCACATTTGGTTCTGATTCTCAGTGTCGTGTTCTTGCTTGTTCATGTCCTTGAAGCTATGATACAGGTCCCTAGCAGATGCTGTCTACACAATCTACAGGATCTTATATACATTCCTGAAATTGCCATAAGGCACCAGAACTGCTTCTCTGCTGGTCTGGCTGGCTTGTGCCTGGTTTGACTCTGCCTGGCCAGTTCTCCTCAGGTGTGGATACCATGCCACCTAAGCCATACCCTTCCCTTCTAGAAAGGGCAGCTTGCTCATTGTTCCTGCATGTGTAGGAGGAGGCAAGTCACACATGGGATTGTCTACAATGACGAAAACTGGATTGTAAAAGCTCAGTGGTTCTTAACCTTTTTTTCTATAGTGACACCTAAGATGGATCGTGTTCATATGCATAGCACTCTCCCCAAAGGCATTTTGTGGATTTTGACAAAGCACTGCAATAGCTGGTTGCAGACCCATCACCATTTCCAGCCCATCACTCACACGAAGGGCTACAGCGTGGAAAGATGGGCTGGGGACTGTGCAACTCCCCGCATGCCAGAAGTAAACTGAGCCCTTTTTCTTGAGTGTTCAAGGACGTATGTATGAATGCAAGGGAAGGTGATATTACAACAGAGGACATCCATGACTCTGATCTAATTTTTTAAAGAAGGAATCATTTGCTAATGTATCAAAATACCCACAATGGCAGTGGAGAGCCAGCTAAATAAAAGAATCCTTTACGAAGAACCTTCTTTAAAGTTACTCACTGACCCATAAGCTATCTTTTGAATAAAACTGGGCTTTTATTTCCTGAATTGGATTTTCTTAAGGCATATCCCTGAGGCCTCTATTCTCCCCGATTGAGCCTCACAAAGCCTACCTTTAGGTTCTCCTCCATGGTGGATCACGGCAAGGGGCTTGGTAAACGTCTTCTTGTTCTGCATCATGGCCCAGATCATGGAGGCGTCCAGTGAGGTGCAGGCTTCATCAGGAGGTATGCACTGCAGGGAGACACAGCAAAGTCATTCACCAGCCCAGCCTGCACAGCCATCCGTCCCAGCCTCTATCGGGAGAATTCCCAAGAACCCTAAATAATTTGGGAGGTACAGTGGCAGGCCCAGTGTAGTCTCAGCTTCTTTTGAAGATACAAATACTGATGGATGGCTTGTTTATTTCTATTTTATTTTAATACTTCCCAAAAAACAACTAAAAGTTTTAGTGTTCTTTAGTCTGAATAACAGCGAAACCATGTGACTTGTTTTGGCTGTTCATCAAGCTGGCTTCATACAAATGGCTCCTTTTTGTGATTTGTGATTATGGGAAATTTTGTGTGTTGCATTATTATGAAAGTGACAGATTTTACATTTAGTTGTCCAAAAAGATAATCACATTGTCAAGTTTGTTTGATTTTTTTAAAAAATCTTGGTACAGGCTCATGTACATAGAAACTTTCCATAGTCATCTGCTTTTAATAGTCTAAAATGCTGGTCCTGGGGAGCTTTACCAGGTGTGGAGGCCATAAGATCCGGACCTTCTAGCTATTTGAAGACCTCCCAGTTTTTAACTAGTATGTCCAGGCCCACTGTTACACCTGCATTGAAAAAAACGTGCTCACACTCCAACACCTTTTTCTTTCAAATAATCCTGGCTCTTGTCTATGCTCATCAGTGGGTGGAATTATAATGTAAATACCACCACTTGTTTGTTTTTTGTTAGAAGATATCTATCAATCAGTTAAAACGTCTAATAGCAAGGCACCCCAAAATGGTGCTTATCTTCTAGCTACACCTTTCACAAAACAAGCAATGATATTTGGCGTTACTCTCATTACTGCTCTGAGCAACATGTACGCCAGAGACATGTTATAAGATCCACCCATCCCGGCCCCTCATTCTAGGCCCTACCAAAATTAAAAAAAACCTTTATAAATGGCCCTTTTGTAGAGGAAAACAGTGGTTTTCTGTGGTGATGTATCATTAATGAAAATATATGATTGTCAGGAAAAAGTCTCTTCTTACTTTCCTATCAGTTCTTCAGTTAAGTAAGTTTCTGAGTCTACGTCTGTTAGCTGGATGACCCTGGGCAAGACACTTAACTTCTCTGGATCTCAGTTTCATCAGCAAAGGGCAGGTTTGGACTCCATGATCTTTGAGATCTCTTCCTAGAACATTCTCTGGCTCTATCTACTGTCCTAATAAACACGCAGAAGTAACTAAGGCTGGAAATATTAACTATCAGTTGTAAATAGGAAAAATAGTGGAAACAGATCATTTTAAGCCTTTGACAAACAGTGTACTGCCGTTCTGTTTGCTGTCTAATTGGCTCCTGTACTCAGGAGGGAAGTACGGGACAATTATTGCCATTTTGAGGATGAAGTTCTGAGATGTGAAAGATTTGCTTGAAGTTCTTGCTTACATCAGTAAGTAACAGACCTTCTTCCTCTAGTCCCATGCTCTTTCCATAGTGTTCCATTGTGCTTGGGGGTAAATGGCCATTTTATCCTTAGATTGCGTCACATGTCATTCCTTGATTTAGAGCTCTTCTTAACAACGTTTTACAAGGATATATGAAAATTTATTTTTGCAGATTAACACATTATCAAGCTGTACTATTTGAGGCCCAGCTCAGGGAAATGCAATAGCCAAAGTCACCAGCAAAGACCCCTGGTAACTGCCAGCACCCTCTTCTAGATCTCTAATGGTCACAGGTTATCCTTTTGCCCAGAGAGCAGCTGGGTCTCACAGCCGCACATGAAGTTCTCCAAGGCTCCCTACCACTGACCACTAAACCCCAACCTTCACCGTCACTAGAAGACAAATACAAACGTAATGTATCAATGTTTCCAAAAACAACCTAATGGAGACAAACGAAATCGCCTTATATACACAACCTCCCTAATGGCTATGATTAAATTTGCTGTGTTTTCATATGTAAACAAAATTTTCTTTGGTGTTGCATGTGAAATGGTGTTACAGGAGTCCAGATGTGGTGCTGTAGGATAAGTGCTGGACAACAAAGTTGGTTTGAGCTGCAAGGCTGGCGGTTCAAACTCACCAGCCACTCCTTGGAAACCCTATATGGGGGTCACTATGAGTTGGAACTGACTCAACAGCATTTAACAACAACAGGCAAAATAGATGCTCAGGAGAATATAATGGTGTAAGGAGTCCCAATCAATAGGAATCTATCCAGAAATAATTTTTCCTCCTATCCCTGCAGCTACCTCTATAACTTGTGCTCTAAATGAGATAATTTCATATATACAATGCATCATTAATGATAAAGCTTGATTCTTAGACTTTCACACATTGATTTGACTGCAAAAGGATTGTTGTTGTTAAGTGCCACTGAGTCCATTCCAACTCATAATGACCATGTATAAGGTTTCAGAGGCTGTATATCTTGCAGAACCAGAAAGCCTTATCTGTCTCCCGAGGAGCAGTTGTTGGGCTTGAACTACCGACCTTGTGGTATGCAGCCCAGTGCTAATCCTACAGAGCCACCACATTCCCTACTAAAGGTTTAGCGTTATCTTAATACTATGTGAGATATCGACATATGAAATCATTCATATTTATGGCAGTCAGGGGACACCTCAATGCCATGGACTGACATCATCCTCACAACAGCAGACTCAGAACACACTAACAATCATAAAATTGGCACAAAACTATACAGCATGGTGTTCTGTTAAACATATGGTCAGAGCTGACTCAATGACAGATAGCTAATAACAACAATGGCAGATCAGAGAACCAGAAAACAAACACAAGGTTGACCTGATGGGGTATCATAAATAGCCTTGTAGGTACTCCTGACAGCAGCCAGCCCAGCAAGGTCAAACGGGTCTGATTTCTGTTGTGGCAGAAGAATGTACTAGTTCAGTATGGACAGTAACATGAACCGAATATGATAAATTGGTATGAAACAGAGAAGAATTAAAATATTTACTAGTTTTCCTGAGAAGTCCTCCAGAGACAAGTCAACCTTGTAACTCACACAGCGAAGGTCAAAAAACAACTGCAATACAAGTCTCAGTGGGGCCTGGAAAAATTAATCCTCACACTGAACTTGTCCTTTCGACTCTTTGTATTTTTGGCACTGCACACTACCTGAATAGCAAAGATAAAGCCAGCCCTCTCCCTCAATGGAAAACAGTCTTGATTTATCACTTGTAAGGTACTACACTAAGTAGCCTGTGTGGAAAAAGAAGTCATACTGTGAAGATTTATTCTCTAAGACTCCATAAAACTCACAGATCACTGGTAACACAGATTTTATTCCTTAACCTGCAATATAGCCTGTTACTGGGATGAGTTCTGTTCCTAGATCTGTCTTTAAGTTGAATAGTTAAATAGGGTTCGTATCTAATGTCAGCTATTCAAATGGTTGGAATGTAGTGTCTGAAGCTTCAAAAAGTTCATGGAAATGAAAGATAATGTGATTTTTCTACAAACGTTTTTGAAGTTTCCTCACACAGAGTCCCTTTCTGTGCATAAAAAACATTAAAGAAACACTTTCAGATACACCCAAAAAACGTTAATATAGGATTCCTGGTGTGGTGCTGTAGGATAAGCACTGGACTGCAAAATCACAAGGTCAGTGGTTCAAACCTACCAGCTGCTCCTTGGAAACCCTGTACAGGGTCACTGTATGATGGAACTGACTTGAAAGCACTTAACAACAATAAGGTTTTAGAGTCCTGGTGTGACACTGTGGACTAAGCACTGAATTGCTAATCACAGGCTTGTGATTCAAGCCCACTAGATGCTCCTTGGAAACCCTAAACAGGGTTGCTTTGAGTTGGAACTGATTTGACCTGGTGCGGCGCTGTGGGTTAATGCGCCAGACTGCAAAGCTGCTTGAACTGCAAGGTTGGCGGTTCAAGCTCACCAGCTGCTCTTCAGAAACCTATACAAGGTCACTATGGGTCGGAACTGACTCAATGACACTTCACAACAACGTTTTGATGTGTGTTGCAATGTAGTACCTGTTTTTTGTTCATATGTACCATAGTGTGCATCTCATATTTTTCATATGGTAAGCTTTAAAGGGGTTGTTTTCTAACTACAGGTTTTATGTTAAGTCCGAAAGTTTGTAACCAGGGGCCCAGGGACTACCTATAACATGTGATCACACCTCTCCAATAGGTCTCTGTCTCATCTAAAAGTACCAAAATAGCAGTCCACATGGATGGAGACCCACTAACCTTAGGCAGCTTCTGAGGGTCCTTTTCTGTCTTGGTGCACAGCGTTAGCTCACACTGAAGGAAGAGCAGAGAGGTGTTGAAGATGGGCTTAAAAATGAAGCTGAATCGCTTTTTGTCCATCTCAGCTTGCAGGAGAGGAAAGTGCACTTTCTTGGGATTGTAGAATTTTACAGATTCATCTTTAGGACAAATATTCTCAATGATGGTGTAATCAGACATTCTGTCAGGGTTTGAATATGGAGAGATAAAGCAAGTTTGGATGGCAAATCCCAGTTCCTGGTCAGCCTTAGTAACAGATACCTACAAGCAAACAGAAAGATCAAATCAGAAATGAGTTAACGTCTCACTTTTACTTTAGCAAAAGTGTCACCAACTGGCATAGACCCTCTGGTGAGAGTCATCACTTTATTCTCTAACTTAAAGTCTTCTTCCTAATTACAAAGGTAACATACATTCAGAGAAGAAAGATACTGCTCATTTAAAGTTGAAATGGATGATGACAATGAATTATACAGTTCAAATGCAGGGCTGGAAGACTCAAATACAAACTGAATAAATCTTCAACTGTCAAGGCCCATTGGAAAATAAAAGCATAACATGTGCCTACTGTGACAAAGGAGCTCTGGTAGCGTAGTGGTTACGAATCGGGCTGTGAACCTTAAGGTCAGCGGTTCGAAACTACCAGCCGCTCCGCAGGAGAAAGATGAGCCTTTCTACTCCTGTAAAGATTTACACCCTTGGAAACCCTGTACAGGGTCGCTATGGGTCAGAACTGACTCAATGGCACTTAACAACAACAACAACAGTTAACTTTACAAAATAAATAAAGCACCGAAAGTCACAGATCCCTAGCCTCATAGCAATGTATCAAGCATAAGGCAAGTTCTTTTCAAAACAGAGGACAGAGACAGAAGGTATTAAAACCTAAGACAATGAAGACGAAACTTCTAAACTGACAAGTCAAGGAAAATAAAAACAACTGCAGACTCATCTCAACCCCATGTGTTACAAAGTAGGATTTTCTTGGCTGTGATCTTTACAGAAAAAGGAGCTCTGGTAGCGTAGTGGTTACGAATCGGGCTTTGAGCCGCAAGGTCAGCAGTTCGAAACTACCAGCGGTTCCACGGGAGAAAGATGAGGTGTTCTGCTCCCGTAAAGATTTACAGCCTTGGAAACCCTGTGTAGGGTCGCTATGAGTCGGAACTGACTCCACGGCACTTAACAACAACAGCAATCTTTACAGAAGTAGATTCCCAGGCCTTTCTTCTGTGGTGCCACTGGTTGAGTCCAAACTGCAACCTTTAGGTTAGTTGTTGTTGTTAAGTGCCATCAAGTTGGTTCCTACTCAGTGATCCAGTTTAGGGTTTCTGCAGTTGTAAATCTTTATGGGAGAAGAAAGTCTCATCTTTCTCCCAAGGAATGACGATGGGCTTAAACCACTGACCCTGTGGCTTGCAGTCCAATGCTTCTCCCTGGAGAAGGTTAGAAGTAAACCAGTTGCAACACTAAAGCCTGAAGCATTACAGTAAAACCACATCTACATCAGTGAGCAGACTACTGGTGTGTAGGATCAGCCCTGGGCTTTGAACCACAAGGTCTGCAGTTCAAATCCACCAGCTGCTCTTTGGAAACCCTACACAGGGTCACTGTGAGTTGGAATACATCACAGTGAGTAAGCACAGCTGGCTTCTGCTGCAGGATGTGAGGGACGGAGGGCGTAATCTGGTGGCAATCATGTGCCTGGCAAAGCATCCCAGTTTCTCCCAGGTCCGCTCCCTTCACTCTTTAAGCCCAGGGGTATTTTAAGGGAAATTTAACCTGGAAACATTTCTGACTCATTTACCTTCCCCTCTCGCAAAACATATGTATGGGCTAGGTCCAAACCTTGTTAAGGTTCTTTTCTTTAGAAACAGGAAGCAGTGTTTTGCTAAGTGAAAATAGAACTCAAACGTCAAGGATCCTGAACTTGGCTAGAAACCCTGATCCAAACTGGATTCTCCATGTGGTGACACATGGATCACTCCATGAATTGGGTGAAAGATGCCTTTGTGGTCAACTGCATGACTCACCAATGAAGATGAGGAGGAAGATGCTAATGGAGATGACAACAACAATTTCTTCCTGGGGTGTCTTAAAGCTTACAAAGAGTTTTTGCATATCGTAAATACTGCCAAAAGACCAATCTTGTGAGACAAATATTTTCATCTTCATTTTATAAACGAAAGAAAATTGAACACACAAAACTTGTTTAAAATCAGTTCAAAATCACATATAACAAGTACTAGGCAAAACCTAGGCTCAAATTCAGGTCTTCTGAATCCAAATAAATTCTCTTTACTACTTCACTGCAGCTATAGGGTCAATTTGACCAGGGCCAACATGTAACCTCCATGTGCTTGTTGTTGTTAGGTGTCATCGAGTCGGTACCGAC
>NW_006408520.1:21563859-21593556 GCF_000296735.1 Chrysochloris asiatica | reverse complement strand
GCCTCCTGTGCCGCCTCACTTTCTTGAAAGATTTAAATTTTCATCCCATCAATTCCTGGTGCCTTGTTCTTTGCCAATTCCTTCAATGCACCTTGGACTTCATCCTTCAATATCATTGGCTCTTGATCATTGGCTACCTTTTGAAATGGTTGAACATGAACCATTTCCTTTTGTTACAGTGACTCTGTGTATTCCTTTCATCTTCTCTTGATGCTTTCTGCATCATTCAATAATTTGCCCAGAGAATCTTCAACCTTGGTATGAATGCTTTATTAAAAAGTTCTCTAGAAAGTGGTGTTTGGTTATTTTTATGATATTTCTGAAAAAGCAAAATGTTGGATTACAAATACCCTATCATTAAAATGATTAACAACATTAACAAACAACAACATTGTAAAGAATCCTTTAACATGAACTCTAAGCACATTTTAAAAGATTTATAACAAAAGAACTACAAGTATTTTCTTCCATAGAAAGTATGTAATGATGAAATATCTAAGGTATTGTAAAACTTGTTTGGGAGGAAAACTACTATCAGTAATCTTTTCATTTAAAAAGAACTGGTAATGAGCAGTTTTGGAGTGAGACAAGCCCAGGGAAATCACATGCTCTGATGTTCACAAGCTAGGGACCTTGGACCCCAGTTTCCTCACTTACAGAAGAAGGGCATTAATACCTACTAGCTGTAGTTACTCTGATAATAAAAGTAAAATTACACATAAACATAGTTCACAGCTATTAGTAGTGAGCTCCTAGTGTAGTGCTGCGGGATCAGCACTGGACTGAAAACCACAGGGTCAGCAGTTCAAACCCACCAGCTGCTCCTTGGAAACACTATACAGGATCACTATGTGTCAGAACTGACTCAACAGCACTTAACAACAACAACATTAGTAGTACTCTTCTAGATTTAATGATCCCTGGTGGCACAGTGGGTTAAGCATTTGAATGCTAACCACAAGGTCAGTAGTTCAAACCCACCAGTCACTCCTCAGAAGAAAAATGAGACTTGTGTGATTCCGTAAAGATTTATAGTCTCAAAAACCCTAAGGAGCCTTTCTACTCTGTGCTATAGGGAAGTTGTAAGTTGGAATTGACTTGATAGTATTGGGATTTTAGATTTAAATTACTTTGGTTATAGACTTTTTTTTTTTAATTCCTAAAGGCAAAGAAACTATAAGAAAAGCTGTCATTATGTGACCATTTACCACCTTGAGATGACTAAAGAACAGGTGACAAAACTGGTATCGTTTGTCTTAAAGGAAGGAACTGTGGTCTGGAGGGAACAAGGGATTCTAGGAGAGGATGTGAAGAAGGATGGCTATAAGAACCTGGAAACAGTTCCTGTCAGTAGTGGAGTCAAGCTGGGAAACAATGATTAGGCATGGTTGCTATTCGATTTAGCAAAAAATTTTATAGTCTCCTTCATTTTTTTGGTAGTTTAAAATAATTTTAAAATGTTAGTTTATAATATTTCCCCTCCTCAAATTCTCTTCCATATATTTGATATTAAAAATATTAAGTCCATTTCTTTTTCATCAACTTGACAACATCACTGGGTACATTTAACTAGGAAAAATGGAGATAATAAATGAAAGGATATGAAGGGGAAACAAAATGAAAAGATGAAAGGAGATAATATACTTCAATGAAGAGATTACTGGGGAAAATGTGGGGGAAGCTCAAAACACTCAGGGTAGACTACTTGAGGAATCTGGATATCAGTGAACATAAACCAGCAAAGCCATAAATAAGCAAAGCAAGGCACACATTTGGGAAAGAACAAAGTGCACTTAGGCAGTGCCCCTAAAACCCACAGCACAGCACAGTTTACCAACTACACATGGAGAACATGCAGCCAGACAAATCTGAGTGAAAGAGTGATCCTTGTTAAGGAGAGATCTCTAAATAGAAACTGTATGTAGAAAGCAGCATATTTTCCCCAGTGGAGAAAAGAGATGCATCCAAAAAAGAGAAGCCCTCTAAACAGGACGTCAAAAAAGGAATGAAGGTTCAGAATCCACATGATTGAGGAAACCAATGTATAGAGTCAGGTGGCTCTGTCCCAGAGTCAAAGTAAACGTAGAGTTGTTTGTCTTTCTAAAGTAGAAACATGTACACTGAAGTGTGTTTTAATATATGGAAATAGCCTATTTCAAGCCCCTAAGCTTCACACCCCTCCCACAAGTTCAGTAGAACACCAACTTGCAGCTTAGCACCAAAACTAGCTCATCAGATGGTGGCTTTCCTGTGAGACCAATGAGACAAATACACCCGACTGAAACACTAACAGTTGTGCCCAGGGCACAATAAACACAGACATCCTGGTGCCATAGGGAAATTTATCTTCCCTAGAATCCAACCTGTGAACTTCAATATTTGCACTGCACAGAGCTTATGTGCTGTCCTCTTTCAAATGGCACTTTGATAGTACCATCCAGTAGTTAACAGTGTGGGCTCTGGAGCTAGGTTGCCTAGGTGTGAACGCCTTTTCTAGGAACTAACTATATAAGGAGGAAATCCAAGCTGCATTGAAGGAACTGGCAAAGAACAAGGCACCAGGAATCGATGGAATAAAAATTGAAATGTTACAAGAAAGTAAGGCAGCACAGGAGGAACTCACTCATCTCTTCCAAGAAAGTTGGAAGACAACTATCTGGCCAACTGATTGGAAGAGATCCATATTTGTGCCCATTCCAAATAGAGATCACCCAACGGAATGCGGAAATCATCAGACAATCTTACTGATGTCCCATGTGAGTAAAGTTTTGCTAAAGGTAATACAGAAATGGCTACAATCATACACTGATAGAGAACTTCCAGAGGTTCAAGCCAGATTCAGAAGAAGCCGTGGAATGAGGGATATCATTGCTGATGTCCGATGAATCTTGGCTGAAAGCAGAGAATATCAGAAGGATGTTTACCTTTGCTTTACTGACTACACAAAGGCTTTCAATTGTGTGGATCGTGACAAGCTATGGACAACATTGCGAAGTATTCTGGAACACTTAATTGTGCTCATGAGGAATATGTACATGGACCAAGAGCAGTTGTTTGAGCAGAACATGGGAACACTGAATGTTTTAAAACTAAAAAAGGTGTATGACAAGGTTGTATTCTTTCACCATACTTATTCAACCTGTATGCTGAGCAAAAAATCCAAGAAGCTGGGTTCTATGAAGAAAAATGTGGTATCAGGATTGGAGGAAGACTCATTAACAACCTACGATATGCAGCTGATACAACCTTGCTTGCTGAAAGTGAAGAGGACTTAAAACATTTACTGATGAAGATCTAAGAGCACAACCTTCGGTATGGATTGCATCTCAATGTAAAGAAAACAAAAATCCTCACCACTGGACCAATAAACAACATTCTTGTCAATGGGGAAAAGATTGAAGTTGTGAAGGACTTCATTCTTCTTGGATCAACCATCAACATTCAGGGAAGCAGCAGTCAAGAAATCAAACGATGTATTGCATTAGGCAAATGTGCTGCCCAAGACCTTTTAAAAGTGTTGAAGAGCAAAGATGTCAGCTTGAGGACTAAGGTGCACTTGACCCAAGCCATGGTATTTTCCATAAGCTCATATGTATGTGAAAGCTGGACAGTGAATAAGAAGACCGTAGAAGAATTGATGCTTTTGTATTATGGTGTTAGAGGAGAATATTGAAAGTGCCATGGCTGCCAAAAGAACCAATAGATCCGTTTTGGAAGAAGTGCAGCCAGAATGCTCCTTGGAGGCCAAGGTGGCCAAACTTCGGCTCTCATACTTCGAACATATTGCCAGGCGGGACCAGTCGCTGGAGAAGGATATCATGTTTGGTAAGGTGGAGGGTCAGAGAAAAAGAAGAAGACCCTCAACGAGATGGACTGGCCAAGTGGCACCATCGATGGGACTCAAGCGTGGCAACAGTAGTGAGGTTGGCCCAGGATCGGGCAGTGTTTTGTTCTTCTGCGATAAGGTCACTATGGGTCAGTACCAATTCGAATGCACCTAACAACAACAACTATTTAACCCTGGGCAAGTTTGTGTCTCAATGTCCTCATCCATAAAATGGGACATTAATAGTCTTGTTTCATGGGATCAGATTAATCTAGTAATTACATTAGTTATTATAATACTTATATCTGTCATCAGTGCATAGTAAATCTGCAGTAAATGTTTTAGGAGTCCTGGTGTTAATATGCTATCCTGCAAAGTCGGTTTGAACTACAAGGTCAGTGGGTCCAGCTCACCAGCTGCTCCTTGGAAACCCTATAAAGCGTCGCTAAGACTTTATGTTATATATGATTAAACTAAACTAGTTGCCATTAAGTTGATTTCAACTCATAGCGACTTCAGGTGGGTCAAAATAGAATTATGTGTGTTCTACCAGGGGCGTTATGGGTCGGAATCGACTCGATGGCACTTAACAACAACAACATAGGGTTTTCAATGAATATGTTTTCAGAAATAGACTGCCAAGCCTTTCTTCCAAGGCATTTCTAAGGTCTACTCAAACCTCCAACTTTTTGGTTAGGAGAAGAACACATTAATGGTCTGCACCACCCAGGGACTCATATGCATGATTATATCATTATATGTGGAAACAAATCCTAATAAGCTTATACTTATTTAGTGATCTGGAAAAAACAACAAAGTTCATAAACTATGATGGCACACAGTTTTTCACTCAAAAGGGAATGCAATTTAAAAGCTAATTTGCAGAGTGGTTTGAAAGATTTCACAGTTAACTGACATTGCAATTACTGAACTACTGTCTTAAAAACTGCTGAGGACAAAGCAAGGACAAGCCTTTATTAGGAGAAGTCCCACTCTGCCAAGTTTTTGTTTTGTTTTTAACATTCATCAACAAAACTCGCTTGGTTTAGCATAATGGAGTAAGCTCTGAAATTGGTCAGAAATCAAACAGGAAGTGTTTTCTGAGCCAACTCCACACCCAGAACTGGTCTCAGGCCATAAGGATGAGCAGGATGAGGTCCAAAGCAGGGTAACCACTGGGACCACAATTCAGTGCTAACCTAAACAGCCCAAGGCTAACATTCAGGTCTCACCTCAACATAAACGTGTCCATTCTCTGCTATAGAAAAGACTCCCTGCGAGGGTACCAAAAAAAGGTCAGTGTTGTACAGCTCCATATTGAAGGAAATGTTTCTATTGTGTGGGTCCTGGAAGCTGCTGGGATTCCCCACCTGCCGCAGGCTGCAATTAAACTGGAAAATAAACAAACATGGCGATCAATCTCAGTCAAATGAAGGATAAAGGCCCTGTAGCTTTATAAGCTTTGAGCTTTTTAATGCTCAGTTTTATATTTTGACAGTCCCTAACTAAAACCAACCAAAATGACAATGTTCTTTACAACTATCTACTGAAAACAAACACATACCACCATAATTTCAGGCCGGCCAACGAAAGAAGCATCACTTTCATCCATATCTCCTGGAAATCCATTGTCGCCTGACTCTAAATCTTCATAGCCATCTGGCCAACCACTACTATCACCAGGAGGTAAGGCTTGTATCACAATCTAAAAGGTAAAGAAACTACAGTCAATCAGTTTTATAAACATACCAAACTGCCTGTAATTGTTTCTACTTCATATGAACATCCACGGACTAACTCAGATGAAAATGGAAAATCTGACTTAAAAACAAACAAACAATCAACTCCAGGGTTTTGGGATTTCATCTTGAAAGAAACATGAACAAAGTGAAGAATAATATATGTTTAAATTAAGATTTGGGTGAAAAATATTTTTCCTTTGTGAAGAAATACAAATAGTTTTAAACAGCATGAAAACACTAGATACTGAAATGGTGTTGCCAATAGACTTATATGAAGTCTAGTGTGAAGGGGTGGGAGTCTTCTTAGGGATCTTTTTGCTATTTATATTTATCAAGATTTGTAAAAAGCTTCCTTTGAAAAAGAAAAGAACTTTTCTAATATATGCTATTAAGCCAATCTTCTTCAATATTTTCCTGTATGAATTCTGGAAAGGGAATCACATTTTATTCAGAACAATCTATGTTAACACTGGCTAAAATGATTATTCCTGGGTTAGTTCTAAATAAAAATTTAAAAATTCAATCAAGGACTAGGACTCCATGAAACTCTATTTGCCTTGTACATGCAGAATAGCTCTATGGGACTCTTTAAAGTAGCCATGCTTTCTTTTTCATTTAATTTGGTAAAGTTGGGGGTGGGGGTGGGGTGGGGAGGCTTCACAAGCTTGGATTCTGAGCATGTAAAATAAAAACATACAGTTAGTCTGAAATGACCACGTTGTTGTTAAGTGCCGTCGAGTTGATTCTGACTCACAGTGACTCTGTACAGGGTTTCTGAGGAGCAGCTGGTTGGTTTGGACTACTGACCTTATGGTTTACAGTCCAGTGCTGATACTACAGCACCACACTGCTTTAAACTATTATAATTAAAATAAATAGCTAAACTAGTCCCAGAATGAGTAGAATAGGAAGAGAATGAAGGAACACTACGTTGCTGATTCTTTCCTAGGTCCTCAAAAGAAAAGTATTCAAGCAAAAGAAGCAAGTATCTCGGATACTGGTTATGCTGGGTATTTTAAGTAAGGAAAAAAACAATACATAAGAAGGAAGGAAATTTAAGAGTTCTACAATATACATTTATCTCCTGAGGCAACACTTTTTTGTTGTTTTTTGTAAACATACAAATAGCCTCTTGTAGGCCTCTGTGGCACTGTAGGATAAGCACTGGACCACAAGGTCAGTTTGAGCTGCAAGGTTGACAGTTCAATTAGCTGCTCCTTGGAGACCCTAGAAAGGATTGCTATGAGTTGGAACCCACTCAACAGCGCTTAAGAACAACAAAACAATAGCCTCTTATTGGTGTTAATTTGGACACCAAATTTTAAAATGCTGTAATTAAGTGTATCAGCAATAAGTCATAAAGTATTGCCATACAATCTTAGAGACCTTTATTCTACAGAAATATCAAAATGTGAAGTTATTGTTTCTCAAAATATCTCCCGTTGAGGTCCAAACACTTCTTAAGGCGTAGTTTCCTTCTGTCAACCTTTCCCCCAAGAATCCAGTGCTCTTTGATTAACACCATGTCAAAATGGCAGTTTTGGCATCCTCAAGGTGGCTCAAATCATGTTCCTTTGAAATGTTCTTTGAGTATGGAGAACAAATAGAATTTTGAAGGGGAAATACCAGGGCTGTAGCATAGATAGGGTAAGGTTATCAATGGAATTCTCATAGAATAGTCCTTGCTACCCTTGAAGAATGAATTGTTGCAATAGAAAAAAATTCCTCGGCACAGTTTTCCTGGCCTTTTTCTCACCAATACAGTTTTCAATTTTCTTAAAATTTCCTCATAATAAGCCCCTATGAAGAGTGTGTGTCCTTTGAGAAAAATCTACAGGATGACCCTTTGGATTCCCAAGAAACTGCTGCTATAATCTGCCTGTAATGATTTCTCTGCCTTGAATTTAATTGGCCCAGAAGATTCCCCTTAGAAGGCAGTTGTGATTGGAACTTTTTCTTGCAGGCAACTTAATGAGACTAACTAAGCCAAGTTTATCTCTAAGCAAACTGTCTGTAGCCATTTACTCACTGATAGCAGAGATGTGGTTAAACATGTTTCGTATGGAATAAAGTTATGCATGCATGAACTCCACCACTCATCTGTCAGTTTGTCCTATTGTGGTGGCTTACATGGTACTGTGATGCTGGTAGCTATGCCGCTGGTATTTTAAATACCTACAGGGTCACCCATGGTAGACAGGTTTCAGCTGAGCTTCCAGACTAAGACAAAGGAAAAGCAGATCGCTTCTGAAAGGTTTGTCACTAAAACCTTATGAATGAAAGTGGAATGTTGTCTGATGTAATGCCAGAAGATGCATCCCTCAGGTTAGAAGGCACTCAAAATCTGACTGGGGAAGAGCTGCATCCTCAAAGTAGAGGTGGAGGGTCAGCAAAAAAAAGGAAGGCCTTCCATGAGATAGATAGGCATAGTGGCTGCAACAATGGGCTCAAACATAACAGCACTGTAAGGATGGCACAGTGTTTCATTCTGTTGTGCTCAGAGTCACAGTGAGTCGAAATTGACTAGACAGTATCACACAGTAGCAACATTCAAAATGGAACCCTAGTATTAATACTTTTTTGACTTTTTCTAGTATATGACATTCATTTTATCTGAAAAAACTGGATAATTGTAGGAAAAACTGGATAATTAAAAGAAAATTGGTGGTTTAACTGACAAAAGGGTAGTTTTCTTGGAAGCCAAAGGTTAATAACTTATCCAGGTAACAATGGGAGGCTAACTAGGCTAGTCTGGTGTTGTGTAAGATCAGAAGATCAGAAGTTAGGAAGCTAGATTCAGTCCTGGCTCTGTCATTAGCTAGTTCTTTGAATCTAAGCAAATTTCTTAACTCTCTAGAGTTCCATTTCCTTACCTGTGAAATGAGGAAGTTGGATGAGATCATTTTAGAATTCGTTCCAGCTCAAATATTCTAAGATTCTCTGATGAGCAATACAGTCAGGCTCGTAGGAAAGCCAGTCCCCACATGAACCCTGATTGTCAGTCTCTTCTCTGGATTAGGTCAACTGCATCTGTCAACCAGCAGTGGTAGGTGCTAGCAGTTGCATGCCCATCCCCCATCCCAAAACTGGATTAAGAGTTAGCAGTGACCCCCTCCCCTGACGCTGGACTGAGAGTAAGCATATACCCATACCCCATGTCCTAGTGTAATGATGTAGAAAAAGCGCTCAACCACAAGTGTGCTTGAGCCACAAGGTCAGTGGTTCAAACCCACCAGCCGTTCCTAAGAAAGCCAATACACAACATGTCAAAACAAAGAGTACATGGATTATCTGAATTTCATCTGTATCATGGAAATTAACACTGTAAAACTGCAAAATTAACATTGTAAAGTTTTGTGGGGTTTTTTGAGATTTCATGTTTTGAATTATTTTAATATTCCGCTGCTTAGTGTCTACCTCCACAAGATTGGGTTTATTCCAAATAAAAAAAGCACAGATGAATTGATAAGAATGATTTCCAGAGAGGTTTGCTAGTGCAGTGAATTATCATTAGGGCAATGTGCAGAATTTCCCTATAGGTAACTTCCATTTGGGGCCTCTCTTAGAAGTGGAGAGTCAGACCGTAGTAATTTCTTAAAGACCATCTTCAGATTTCTTTCTTTTGGAGGGATGGAGAATCCCCTCAACATTTCTAAACAAGATTTAAATAAGGTAAGGGAGATCACATGTCTGGTTAACTCAGCTGTGTAAAAGTGCTCAACTGTATAGTCCAACTTGGGTTTTATCCCCAGAAGGAGCAGGTCACTTGACCCTACAGCTTGGCCAGACAGAGAAGTTGTAATCATCTTGCTAGTGAACCCTTTGCTTGATTCAATTCTGGAAGGAGCTGGAAGGACAAGATGGGAGAGAGCACCACAAATGCCCCAGCCAAGAAAGCAGAGCCTCCCAACTCCCACAGATCTACCAATAAAGGAAATAACCAGACTGCAGAGACAAAGGACACCACATTTTGTTGAGAACGAATGCTTGGCTTTGTTCAGGCTTGGTGTAACCCTCTCTTCATTTTCATAGAAATTTTAAGACTGTTGATAGAATGAAGCAACATTGAGCAAGGTTCTGGCAAAGGGTAAAGCTTTGTTCTGGAAAACACTCACAGAGTTGTAATAAACCATGCTGTCAAGGGCTGATCGCCGATGCTGAGTACCACAGCCATTCAGGGGAGACTCCAAGACAAAGTGGGTGCCATTCATCTTGGCTTTGCAGGTAGGATCCAACAGGGTAAGCTCCATCCCCAAGTAGCTGCTGGCCTGAAACAACAACCATCCAAGACATAAAGTGGGGCCCACAGGCAGTTCTGCTGCACAGTTAACAGATTTTACCTGGTCTTCCAAATAAAGGTTGCTAGAGGCTTTTGTTCCTCCCTCCTCCACTCACTTCTTCTCAGTTTACTACCTCACAAGATCCCAAGGACTGTGTTTCTTGGCCATGAAAATCGAATAGCAAAATATTGACACACAAGAATCTACACCCCTTCCCCATCTCCCAACTGAGAACAACAGGAACTGGGTAAGAATTTCAGCCAAAGGAAGTAGATCTATCCAACTGAGAAAATAGTATCAAGTCTCCAAAGTTCAAAAGTGACAGAGCTAGAGAGAAATACCTAACACGGGACTGGGGTGCCCTCTCTTCTTTAAGAAACTACACTGACCTGAAGAGAATCTTTTTCTACAGCTACGGTCATCTTTTCATTGTCACATTTGACTGACAGGGCAACATCCATGTTCCCTTGCACCTCTTCTGGCTCTCGGGGACCAGGAAACAGTTGTATGCTGGGGCTGATGGGGTCCTTTGGCCAGGGAAATCCATCTTCTTCTCTTTCCTTTCGGCCTCTCCTAGAGATGTCAGGGAAAGGAAAAGGGAAACTTCCGTCTCGGCCTCCTCCTCGGATGGGTGGGTTCTCTATGGCAGGTGGGGTATGGTGGCCCAGCAGGATTCGCAGCTCTGGGGGGATGGTGTGGACTTCCTCATCTCTCATCTCCTCTGGAGTGGGCAGAGACGGCAAAGCATCATTACTGTTTCCTGATTTGATACCATACTCATCATCAGGAGATGCAAAAGGTGAGTAAGCAAAGAATGGGTGTATGTGAAAGAATTTTAAAAAGAGATTACAAGTCTGGAAGCCTGAATTCTAGAGTCCTGGTATTCTCCATCATTAGCTGAGTGACATTAGGCAAATAGCTATCTTTGCTGTGCGTCACTTTCCTAATTTTAAAATTAGAGGAGTGGTTTTCAACTTTAGATTGCATACTAAAATCACCCAAGGAGCTTTAAAAAAAAATCTCTCCCAGGCCAATTAAAATCAGACTCACTAGGGATAGGAGCCAGTCATTAATATGTTTTAAAGCTCCCCATGTAATTCCAGTGTCTAGCCATGATTGAGAACCACTGGATTAGGTGATTTCTAAGGCGTACAAATAAATGATGTGGGACAGCATTATTCTATTCAAATTCCATTGAAATGCCTTCTTTGAATTTAGAAAGCCTTTAGAATCATTTCTATACAGATTTATTGTGAAAATATAGGTATTTAAAAATGATTTTGCACCTCTTTTATGGCTGCTGGATTTTAACTGGTTATCTGGGTATCCTAGCCTTTCAGAATTTAATTTTTATGGGGAAAAGAAAAAGCTGCTTAGGCACATTCATCCTTTTCAACGAGACTTATTTCCATACATTCTAAAGAAAACAACCAATGATTTCTCCTGAATTCTTTATATTTGCTACTTACAACCAACTGATGGCTATAAATAGTGGATACAAAGAATACTAACTCAGAGGAAGTTGGGAATGAAGTGACCATTAGCTCTCCTTTTCAAAAGCATGGCACAATTATATGGATGTAAAAGAAATCAATGTTTGGAAGGTTTAAAATTTGTATTTTAACAGACACCGAGTTCAGTCCTATTATTGCCTCCATTTTAGCATGGAGGAACCTGAGGCTCAAAGGTTAAGCAACTGCTCGCCATCACCAAGTGAGTAAGTGGCAGAGCTGGGACTGTTCTACCAAAAACACATTCAACACAGTCCATGAGGTAAGGAATAGGACTGGTGGGCTGAAAACTTAGGGCTGGAATTTTGGTAGCTGCAACTTTTGAGTCTGTGTTTCCTTTTCCATCAAACTGGGGTGATAACTCCTGCTCTCCTTCAGGGCGAGAACGAGAAAGCACGAGCATGAGTCCTCATGACTAAGTTCCCTGAAAGGTGCAGCCTCTCAGGACTTCTCTCCTGTACTCCAGAATTCTCAGTCATACGCAGTCATTGTGGCCTACTGAAAGGCTAAGACTGGCTTAAGTCTCTAACAAAGTTCTCCAATATGCAATCAACTGTTTTACCGAAAATCTAAGCAAAATTTATTTTCATCAAAATTACCTATTACAATTCTAGATAATCTTAAAATGCACAACAGGAAAATATACTATATAAACTGAAAACACTTGTGTTTTTAATGTAATTTAAAAAAAATCTATACTTACCATTATTTTCAAGTCGCAGGTGAAATCTATTGGCCACGGGAGCCATTGTGTATGTTGTCACTGGACTATAGCCATTGTCCAAAGCCCACTTGACCAGATTCTCTTGAGTAGAAGGAATGTCATCTCTTGTTGATTTGGTCATTGTCATGGATCTTTCACTCTCCTTCCCAAAGCCAATACTGTTAGGAGCCTGAAAGCCAAATTTCACTTATGAGTCTAAAATTAAACCATGCTTTAAGTAAGATAAATATCTGAATCAAATAGGTTCTATAGTGTGGGTCAGGTAGCTAATTATTCATTCTTTTGATCCTGAATGACTAAGGGCTTGACAGTTAACTGAAAGGTTGATGGTTTGAACCACCAGCTGCTTGCTCTGTGGAAGAAAAGATCTGGTGACCTGTTTCTGTCACCCCATGACACCCTAGGAAAATCACAGTGGATTTCAGTTCTTCTCTCTTAAAGGAAGTGGCTATGAGTTAAAACTTGACGTGATGGCACACAACAACAAGAGCACTTATGTAAAAACCTTCCACAGCAGATATAAAGACATTTATTTGAAACTACTAGCTGTTCCGTAAGAGAAAGATGAGGCTTTCTGCTCCTGTAAAGATTTACAGCCTTGAAAACCCTGTACTGGGTCGCTATGAGTCGGAACCTACTCCACGGCACATAACAACAACAGCAACATTCACATTTTAATCATAGAGTCCTGGTGTGGCTCTATGAGCTAATGAGTCAGACTGCAAAGTCATTTGAACTGCAAGGTCAGTGGTTCAAGTTCACCAGCTGCTCCTTGGAAACCCTATACAGGGTTGCTACGGGTTGGAATCGACTCGACGGCACTTAACAACAACAACATTCACTTTTAATCATACTGTCTTGGTTGTTTATATTGAAAAAAAAAAATCCAGTAACAATTAGGCAGCTACATACTAAGCGTATCTAATCTATCACTGTACTGTTATTGTTAAGTGCCATCAAGTCAATTCTGACTCATAGTGACCATGCATAGGATTTCCAGGGAGCAGATGGTGGGTTTGAACCACCAACCTCACAGTTCAAACTGACCTTCCAGTGCATTATGTTTAAATTATTAATTTATATAAATAGGGAGAGACTTTCCTGTCTTATTTTTATTTAAAATTACATATGAAGTACACAGATATGCATGTGATATGTCCTTGCTTCTATTTCCTATATCCTAGATTTAAATGTAAGAAGGCACAAGCTAGTTACTTCAGCGTTGAGACTATTCCATCCTTACGTGAAATTCTATATAACATAACTAATGTTTATTGTTTTGATCAATTTAACAATCCAGTAATTATGTTTATTTGCCAATTCTATTAACTGAACATGCAAGGACTTTATGCTTTAAAATAGTAATTAAATAGTTTAGATACTAGCATTTTATTCAGCAATACAAGTAAGTCATAAAGTTAGCTTTCATTTGGTAATCAGCTACAAAATTTAAAATGAATGCTAGAAATTTTTCTAGGAAAGGCTTAAAAAGAATTTGAATATGCATAGTAAGATCTTTTCTCTTTGTCTGTCATATTGAGGTGGCTTATTGTGATACTGAAAACTATGCCAACAGTATTTTAAAAGACTGCAGGGTCACCCAAGGTGGTCAGGTTTCAGCAGAGCCTCAGACTAAAGACAGACTAGGAAGAAGGACCTGGTGATCTACTTCCAAAAGAAATGGGTCAGTGAGAAACTTATGGATGGGTAACAGAGAACTGGATTGACATTGTGGCTGCAACTGTGGGCTCAAACAGCAATAACTGGGAGGACAGTAAAGGCCTGGGCAGTGTTTAGTCTATTGTACACAAGGTCGCTATGAGTTCGAATAGTAAGATCCTTACTGTAGCGCTCACAGTCTAAGTACCCAGGGCATGGAAGGTCAACTTCCCCATCACCCACTGACTCCTGTAGCAGTGGTCTTGCCAGATGGGAAGAGAGCTGAATGCTGCAGAGTAGGCTTCAGAGAAAAAGCACTACATTTTCAACAAATGCTCCAATAGGGCAGACCAACCCTTCCAGCATGCAGATTACGCCATTTTCATGCTGTATAAAACCTGCTTTAATTTCCATGCCCAATTATTTTTCCCTGCATACATGCAGCATTTTTCCTAAACTCCCCATGTGTTTCCCACTGTTTGCCCCTAACATGACTAAATATTAATCCTTTCCCACTGTAAAACCATCAAAGATTCACAGGCTCTGAGTTCTCTTGGCTTCTTTGGCTGTGGGATATTGGCTGAGGACACACCTAGTTTAATTCAAAGCTTAAAGAATCTCACCCAGTATATTTTTTTTCTATTACCCGAGGTGCTTATCTGAGGGAAACCTGCCAAACTGACCAGTGACAGCCACTGTACACAAAAAGTATCCCAGAGCTTTAGCCAAGTTCTAGAGCTATTTACCAGCTTAGTTTCATAGGTCTAGAACATTCTAGCTCTTACTCTAACAGAAAATTTCTTAGGGAAATGAAGAATTAACAACAACTAAAACGAGGTAAAGACGGATCCAATTTGTTGCTGATGTTCTTTTCTTTGGAATATTTCATTGTGTTGTAAGTGAAAGCTTATACAGCAAATGAGATTCACATTAAAAATTGACACACCAACGTTCCATGGCATTGGTTCCAATCCCTGCAGTGTGTCTGCACTCTAGTCATTTCCATTCCGTCTGCCTGGTTTCCATCACCAGGTCAGTTTCCCTCTCCTCCTTGCCTTTTCACCTTTGCTTTTGGGTAAATGATGACCATTTGGTCCTATAGAGTTGATAGTTCTACAGAGCATAATTCTCACAGGTGTTCTTTGTTTTTCCCGTTGGCTAATCTATTATTTGGTTGAAAGGTGACTTCCAGGAGTGACTTCAGTTGCAGGTTTAAAGGGCAACAGTCTTGGGGATTCATCAAGCCTCTATCAGTCCAATAAGTCTTTTTTTTTTTTTCTTTTTTAATGAATTGAAGATTTAGTCTACATTTTTCTCCCATCCCAACTGGGATCTTTTATTGAGACCCTAGTCAGAGTGGTCACTAACTAGCTGGGGACCATCTAGATCTTCTGGTTTTGGACTATAAGAGGTCCTTAGTCCTGTAGATACGTTTCCTCCTTGAGTCTTTGCTTCAGATGGGAAGAGACCAATGGTTATACCCTAGACGGCTGTTCTCAAGTGTTTAAGACTCCAGGCGCTACTCCCCAAATTAGTACGCAAAACATTATGAATTAAGTTATTCAATATATGTCTAGGAAATATTCCTAACTATGTCCCCTATGCCATTTATTGTATATGATTTATATATGCAGCACCTATAGAAATTCATACGCATAAGCCCACAAATATGCCCATATGGGCACATGCATGTATTCCCATATACCTTCCCACAAACATATAATATATATCTCTACTTATATAGACACTCAATTCTTTTTGCTTATCATTACTGTTGTTTCAAAATCATATATGTGATAACCATAGCTGTCTTTACCAATTTGTTCTTAGAACTCTGTATTAATTTAGTCAACAGTGGTTTCTTACTAGGCATAGCATCTTCCAGCCTTTCAAAGCAGCACGTTATTTTGTTTGGTGAGAATTGCAGAAGTATGGCCTGGCCTTGTCTGTCCTAGCCTTTTATGTTGTTGGACAGCTAAGAAAATATTGTACTTCCAGAATCTGATCAGGATAATTGCCACCTGTCCTTCTGTACCAATACGGAATGATCTGTTTACACCTTTGCACATGAAATCCAGGTGCTGTGAAGCATAACTTCCCACATGAAATCTAGGATCTGTCAGTACAACTCATACTGACTACAGCTAGTCATTTACAAAGACTCCTGGTGGTGCAGTGGTTGAGTGACCAGCTACTAAGTGAAAGGTTGGTGGTTTGGATCCACCAGCTGTGGCCGTCAGCTTTCATAAAGCCTCAGTAAACCTATGGGGACAGTTCTATTCTGTCCTGTCGTCTCCATGAGTCAGAATCAACTCGACAGCCATGGGTTCGGGTTTTGTTTAGTGATTTATAAGGCTAGAAATTTGTCTACAACTGCGTAAAGTAATAAAGCTTGGGACGATGGCAGGCAAGTTAGTTTCCAACACTGAGCAAATTCCTCTCACCCTACAGTTCTGGAAATTCCGGAGCTTTCCTAATCTTCATGGAATTACTCCAAATTAAAGAGGGCATTAAAGAGGATCTTCACCATCATCTTTCCCAGCCACATCTTCCTGAATGACAAGGAACAGTCTGAGCCTGAGTGCTTCCCTCCCCCACTTCCCGACCATGGCATTAGAGCTCTAGAGGAGGTCAGACAGAGAGTGCGGGGCATAGTCTCACTTTGTTATTATTGTTGTTGTTAGGTGCCATCGAGATGGTACTGACTCAGAGCGACCTTATGCACAGTGCCTGGCCCTATATCACTCTTACAATCACTGCTACACTTAAGCCCATTGCTGCTGCTACTGTGCCAGTCCATCTTGTTGGGGGTTGTTCCTCTTTTTTGCTGACCCTCCACTTTACCAAGCACGATGTCTTTCTTCAGGGACTGGTCCTTCCTGATAATATGTCCAAAGTATGTGATATGAAGTCTGGTTGTCCTGGCTTCCAAGGAAAATTCTGGCTGTACTTCTTCCAACATAGATTTTTTTTGTTCTTTTAGTGGTCCATGGTACTTTCAATATTCTCCTCCAGCACCGTAACTCAACTGCATGAAACCTATGGTCTTCTTTATTCATTGTCCAACTTTCACATGCATATGAGGTTATTGAAAATACCATGACTTGGGTCAGGCACATTTTAGTCTTTGCTCTTAAATATTTTAATAGGTCTGTGCAGCAGATTTGCCTAATGCAATACATTGTTTGATTTCTTCACTGCTGATCCCATGAGTGTTGGTGGTTGAGCTGAGCAAAATGAAGTCTTTGACAATGATATTCTCACTTGGATTTAAACAAATATCTTTCAAAGAACAAGTCGGCCATCATCAACCTTGAAATCCTGAGATCCCATGAAATAGTACCACAGGAAATCTCTAATGTATTTTCTCCATCTATTGTTTTATGTTTTGGAGATCCTTCCTGTCATAAAAGTGATTATGCATGGTTTCTATAAAGGGTCCTGAGAAAGCAGTTTGGGCTGGGCATGCTCACATGGACACTTCCAGTACTCTCATTTTTGCTCACATGACAGCCCTTTGTCTCTCTTTGGGCCATTCTGTCATTTAGAGAGCATATTCTGCCCATAGCCCACCCAACACGCATGTGCACACACCATCCATTTTTTAATGGTGCTCTTCTTTAAATGTACCCCACCAACTCTTTCCAGGAAAAGTACACAGTTCCTTTAGTGGAAATTTTTGTTTTCATTTTGTACATAGAAGTGTCATTATAGTTACAGCAGATCCACATTTAAAGAATTATTTATGGAGGAAAAAAATATCCCTTTTTACACCAGGCACTGTGCTTTCCACTACACTACCAGAGCTCTGGTAGCGTAGTGGTTACGAATTGGGCTGCAAACCGCAAGGTCAGTTCAAAACTACCAGCTGTTCCGCAGGAGAAAGATGAGGCATTCTACTCCCATAAAGATTTATAGCCTCGGAAACCCTGTACAGAGTCGCTATGAGTCAGAACTGACTCCCCAGCACATAACAACAACAACAATGCTTTCCATGGGTTATCCTTGTGTTTAATCCTCCCAGTAACATAAGGAGAAAGGTGTGTGGCTGTTATTTTGTTAAAGAAAGGAGAACAGAAAGCTCACTGAAATTAAGCAGCACGTATAACTTGGGAACGGACCATGTGCAGGGAGCTTTGGGTAAAATATTCTGTAGTAGCTTAATAAATGTTTGTTGAATGAATAAATGAATTCAGCTAAGCCTTGCAATAGCTTTTTAAGTGAGTACTGTCATCATACCCATCCCACAGGTAAGGAAATAGACTCAAGTAAATTGCTCATTGTCTATTGGGATTAAAGGCAGTGGGAGATGAGAGTTGAATTCAGCTCTATCTAGCACCAAAGTCAGGGATTCTTGCTACTCCACCATACTGTCGCTAAAGAAAATACTGCAAACAAGGGCACTCAATAATAAACAGTTTTCTACTCCGCGGGAGAAAGATGAGGCTTTCTACTCCCGTAAGGATTTACACCCTCGGAAACCCTGTACAGGGTCGCTATGGGTCGGAACCGACTCGACGGCACTTAACAACAACAACTCTCTAAGCACTAACTTGTGCCTTTCTCTTAGCATAGCCAGAATTCACAACTGAGACAGGGAGTTAGGAAATCACAAAGCATGAAACTGATTGGGGGAATAAAAAAGAACATCATGAACATTACCTAATTGTTTAGTAATGTTGTCATGCATTGTCCAAAATTGGCCTGGAACAGGAGTACAGCCAACGAGAGGGATATAAACAGATCTTGTATTGGGATGAGCGACCTCATTTCTAGCCTTTCCGATTCATATGAGAGGTGGAGACCTTCAACATGAGTGCCATGGACCAGGCACACATACTCAGGGACACAAAGAGCCATTTAAGGGGCAGAGCCAAAAGAACGTTTATACAAGAACTCCAGCAGGGAATTAAAAAGTACCGTATGTTTTTGCCTTTCAAAGCATGATTCCCTTTCCTGTTTTTGTTATTCTGAAATTAAAAACATTTGGTTGGTATGCCAGGCAGCAAAGGCAGCAGACACCTCAGGTCACCAACACCCCTCATGCCAGGCCAGGGAAGGCCATCAAAACATCTCCGGCTTCAGAAAATCATGGCTGGGCTTTGTGCTCAATGCCAAATTAATATATCAGTATTGCACATGATGGTTTATTGGGATTCTTCTCAATGCTTAAAAGAACCTACAAGAACCAGAAACTATTACTTTAAAATCAAGATGTGTGTGTGTTTGTGGTTTTTTCCTGCTGCCACTGGTGAATGAATGCTGTTACATGATGTTGCCTAGGGAACTACAGTTGGTTTTGTTCATGGCTGTATTCCACAGGAAGGTGCCACAATGAATAAACAATACCCAGACCAAAGGTGTCCCCTTCCCCCAAATCCAATACAGGGAGTAACAGAGGAAAAAACACAATTTAAAAAAGAGCAATGTACCAAAATCTGAGCCTACAAAAGAGATGCTAAAGAGACAACTGTCTAAAAATTGGGAGAAAACTGTTTTTTCTTTCTTTCTTTCTTTTTATTTAACTTTAAATATAATTCACTCCAATATTTCATCAACTAGTCACCTCCTGAGCTCATTTGAAATAAGATTGATTTCACCAAATTTCAACATTCGACTTTTCAGGAAATGAGTTGCTTATTATCTATCCATAAGGCCAACCAGCTAAGCCTCTTAAGTGTATTTCCTTCATGAAACGCAAGGCTTACAGAACAGGCTGGGGTGTATTTCAGTTACTGTTGTTCCACCCCTTAGAAGCTATAAGCAGGTGACAACAAGAGCTGTCGCTACCATGCATTTACCTCAACACAAGAAGCCTGATCTCCAGTCCTTCTCTTAGTAACTAGGCCCAAAGGGAGAGCGGGTTTGCAGGACTGTGACACTGAGGTTGCCCTTGCAGTAGGACTCTCATTCATCAAGACTTCATTACGTCCATTATTCTGTGTTTACTAAGACTGAAATGTTGGTGTTATTAAGTGCCATCAAATTGATCCAGACTCACAGCGATCCTGATAGTGTTTCTGAGGAGCTGTTGGCTGAGTCTGAACTGCTGACAGTGTGGTTCACAGTCTAGTGCTGATCCTACAGTGCCACACCAGGACCCCATGACTGCAATAATGCTCAATGAACCTTTCATGACTGAGATGTTCATTACTCTATCTACAGTGACTATGACTAGAGACAGACAGTGGTGGTTCCCTGTAGATTTCTTGCTTTCTGTGTGGGAGACCAGGATTCAATTTCCAATCAATGCACTTAATGCACAGTTTCTACCTAGCTGTCCTGACCCTACTGTTGAGGTTTCTAACTACCACACCACCTGTCATGGTCAGGAAACACCAAAGAGCAGCCTATTTTGCAGAGTTTAAAATATTTAAAAACGGATTTCTCTAAAGAAAGCCCCCAAAGATAAAATCTCTAGAGAATAACAGATAAGCTACACTTAAATTGTTGCCAATCATTGAAATAAAGAAATGATTCAACTTACAATAACTTTCAGGTTTCCCTTAACATCGAAAGATTTGATCACCCAGTTAACAGACTTTTTGCACTTCAAAATCAGGATGAGATTCTTGACCACCTCAGGATCCTTTTGAAAAGGTCTTATGTCAATTATTATATCCACCTGGAAAGCACTGTGAATGGAAAACAAAGGCAAAGTTAGGACCTACATGCCAGAAAGTTGCAACTATCTCCCCTCTTCCAAGTCTTCGAGTTTCCAGTGTCTGGCCAGTTGATTAAAAAGCTGGAGTGCATCCCAGGCAAATGACATGTGCAAAACAGATTGCTATTGCACACATAACAAAATGGTTTTACATAACAATAGAAACACATGCCTGCTGATAATTAGCCACTAAAAATTTTCTCTTCTCTGAAAAAAAAAAAAACAGCAAAACAGAAACCTCCAGTGGTTACTTAATGCAGCCACTGTTTGAAATGGACTTGAAAAAATCAGGAGTTTACTTTTGAAGCACAATTTTTGCTTTTCCAACCTTCAACACCTTTAATATGTAACTTTCCAACTTGCTATGTGTTCAAAGTCCTTCAAAACCAGAAGTGGGTAGCAGTTTGGTGAGTGGAGAATGGCAGGCAGGAGGGAGACATGGCGGTTAAAGTTAGACTTCAGAATAAAATAAGAGGTAAAAGACTCGAGAATTTTTTTTACTTATATAAGGCTTGCTTAATCCATTAACAAATGCTACAGAATCAAATCTGCATTTCCTTTCCCACACTACTAGATATACAATTATTAAAGTAAAGAAAACAGATGGTCAATTACTGAAAAACTGATGAACACAATTCAAATCTCCAAAAATTAAATATAAAAGAAAATCTTTACCAAATAAGAACACCGCGGTCATTACGAGTTTAAGGGGAAAATCTGTATTTCCATTTTGGTTTTATACACTTGCAAAGCATAAAATGAAAGAGATACTCAAATGAAATCTTAAGCTTAATATATGAGAGCATTTGCCAATTACTTGTACTCTCATAATTACCAAAACCAATCTGTAGTTTATTTGCTTTTCAAATCAAAATTTGATTTGAATTTTAATGTTTAAATCATTCTACAACAAACAAAAGTAACATCTTAGAGAATAAAATACCTAGGAATAAATCTAACCAGAAACATGAAGGACTCATACACTGAAAATGACAAAGCAATGCTGAGAGAGACTGAAGACGACTTAAATAAATGTTAAAATGTTCTGTGTTCTAAGGTTGGAAAATTTATTGTTAAATGTCAATACTACCCAAAGCAATCTACAGATTCAATGCATTCCTGATTGAAACTCCAACAGCCTTCTTTACAGAAATGGAAAAACCAATCCTCAACTTTATGTGGAAGAGCAAGAGGCCCTGAATAGCTAGAGCAGTGTTGGAAGGGAACAAAAAGGACTCACACATCTTGATTTTAAAGCATACTATACAGCAACAGAAATCAAACAGCCTAGTATTGGTATAACATTAGACACACAGACCAATGGAAATGAGAGTCCAGAAAAAAAACCCACACATCCATGGCCAATTGATTTTTGACAAGGATGGGATGTCCATTCAACAGGAAAAGGAGAATCTTTTTAATAAATGATACCGGGAAAACTGGATTCCACATTCAAAACATGAAGCAGGATCCATGCTTCACATCACACTAAAAAACAAATTTAGAATGGATTAAGGGCCTAAATGTGCAAAGTAAAACCATAAAATTCTTAGCAGAAAATCCAGGATAAAGCTGTTGGGCCAAGTTTTTTTAATACAGACTGATTATCTTATTATCTATATTGATTATCTAATATCTAATAACAAAAGCACAAGCAGCAAAAGACAAAATAGATTAGTGGGATCTTAAGAAACTTAGCAACTTTGTTCTTCAACAAACTTTGCCAAAAATTTGAAAAGAAAGTCAAGCTACTGACTGGGAGAATATCTTCAGAAACTATTTATTTGACAACAATCTAATAACCAAAATATACATAAAACCTCAACTTAACAACAAAAAGACAAATAATCATAAAATGAATAAAAGACCTGAATAGACATTTCACTAAAGAGGACATTCAAAATGTCCACCAAACTCATAAAAAGATGCTCAACATGATCAGCAATCAGAGCTAATCAAAACTACAACGTACATGATACCATATTACTCCCACTAGAATGGCTAAATTAAAACAAACAAGCAATAAGAAAAACCCCAAACAGAAAATAACAAGTGTCTAGGGTGTAGGGAAACTGGACTCCTAGTGTGGTGCTCTGATAAACACTGGATTTCGAATCACAAGGTTGGTGGTTCAAATCCACCAGCTGCTTCTGTACCGGGTCACTATGAGTTGGAATGCACTCGATGACACTTAACAGCAACAGCATCCATTGCTGGTGGGAATGCAAAATGGTACAGCTGTTGTACAAAACAGTGTGTCAGTTCCAAAAAACTAAACCTAGAACTAAACCCAAACCCACTGCCATCAAGTCAATTCAAACTCATAGCAATGCAACACAGCATTCCCAAGACTATAAATCTTTATGGGAGAAAATAGCCTTATTGTGTTCCCATGGAGCTGGTGGGTTTGAACCACCAAGCTTGTGGTTAAGCAGTCCAAAACTTATCCCACAGAGCAAACCAGAGTTGTGGCCATTCCTAGGTATATATATATTCCACTCCTAGGTATATATAACCAGAAGACTCAAAAACAGAGACTTGTATACCACTCACTGTTCATTGCAGCGCTATTCAACACAGCCAACAAATTGGTGGAAACAACCAAACTGCCCATCAACAGATGAATGCGTAAACAAAATGTGGTACACACATCCAATGGAAGTAATTTCTTTTCTACTCAGCCACTAGAAACAAAGAAATCTTGATACATACTACAATATGGATGGAATTTGAAGACATGAAAAAATCTGCCATAAAAGGACAAATATAGTATGTCTTCACTTACATAAAAAGTAAGAAACGTATAGAGACTAAAGTTTATTAGCGATTACCTGAGGCAGGAGGGAGAAGGAGGGGTTAATGGTAAGGGAAAAAATCGCATTAAGTTTAGGGTTGCATTGCTAATTATTGTTAATTGCTGCCTATTAGTTTTATACCTGCAAAAAGCTAAACTGGTGAAGTTGTGTGATAGATATATTTTCAATGACAAAATACAACAAAAAATTCTAAAAACCATGAAAGTAGCTGTTGAAGATACTTTGTTGTTGTTGTTGTTGTTAAGTGCCGTCGAGTCGGTTCCGACCCATAGCGACCCTGTACAGGGTTTCCGAGGATGTGAAACCAAATACCTCGCGGGATTTGGTTCCTTGATTTGGAGGTTTAGGATCATGGGTTCATGGTTCATCTCAGTTAATTGGTCTAATAATGTGTTTAGTGCTTCTGTCCTACTTCCTAGTTAGTTGCATAGGGCCTGAGGTCTTAAAAGTTTGCAGGCATGACAAATAGCATGACAGTTGGTCTCTATTATGCCTGGAGCAAAGTGGAGAGTCAGGAATAGGAGGAGGATGTAGAATTTGTGGCTAATTGTCTCCACCAGTAACTGCTTCCTTTGCCATGAGAACAAAACTAGATGGTGCCCAGCATTTTGATCAAAGATTTTATACAAATTTCCAGCCCGAGGGCAGGAAGATTAAGGTGGGAGAGGCCAAACAAGAACACAAAGTTATTGTACCTAATGGTTCTTTAGTATATCATTGCAAAGGGCCACCTCAACACACACACACACATACACACACGAACACACAAACACACAGTTTTAAAGCAGAGTTCTGAGTGTGTCAGCAAAAATGTTGAGATCACTATGAACAGATCTTTACTAAAAATAGAATGGTATTAAAATTATAATTTTGTTAATAATATCCCACTTGGCAATTTTCATATCAGGGAAACTTCAGTCAAGGGGAATAATGATGAATCAAGAGGAGCTGTGTCTTGCCTGTAACTAGTACAGACTAGGCTTCAGAAACTCATCTGAATCTGAGCAATCTAAAGACATACGCAGAAAATAAAGACCATCCTTGGGGCCATTACTCTCTTCATCACAGTTTCTGTGAGCCATACTTCCTACACAGGGACGTCTGTAGGTCCCCAACTCAAGTAGGGTGCCAAACTGGTTTGAACCAGTTCAGTCATGGTCAAGACTGTGTAATCTAAACAGATCCACTTTTTGAAAAATTGGGGTGAAACAGAATGATAACTGGAACAGGAAAAAATATGAGTCAAAGCTCTGGAATGGGAAACTCGTAAGAGGCGAAGTGAGCCCTTTCAGAAGCCTGAGGCAAGAGACTGAACTACTGTTAGAGCTTTGGAGAGTGACGCACATTCAAAGATGTACATTCGGTCACCAATTTTGAGCACCGCTTCTGACTGCTCATCAAGAGATTTGGTTGCTGTACAATATGCATGCTGTCCTTGTTTTCTAAAAGGGAGATTAACTTTCTAGCAGGGCGTCAACCAGTAATTTTTCCCACTCCTGTTACCACTCTAGTACATCCACACTTTACAAACTCAGGTTCATTCCAGTTTTGCTTGCTCAGCCATGACTGAACTGGGAACTGGTTTGAATCCCTGTCTGCAAGGCAGGAAAGATCTTCACTTTCATCTGTTCTTAGTTCAGCACAGATCCCACATGCAGGCACATTTACACTCACATTACCTGTAGGGGTTGGAGTTGGGGGTGATTAACTCGATGATATGTACTTCCTTATCACGAGGCTGGCTGGACATCACACACCCTTCTGCTGCCTTAGGTTGAAGGTACTCAGCAAGGTAATTGAGAGACAGAAAATTCTTCCCTATGTTGCACGTGGGAGGGAAAACTTGATCTGAAAATGAAGACAGGGCAATGTGTCAAACTAGCCAGCCACACACATGGTCATGAGACTCAGAGGAAAGTGGAGGGATCTGTGAAACTGAACTAGTGCAGGAAACAGGAGACACTGGCCAAAGGATGGGCCTTAGTCTGTGAGCTCCTCAAACACTGCCCTGAGATGCCTCCCATTATGGTCACCCACACCCAATCCACTGCCTTCAAGTTGATCTGACTCAAGTAGAACTGCTCCGTAGGGCTCTCTTAGCTAAAATACTTACAGAAGCAGGTTTCCAGATCTTTTTCCCATGGCACCACTGAGTGGGTTTGGACCTCCAACCTTTAGGTTAATGTTACTGTTATTATTGTTAAGTGCCGTGGAGTCAGTCCTGACTCACAGCGACTCTGTATAGGGTTTCCAAAGAGCAGCTGGTAAGTTTGAACTGCCGACCTTATGATTAGTAGATCAGTGCTTATTGTACAGCACTATATACCAGGACTCCTTTGGGTCAAGAGCCAATTGCAAACCACTTGCATCACCCAGGGACTTGACTTATCATCACCAGTGACCAACACTGGTGTCCTCTTTTTGTCGAAACTCTCTCTTTTCTTGTTCTCCATGGAATGTATTTGTTCTCATCTATCTCCTCTGATTGGTTTGTCTTTCAGTTTCTCTCAGATTTCTCCTCTCCTACTCATCCTTTAAAATCAATGGACCTCAGTTATTGGCACACAGAAGAATGTACCTGTTTGGACTTCATCCCTGAGAGTATGATTCAGAAAGTCCAGGTGGAAAGGAGCTCCGAGTGGTGCAGTGGTTAAGCACTCAACTGCTACCTGAAAGCATGGTAGTTTGAACCTACCTACTGGCTGATTCTGAGGGAGAAAGGCCTAGCAGGAGACCTGGTAACCTACTCCTGTAAAGACTGTTGTTGTTAAGTGCCGTCAAGTTGGTTTTGACTCATAGCGACCCTGTATAGTGTTTCCCAGGACCGTGAGCAGCCGACATTGCAGTTCAGACTGACCTTGCGGTCCAGTGCATTATCCTGCAGCACCACACCAGGAAAACTTTATAAGGCAATTCTCTTCTCTCATGTGGGTTCGCTAAGAGTTGAAATTATTTGACAGCACCTAAAAACAACAGGTTTCATTGTAATAGCCCATAGTCACTAATGAGAAACATTTTAAGAGCCATAAAATGGTCCTTACAACCAGATTTCACAGAAAGTAAGAGCGGAGCAAAGCCAGCTTTCTTTTTTTAAAAAGCTTCACAGTTGATCCTGTAGCAAACAAGGTTATAAACCTCAGTTCTTTTCTCATCAGACTCTCTTGTGTCCGATCTTTGCAAATAATCTGAACCACTCCCATGGCTTCAAATTCATACCAGGATTCCTTTTCAGAGCTCCAGACCTGTATTGTCATCTGTCTACCAAGCATCTTCACCTAAAATTCTTACTAAAAAATGCATCTGTTATCTATCCTATCTCCAAATCTGCGCTTCCTTGAATATTTGCTACTTCAGTAGGACAGCCAGCACTCACTTAATTCTCTAGCCTGCCTGTGGAATCAACCATTCCCTCAGGCTTACTCTCCATCTCACTTTATCCCCTAAACACAGAAGGTAGGAGTTTGGGGGAAATGGTGGGCGTAGCATTCCAATGTTTTCCACATCTTGACATAGATAGCTAATGTTAACATGTCCTTTTACAGTCTGCAAGGTGGCTTCTCAAATACCATCTCATTGTGCGGAGGGCTGCTCACCACTTCCATCCAGAAAGTGATGCCAGTGCCAAGTGTGCCCCGCCCCACCCCCACACAGCGGAGCATGCCATTTACACAGCACTGCAGTTGATGGGATTTCCATCCAGCGCCTTAAATGATTAAGCAGAACTTGAAAGAAACTGCTGGCAGTGATACAGCTGGGACAAGTGTCAAGGAAGTTCTAGGTGAAGCAAGATTTTTCAGAAGGAGTAATTCATCAGAGCCCTGGCATTTTTAAGAAACACACTTCTGCCTGATTCCTAGAATATTATTCAAATCCATATGAAGTCTCACTTGGAGTAAGGTGTCAGCTTAGGAGGTACCTAGGTTGGATTGGAACTGCTCCCCTGACTTGTGCAACATGCCTTGTTTGGAAGGCCACAGCATTCACTGTTGAGTCCCATCCCCATCCCCAGAGCTGAGGGCCCAGAGTAGCTCACAAGGTCCCTACTTGTAGGTTTTTTGTCACAAGAGAGCACTGGCTCTGCCCTCTGGATTTTTCTCTAAAGACCCCCTCAGAGAGACGAGGCCTGGGCTGCTGGCTGGAGCGTCCTCCCCTCCACATCTGCTAAGGATTTTTCCAGATGAGCAGAGGAGGTATGCACACTCTGCAGCTGCAGCCTGCGGATGCCTCCCCCAGATCATAGGACGGAAAGTGATATTAGGACAACAAGGGTGAATGCAAACCAAGAATGGGAGGAGCCTGTGGACAGCCAGGCTGGAGCTCAAGAGACTAAGACCCTCTGGGAACACTTGTGCATTCAGCTCATAGGTGTGGCTGGTTTGCATCTGGAATTGTAGTGGACATAGGTTTAGGTATGGGGGTGCTGGGATTAACCACCCATGAGCCACCATTTGAGACAAATCACAAAAGTTCATACAACTTGTGACCCTCACAAGCCATTGTTGAAAAGTGCTGTCAAGTTGGTTCCGACTCACAGTGACCCTGTATAATAAGAGTTTCTGAGGTGGTAAATCTTTGTATGAGCTGAAAGCACCATCTTTATCCCACAGAGCAGTTGGTAAGCTGTAAGCACTGATCTTAGGAAAGGTTTAACTATTCCAAAGTTGCAGTTATTAAAACCTCAAGTTCCAGAGGCCACTGCCACCCAAAGCTGATCACTTTTTGTTGTGTACGGTTCCCCCTAACCCCAAATGCATCAAAACTTACACCAAGTGCCAAGCAGAAAGGAAACCACAAAGGGGAATCCCCGGGAAGAAAAGAAAGTCACATGCTTATTTGCATTTTAGGAAAGGATTGATAAATGCCTTTGAGACCCAGAATGATATATTCTGAAGGCAGGAATGAGGCATGGTTGAGTGGGGCATGGGGGGAGGGTAATTCAAATTTCATTTTCAGCTGTGGCAACTGAGGCTCTGGTGGTAAGTAAGAATGTTGCTTGAAGGCTCACAGTTAGTGAGACCAGCTGCAATGAAGAACCCTCTTCCAGAAGAGCCCATTGCCACTGAGTCGATTCTTACTCATAGTGATGCTATAGGGCAGAATAGAACTGTTTCTTTCAAACAGACTGCCTTATTGTTCTCCTGCAGAGTGGTTAGTGGGTTTGAACCACTGAGTTTACAGTTAGCAGATTAACCCACTGCATCACCAGCTCCTTGGTAAGAACCCAGGTCTCCTGAATGCTTCCACTCAAGGTATAGGGGGTAGAACAGTGGTTTCTCAAACTTTAGCAACCATCAGAATCACTTGGAGGACATGTTAAAACACGACTGTGAGGTCCTACTTGCAGCATTTCTGACTCAATCAGTTTGGGGTGATACTGCTTCTGTCAGAAGAAGGATAGCACTTTGAAAACCATGGGTTAAAGCAAGAGGAAGCACATGGCCCGGTATCCCTGGGCACAAGAAGAAACAGGCCAGGCTCTTGGAAGCCAGCTAATGAAGTGTGGTCCATAGCGATAAACATCACTTTGCAGATGACCCTCTCCATGACATGAGTCAGGGAGTTATAAACAGTGATGGCTGGAGTCACGTTTCCGGGGGAGTCTCGGGGTGGTGCAAACAGTTAATGCGCTCAGCACTAACAAAATGTGGGCAGTTGAAGTCCACCCAGAAGCACCGTGGAAGAAAGGCCTGGCTCTCTACATTAGAAAAATCAGCCATTGAAACCCCTATGACACACAGTTCTAACTAGGACACAGAAAGTGTCAATGGGAGTGAGAATCAACTTGACAGTAACTAGTCAAAGTGTTATCAAGGAAGGTAGTTAGTTCCATTAGGTTCCCTTCCCTGACGGAATATACAATCTGGGGGAAGTCACTCTCAGGCACCAGGACATGCACAAGAACAAGCCCAGGTGTCTGTATCATAGCAAAGAGCATTGATGGTCCTCCTGACTGGAGGTGCTAGATCAGCAGACGTGGCTGTATAAGACAGTTCTCTCAAAATAGAGCATAAACCTGTTATCTATTAATATAATCCATCCTTGCCCAGTAAGTAACCACTCCTATTGGATCCAGTTACATCTTGGGTAAATGTAGCAAGAGTTAACTAGAGAGCCCACCCGCATCTCTTTTTATTAGAAAGAAACAGTACAATCTCAAGAGTCTTGCTGAGATAAGAGTCAATTACATGGGAAAGGGTCATAGAAGACAAATGTCAATGAAGGCACTGAAATGGTCAGGACTTCATAGTTCAAACACTCTTGTGCTGGGATGCCCTGGCGACCCTGCATGGACTTATTTCCGGCTGGCACATTTGTATGCTCTGGAGCTGGTAACCATTTCATTTATTGCCTTGCCAGCTTTCCCTCCTACTATGGTGCTGGCTTTTGCTTATGCCCTGTCTGCTTGGCATTTATGGGTTTTTGCTTTGCAAAACTGGTGTCCCTCAAATGTGAGGGCACTAATTCAGGGAATACA
>NW_006408520.1:21560406-21562398 GCF_000296735.1 Chrysochloris asiatica | reverse complement strand
TCATCTATGCCAAGAAATTTGGAAGACAAGTACCTGGCCAAGTGACTGGAAGAGATCCATTATCTGTGCCCATTCCAAACAGAGGTGAGCCAATGGAATGCAGCAATCATTGGATAGGATCATTAATATCACATGCAAGGAAAAAAAATAACAAATGGCTGCAAACATACATTGACAAAGAACTTCAAAAGGCCCAAGCTGGATTCAAAAGAGGATGTGGAATGAGGAATATCATTGCTGATGTCAGTTATATATCATGGTTGAAAGCAGAGAATACCAGAAAGATGTTTATCTGTGCTTCATTGACTATGCAAAGGCTTTTGATTCTGTGGATCACGGCAAGCTATGGACAACATTGCAGAGAATGAGTTTTCTAGAACACTTAATTGTGCTTATGAGGAACCTGTACATAGACCAAGAAGCAGTTGTTCGAACAGAACACTGAATGATTTAAAATAATAAAGGGTGTTTGCCAGAGTTGCATTCATTCGCCTTACCTATTCAATCTGTATGCTGAGCAAATAATACCAGAGCTGGGTTATATGAAGAATGCATAGCATCAGGATTGGAGGAAGACTCATTAACAACATACGATATGGAGATGATGCAACCTTGCTTGCTGAAAGTGAAGAGGACTTAAAATACTTACTGATGAAGATCAAAGACCATAACGTTTGGTATGAGCTACATCTCAATGTAAAGAAAACAAAAATCCTCACCACTGGACCAATAAACAACACCCACATAAATGGAGAAAAGATTGAAGTTGTCAAAGACTTTATTTTGCTCAGATCAACCATCAACACTCACGGAAGCAGAAGTCAAGCAATCAAATGACATACTCCACGCATTAGGCAAATCTGCTTCACAAGACCTCTTTAAAGTGTTGAAGAACAAAGATGTCAGCTTGAGAACTAAGGTGCACCTGATCCACGCCATGGTATTTTCAGTAACCTCATATGCATGTGAAAGTTTGACAGTGAATAAGGACAACCATAGAAGAATTGATGTATTTGAATTATGGTGTTGGAGGAGAATTTTGAAAGTACCATGAAATGCCAAAAGAACAAACAGATCTGTGTTGGAAGAAGCATAGCCTGAGTGCTCCTTGGAGGCCGGGATGGCCAGACTTCATGTCTCATACTTCGGACATATTGTCAGGATGAACCAGTCACTGGAGAAGGGTATCATGTTTAGTAAAGTGGAGGGTCAGAGAAAAAGAGAAAGACCCTTAATGAGATGAATTGATACAGTGGCATTCCAGCAGCAATGGGCTCAAACATAGCAACAATTGTGAGGTTGGCACAGGACATGGCAGTGTTTTGTTCTGTCATGCATTAGGTCACTATGAGTTGGCACTGACTCGATGGCACCTAATAATAACAGAGTACTTTTTTTAGTGTGATTTCGCTGTTGTTGTTTTTAAGTGCCGTTGAGTTGGTTCCAACCCATAGTGACCTTGTATAGGGTTTCCGAGGAGCGGCTGGTGAGCTTGAACCACCGACCTTGAGGTTCAAACTGACTTTGCAGTCCAGAGCATTAGCCTACAGTGCCACACCAAGAGTCCATATAATGTGACATTGTTGTTGCTGTTAGGTGCCATCAAGTTGGTACCGACTTATAGTGACCCTATGTACAATAGAACGAAACACTGACCAGTCCTGGGCCAACCTCACTACTGTTGCCACGCTTGAGTCCATCGATGCTGCTACTTGGCCAATCCTTCTCGCTGGGGTCTTCCTCTTTTTCTCTGAGTTTCCACCTTACCAAACATGATATCTTTCTCCAGTGACTGGTCCCTCCTGACAATATGTACGAAGTATGAAAGACGAAGTTTGGCCATCCTGGCCTCCAAGGAGCACTCTGGCTGCACTTCTTCCAACACAGATCTGTTGGTTCTTTTGGAAGCACTTTCAATATTCTCCTCCAACACCATAACTCAAAAACATCAATTCTTCTATGGTCTTCCTTATTCACTGCCCAGCTTTTGCA
>NW_006408520.1:21548735-21560306 GCF_000296735.1 Chrysochloris asiatica | reverse complement strand
ACACACACACACACACACACACACAAAACTGGTGTCCCTGTTTTGTTGAAGCCCTGAGCACAAGCCTATCTCATTTACTGAGTATGCGGTCCTTGGCTATTAAAATTCTGCTTCTGATATGCCAACCAGTGGCCAGGGCTTAAGTCTTTTATTAAAGAGATTTTTCATTTTGCCTCTACACACCTGACCTCTCTACTTTCAGCTGCCTGAGTATTGTGAAAGTTCAGTAATGAATGTACACTTCTTGGACCCAACTTTCTTCTAAAATGCCTCTTATCTACATAACCTAAACCAGTGTTTCCATTCAGGTGGGCCACCTTCATTTTTAGGTTATGCTTCTTTGGCTAAGGATTAAAATACAGCAGTAAACATAAGCACTGGACTTAAGAATCAGGAAACTGACATGTGAGTTCCATCATTGCTACCTACCAGAAAATGTGGATTGAGTGAGTACCTTTACCCACCATTGACTGCTCTGTAAAATGGCAAAAAATGTCTTCCTCTTAGGATCATTGTTGTTGTTAGGTGCCATATGCACAACAGAACAAAACGCTGCCATGTTCTGTGTCACCCTCACAATTGTTGCTACATTTGAGCCCAACGCTGCTGCCACTGTATGAATCCATCTAGTTAGGGATTTACTCCAATCCTCCATATTTCCAAACATGATGTCTGGAGAGATGAAGTCTGGCCATCATGGCTTTCAAGGAGCATTCTGGCTGTACTTCTTCCAACACAAACTGGTTTGTTCTTTTTCAGTTTATGGTCCTTTTTTTTTTTTTTTAATTGTGAATTCTGTGATAGTTTACATGGGAGAACATTGGTCTTACATTCATTGTTTCATTGCAATGTTATAATCTCCTCTGTGCATTGTCATTCAACAGTATTTTCTTCCATTCCCTTTGGGTTTTTATTTTTTATTTTTCTGTGTGTGTGTGTGTGTGGGGGAGATGTACACAAAAATACTCAGGCCTATATAATTGAAAATTTAAACCACCAAAGGGCACATTCTGTAAGCCTGCCTCCTGGCTGCCAGCACATAGTTTTTCTCTTTCCAGGAGTCTAGAGTCCTCAGCTGCTCCGTCTCTCCATGTCCTCATCTCTGCCTCCATCTCTGGTGTCGCTGCCTCTCTGAATAGGGTCCCACATTCCACTTGTGCTCTTCTCCCTTGATGGCCCCAGGGTCCTTTGTTCCTCAGTCCACAGTACTTTTAATATTCTCCTCCAAAATGGTAACTCAAATGCATCAATTCTTTTACAGTCTTCCTTTCACAGTGTTTAACTTTCATATGCATATGAGGTTATTGAAAATACCATGGTCAGGCATCTTCAAATTGACATCTTTCTCTTCACTTTTAAAGAGGTCTTGTGCAGCAGATTTGCCTAAAAAATGCAATACATCATTTGATTTCTTAACTGCTGCTTTCATTAAGTGTTAATGGTTGATCTGAGCAAAATGAAGTCTTTGACAACTTCAGTCTTTCTTCACTTATATGGGTGTTATATATTGGTCCGGTGCTGAGGATTTTTGTTTTCTTTATTTACCTTGAGGTGCAATCCATACTGAAGGCTGTGGTCTTTGATCTTCATCAGTAAGTATTTTAAGTCTTCTTCACTTTCAGCAAGCAAAGTTGTCTCATCTGCATATCGCAGGTTGTTAATGAGTCTTCCTCCAATCCTGATACCACATTTTTCTTCATATAATTCAGATTCTCAGATTATTTGTTCAGCATGCAGATTGAATAAGTATGGTGAAAGAGTACAACTACGGCACACACCCTTCCTAATTTTAAGTCATTCAGTGTTCCCTTGTTCTGTATGAATGACTGCCTCTTGGTCTATGTATAGGTTCCTCATGAGCACAATTTAATGTTCCGGAATATTCATTCTGTCTATATCTTGTCATGATTTACACAATCAAAAACCTTTGCATAGTTAATAAAGCATAGGTAAACATCTTTCTGGTATTCTCTGCTTTCAGCCCAGATCCATCTGACATCAGCAATGATATCCCTTATTCCATAACCTTTTCTGAATCCGGCTTGAACCTCTGGAAGTTCTCTGTCAATTTATGGTTGCAGCTGTTTTCGAATTACTTTTAGCAAAATTTTGCTTGCATGGGATATTAACGATATTGTCCGATGATTGCTAAATTCCATTAGCTCTCTTTGGAATAGGCACAAATATGGATCTCTTCCAGTCACTTGGCCAGGTGCTTGTCTTCCAAATTTCTTGGTGTAGATAAGCGAATGCCTCCAGTGCTGCATCAATTTGTTGAAAGATTCCAGTTTGTATTCCATCAATTGCTGGTAACGTGTTCTATGCCAATGCCTTCAGTGCACCTTGGACTTCTTCAGGTTCATTGACTCTTGATCATTTACTAGCTCTTCAAATGGTTGAACATCAACCATCTCTTACTGGTACCATGGCTCTGTATCCCTTCTATCTTCTTTTCATGCTTTCTGCACCACTCAATATTTTGCCCATAGAATCCGTCAGTATTATAAGTCGAGGCTTGAATTTTTTCTTCATTTCCCTCAGCTTGAGGAATGCTGAGTGTGTTTTTTTTTTTCCCTTTTGGTTTTCTAACTCCAGGTCTTTGCACATTTCATTACAATATTTGACTCTATCTTCTCAAAGTGCCTTTTGAAATGTTCTATTCAGTTCTTTTACCTCCTCATTTCTTCCATTTGTTTTAACATCTCTGTGCTGGAAAGCAAATCTCAGAAGGTCTTTTGACATCCATTTTGGACTTTTTCTTCTGTCTTGTCTTCTTATTGACCTTTTGTTTTCTTTATGTATGATGTTCTTGATGCTATCCCATAACTCTTCTGGTCATCAGTCTTTAATGTCTTATGCATCAAATCTGTTCTATAGATGACCTCTAAATTCAGGTGGGATATATTTCAGGTCATATTTTGGTTCTTGCGGACTTGTTTTTGTTTTCTTCAGTTTCAGTCTGAATTTGCATATGAGCAATTGATGGTCTGTTCCACACTCTACCCCTGGCCTTGTTTTGCCTGATGATATATAGCTTTTCCACCATCTGTTTACACAGATGTAGCCAATTTGATTTCTGTGTATTCCATCTAGTGAGATCCATGTATATAGTCCTCTTTTATGTTGTTTAAAAAAGTTATTTGCAATGAAGAAGTCATTGGTCTTGCACAATTCTATCATTCCATCTCCATCATGGTTTCCAACTACAGATCCTTCCTCTTTGTTTCCACCCTTTGTATTCCAACTGCAAGTTATTATCAATACATCTTGACTGCATGTTCGATCAATTTCAGAATGAAAAAGTTGGTAGAAGTCTTCAATTTCATCATCACTGGGTTTAATTGTTGGTATGTAAATTTTAATAATAGTGATATTAACTGGTGTTCCTTGTAGGCATATGGATATTATCCTATCACAGATAGCCTTTCCTTCAAGACATATCTTAAAATGTTCTTTTTTGATGATGTATGCGACATTATTCCTCCTCAATTTGTCATTCCCAGCTTTGTAAACCATGTGATTGTTAGTCAAAATGGCCAATACTAGTTCATTTCAGCTAATACCTAGGATGTTTATGCGTTCCATTTCATTTTTGACACCTTCCAATTTTCCTAGATTCATACTTCATACATTCCATATTTCGATTATTAGTGGATGTTTACATCTGTTTGTCTTTATTTTGAGTTGTACCCCATCAGCAAATAGAGGTCCCAAAGGCTTTTACTACATTCACATCATCACGGTCAACTCTACTTTGAGGAGGTAACTCTAACCCAGTCGTATTCCGAATGCCTTCCAACTTGAGGGGCTCATCTTCCAGCACATATCTGACAATATTCTGGTGCTCTGTATCAGGTTTCAATATTCAGTGTTCTAGTGCTGACAGTGTTCCACTGATATAAAGTTTTCAGTGACTGAATATTCAAAAGTGGTCCATCGCTTCTTCTTCCTACCTAGTCTGTCTTTGTCTGCAAGCTCATCTGAAACCTGTCTACTGTGGGTGGCCCTGCTAGTATTTAAAATACCCGTGGCATAGCTTCCAGAGTCTCAGCAACACACAAGCCACCACAGTAGGACAAACTGACAGACAAGTGGTGGCTCTTAAGATTAGAAGTGGGTTAAGTGGTGTGTGTGACAGCACCTGACGTGGCCTCTACACGTAGCCCACAAGCCAACAGCAATGTCCATATTGCCTATATCGGTCTCACAGACACTTTGAAGCATCCAGATCCTAGAAACAGTTGAAAGAATCACTCTGTAACCCACCCTGCCTGCTGTCCTGCGGGGGCAGTGACAACTGCTGTAGCATCTAACAGAGAGCAACCAGACACTGAAGCACTGAAGATCTGAATCACATTTTTCATACAACCACCTGATTCTAACAAGGACCCATTCACAAGAGTTATTGTTTCACAGTAAAGTGTGGGAGTTCTAAAAAAGCTCATCAAAAAATAAGGATGAAAAAAATATTAAATAATTGACTTTCAACACTGAGACACTAGATGCTTGTATCCCTCTGTAAAGCAAAAAGAAATTACAATTTGTCTTTGGAAAATGCATTATTATTAAGCATATAAACAATCTTCCTCCACTGTGGTCCAAAATGAGGTCCTGGCTCGGCGCTGTGGCATAAAGTACTGGACTACAAGGTCAGTTTGAACCACAAGGTCAGTGGTTCAAACTCACCTGCTGCTCCTTGGAAACCCTATACAGGGTCGCTTACGAGTTGGAACCAACCCAACGGCACTTAACAACAAAACAATAACAACATGGTTCAAAATGGAGTCCTGGTCTGGCACTGTAGGATAAAGCACTAGAACACAAGGTCAGTTTGAACCTCAAGGTCAGCAGTTCAAACCCACCAGCTGCTCTTAGGAAACCCTATATAGGGTTGTTATGAGTCAGAACTGACTCAACAGCATTTAACAGCACAGCACAACACTGGTCCAACATATAACTGATGTCTCAAGATCATCAACTGACACTGGCTTCAAATGCTTGTAGAATAATAAGTAAGAGGTAGCCCTCATGTGGACCCATCAGCTAAGTCCTCTTTCATTCCTTTTTCACCTTTTTCCCACACCCTCAGCTTCCTGCCCCCCACTTGGTTCTTCTGACTTCCGCCTGCATGGGTGCATTCTTAACCTTACACAACAAACTCCCTCTCTCAACCACATTGTTGTTAATTGCTATTTTGTCGATTCTTACAACTGATTCATAACAACTCAGGAATGCAGAAAAGAAGCTCCACTGAAATAGCTCCATGAAGTTTTGAAGACTGTGACCTTCCAGAAACAGATGATCAGGCTTGTCTTCAGAGCATCTGAGTGGGCTCAAATAGCCAACCTTTCGGCCAGTAGTTGAACACTGGCCTTTATGTACCACCCAGGGACTCCTCTCAACCCTGTTACTCTTCCCCATTTCTCAGTTGTCATTACTAGACCTGTTTCCCTCAGAAGGAAATGGGGGAGGAGGAGGAGAGAAGAGGGAGGGGAGCAATAAGCCCAAATGATCCCTCAGGTCCCTGCCAGCCCTAACCTTCTTAAATTCATAATTCCAAAGCCTAACCACCTGTTCTCAGCAAAGAAAACAACTCACTGTCATAAATCAGTCATTAACTGAAACCACATAAACTTACCTTCCCCCACTTTAATATAAATGTTCCTTGCTATCTTGAGTTCAGTAAATGAGGTGACTGCACCATACTCCTTTCGGGCCCAATTTAACAGATGTTCATTTCCATGGGGAAAGTTCCTTTCTTCTGTTTTTGCTGACAAGGAGAAGTTCCCTGATGAAAACTGGACCACGGAACCCTCAGACACCTACAGAAAACAGAATTGCATATTTAACAAGGTGCAGTGACCCACAGCTGAATGATAGACACAAAGCACTTATCAAAGAATCCAGGGATAATTGTCAGCCAGCCCTCTTTCTTTCATTATATAGGTGAAATGAGAAAAAAAGTCGATTTTTTTGCCCCAGATACTGATTCAAGAAATATTTCTAAATCCATTTCTCATAGATCATGGCAAAACTACCAATGACACAAGATGCTGCTTTGAACAAAATTTTTTTATATAATGCTTTATTGTGTTTTCAGTGAAGGTTTACTCAGCAGTTTATGTTCCTATTGCACAGATTCTACATGAGTTGTTCAGTGACGCTTGTTACTTTCTTCACAGTGCGTGAACATTCTCATTATTTCCATTCCGGTTGGATGGTTTCCAGTCTCTGCATTTTTAAATAATATTGTGATGATAGACTGCAGAGGGCACAGTGAATAATCTTAAGATTTATCATGGCTGTTTTCTAGATAACTGAATTAAAGGAGAACCTCTCAAATATGTGTGTTAAGTCAAGTGGGAGGCCTGGGTGAGTGTCCTCACCTGGACTTGGAACGGACTTCAGGATCAGGGCAAGGGATTCCAAAGTACTGCTAGCATCAGAACTTGACTCCTGCCTAGAGCATCACACCAAGGCAGACACATCAAGAGTCCCTTCAATTTGTGCTCTGAGCATGGAGATAAAACATATAGCCAGAGGTTGCCAGTCATCTACTAGATTACACTATTTTTATAGCAGGGAGATGAATGTGTACAATAGTTTATTTTGCAAGATCCTCCAAACTCCCACAGATAATGAAGTCAAGAGGCTGTGAAAGTGATCCTAATAAAACTTTCTGATGATTTATGCAAGTCTCACACTCTTGTGGGATGTATTTAGACCAATGCTGACTTAGCATATGATGGAATAAATAATTAAGACACACAAATTAAGAAATTTAGCTACTGCTCAAGTTATGCATGTCATCTTTATGGGCGATAAGTGGTTTTTATCAATGTCAGAGTGAAACCTCAAAATGTGGGCCAAAAGACTCACAAATTCCTAAGTCACAGAACTATAAATGTCTTGCATTAACTTTCACATTAACTAGTACAAATAAGACTTACAGATTTTTAAAACCAAATCAGGGGATTCATGGACCTAAATGCTGATCATTTTGCTAAAGTAAGTGGCACACTTGGGAAGTAGTGAGATATCATGAAATACGACGAAAAAGAAGCGTACTGACAACTTTCATTACTTTTCAAACTAGAAACACCATACCCATTTCCAGGGCTAATGATCCAGAACCTTCCACAAGTGGAGTTATTACTGTGCTGTCAAAGTGCCAGTATTGTCTAACTCTTCTTCATTGTCAGAACAAATTTCTGATTTGTGTATTTTTTAATGTATATATGTACATATTCAAATATATCCGCAAGTTTATATGTAATGCTCCCAACCCCCCAAAGAAAGAAAGATCGGATTTATTAAAATTCTGATAATAAAAGTCAATATTTATGAAAACGTAAAAAAATAAGAGGTACTCGACTTAAGTCAGAACCAACTTACAATGGAGTAGTTGGAACAAAACCTTGTTGTTAATGTTGGTAAAGAAGTACTTCACTTAATTGATTCCATGACTCACTTATGCTGTGTTTCTCAGTCTTGGCTGAAAACTTGGAGCTTCTACATCTCCTGATGCCCAGGCTACACCCCAGACCAATTAGTATTTCAAGGGTGAGGCCCAGGCATCAGTACATATATTTTTAAATATTCTGTGTTTTAGGTGAAAGTTTACGGACTGAATTTGATTCCCATTTAACAATCTTTATACAAATCGTTCCGTGCCACTGGTTACATGTGACAATATTCTCATTGTTTCTATTCTGTTTGTTCTCTTTCTATTGATCGAGGTTCTCTTCCTCTCCTTGCTTTGCTTTTGGATAGATGCTGACTGTCTGGTTGATTGTTTACAGGCCATATTACTCACAGGGGAAATGTTTGCTTTAAAAGCCAATCTATTATTTGGCTAAAAGGTGATGTCCAGGAGTGGCTGCAGTGCCAAGTTCAAGAGTATCTCATAGTAAAAGGCTTAGGGGTTCTAGTCTCCTCTATTGATCCAGCAGATCTGGCCTTTTTTAGGAATTCGAGTTTTGTTCTACATTTCCTCTAATTCTATCCATGACCGTATACTGTGTTGCTGGTCAGAATGTTGGGCGGTAATCACCGACACCATCTAGTTCTGGTGTTAGATTAGAGGAGACTGGTTCATGTGGGTGATTTGTTCTAAGGGCTGTTTTTTCTTTAAGCCTTTAGTTTCCTTCATTCTTTTTTGCTCCAAATGAGTTGTTGTTGTTAAGGGCTGCCAAGTTCGTTTTCACTCATAACAACCCTGTATAGGGTTTTTTCAAGGAGTGACTGGTGGGTTTGAACTTCCCACCTTGAAGTTAGCAGTCCAGTGTTTATTGTACAGCGCCACGCTAGGACTCCAAACAAGTAAAGGCCAATAATTGTACCTCAGATGACGGGTTACCAGTATTTTTAAAAAGTTCCTTTAGTGTTTCCAATGTTCTGTTGAAACTTGTACAGAATAGTTTAGAACCACTGCCCTAAAGGGTACTAAGTGATCCAAAATTTGGAAAACACTGTTATAGGACAGACGCAGTAGGGAACCTAACAGCTTCTTCTACAGCAGTGATTTTCTTGGGGCAATTGTACCCCCCTGACAAGGGACAAAGGAAAAAAAAAGAACATTCAGAAGGAGCCCTGCCCTGGTGACATAGTGGTTAAGTGCTCAGCTGCTAACCGAAAGGTTGGTGGTTTGAACCCGCCGTCTGCTTCATGGGAGAAAGATAAGGCAGTCTTCTTCAATAGAGATTATAGCCTTGGAAACCCTATGGAGGTGTCGCTGGAAAATCCACGAAAATCCACAACAGTCCAGAGACCTTTACCCCACTGCCAGCACAGTTCTTAATGCTCAAGCAAGCAGTCCTGGGGGATCTGCTTTGTAATGTTCTCATTCACATTGTTGCTGTTGTTGTTAAGTGCCTTGGAGTTACAGCCATAAAATAAAGCACTTGAGTTTTCCATTACACTATCCATAGAGTACATCTTTCCAGAGTGGGAAGTGAGATATATCACACGGGTGCACTCTAAGAGACAAGAAAATGAACAGTGTAAACAAGAAAAGAAACAGGGAGCAACTCTGGACTCTATCTTGAAATTAATACAAAGCCAGCCCACAGTATAGCTTTGAAAGGAGGCAACTCCTGACTAGGTTCTCCACGCACGTATCACCCTGCTCAAGTCTGTCCACCCCCAGCCCAGCAACAGTAAGGTTCACACACTCAGGACTCAGGAATTTGGAAACAGAGTTCACTGTTACTCCTCAGGCACATTCCAATAAGTAGAAAGCAAAGCTGCCAGCAGCAGTAAGATGTCCCAACTACAGGTCAGTGGAAAATTTCTGCTTCAGCAAGGAGTTAGTCAGCATTCTCCTCCAGATCACCAGCTCTGACAAAGCTGAATTCCTGACAAAGACCTCCATCACCCACCCAGCTTTAGAAGGTACTATTCAGATGTTATTTCCATTTGATGATTCTCAGGGCACCTGGGAGGTAGGTTACTATGATTTCCAGCGCAAAGAGGAGAAACCTCAGAGATGTTAATGGCCTATCCAAGGTCAGAGAATCAGCACTGTGGCAAACCAGAACATGAGACTTCCGACTCCTGGTCACAGCTGACCTCTGTTTGAACATTCCAGGCAGACCTCATTAGCTCCCAAGACAGATTTCTGTTCTTATTTTCTATCTGGAAGATTCATCTTCCATCCATTAGTCTTAGCACTGCCTTCCAGCTTTCTTCTAAGATATAAGCCTTCAAATATTTGAAGATGTTATCCTGACCTCAATAAAGTAACATTCCCAATGCAGGGCAACATCCCTGACTCCTTCTCAGACACTGGTTAGGTCCTAACCAGGTTGGCCTTTGAAATACTGTGACAGCACAAGACTTGGGGTTTCCAGATGTCCCTGACAAATATATGTTTGTGGGCCTGTTACCACCATTTATTGTACAAGACTCAAGAACTCATTAGCTTTTGGATCAGCTGAATCCTGCTATTATCTCATCTCCATTCATGTATTATTTAAACATCCAGCCAACAAGTATTACTGAGTGTATGCCTGTGTGCAGTATTGTTCTAGGTGCTCAAAGTAGAGTAGAGAACACAACAAACAGAGTTCCCTTGTGTCACTTACAGTCAAGTAAGGGAGACACAGGAACAAAATAAATAAGCTAGATAACATACAACCTCTGGTGACCTTACATACAACAGAACAAAACGTTGTCTGGTCCTGTGTTATCCTCACAATTGCCTGCACGTATCTGTTTATTGTTACAACTGTTGTGCCAATCTACCTCACCATACATGATGCTGTCTTCCAGAGAATGGTCCCACCTGGTGAAGTATCCAAAGCAAGAAGGTCAAACAGTGTTCTGTTGTGATTCATATATTTTTCACTGGCTGAGTTTCAGAAGTAGATTGATAAACCTGTCTTTTGCTGTCTTAGTCTGGAAGCTCCACTATAACCTTTCCACTACGTGTGACCATGCTGGGATTTGAAATACTGCTTGTACCACCATAAAGGAAAAGGAGTACTATACTTTATGTAAGTATAGTTCTCAGTCCTAGACTTGCAATATTGAAGGATTCTGTTGGCAAAATATTGAATGATACAGAAAGCATCAAAAGAAGATGGAAGGAATACAGAGTCACAGCACCAAAAAAAAAGAAATGATTTATGTTCAACCATTTCAAGAGATAGTATATGATCAAGAGCCAAATGGACCTGAAGAAAGAATTCCAAAGTGCACTGAAGGCATTGGCAAAGAGCAAGGCACTAGGAATTGATGGAATACAAATTGAAATCTTTCAACATGTTGATGCAGCACTGGAGGCACTCGCTCATCTATGCCAAGAAATTTGGAAGACAAGTACCTGGCCAAGTGACTGGAAGAGATCCATTATCTGTGCCCATTCCAAACAGAGGTGAGCCAATGGAATGCAGCAATCATTGGATAGGATCATTAATATCACATGCAAGGAAAAAAAATAACAAATGGCTGCAAACATACATTGACAAAGAACTTCAAAAGGCCCAAGCTGGATTCAAAAGAGGATGTGGAATGAGGAATATCATTGCTGATGTCAGTTATATATCATGGTTGAAAGCAGAGAATACCAGAAAGATGTTTATCTGTGCTTCATTGACTATGCAAAGGCTTTTGATTCTGTGGATCACGGCAAGCTATGGACAACATTGCAGAGAATGAGTTTTCTAGAACACTTAATTGTGCTTATGAGGAACCTGTACATAGACCAAGAAGCAGTTGTTCGAACAGAACACTGAATGATTTAAAATAATAAAGGGTGTTTGCCAGAGTTGCATTCATTCGCCTTACCTATTCAATCTGTATGCTGAGCAAATAATACCAGAGCTGGGTTATATGAAGAATGCATAGCATCAGGATTGGAGGAAGACTCATTAACAACATACGATATGGAGATGATGCAACCTTGCTTGCTGAAAGTGAAGAGGACTTAAAATACTTACTGATGAAGATCAAAGACCATAACGTTTGGTATGAGCTACATCTCAATGTAAAGAAAACAAAAATCCTCACCACTGGACCAATAAACAACACCCACATAAATGGAGAAAAGATTGAAGTTGTCAAAGACTT
>NW_006408520.1:21522932-21547649 GCF_000296735.1 Chrysochloris asiatica | reverse complement strand
ACAGATCTGTTGGTTCTTTTGGAAGCATTTTCAATATTCTCCTCCAACACCATAACTCAAAAACATCAATTCTTCTATGGTCTTCCTTATTCACTGCCCAGCTTTTGCATGCGTATGGTTTTTACTGGCCAATTTTTAAAGCAGATCACCAAGTCCTTCTTCCTAGTCAATCTTAGGCTGGAAGCTTCACTGAAAACTGGCTATCAAGGTTGACACTGATGGCATTTAAAATACTGGTGGCATATACCCCCAGGCTTTTATTATTACTACTCAACTGGTTAAAGGCATTCTGCACCATCTCTGAATTGTTTCACTAAACCTGCTGCTCTCTGTGGTCAATTCTGAGTTACTACAGTAGAACTGCCCCACACAGTTAATAAAGCTGTATTTTTATGGAGGAGTCCTGGTGTGCTGCTGTATGATATACACTGGATTGCTAACCACAAGTTTGGTTGTTTAAACCCTGCAGCTGCTCCTTGAAAACCCTATGTAGGGTTGCTATGAGTTGCCCCCAACTCTACGGCACTTAGCAGCAACAACAGCTATCTTTACAGAAGTAGATGGCTAGATCTTTCTTCCATGGACAAACTAGTGGGTTCACAATGGTCCCCTTAGAGCCATCTAGTGAATCAAATGGACTTCTTATACAACATTTGGCTTGAGATTTTAATTTAAATGAAAGGCACAGTGGCGGCAGCAATGGGCTCATCAAATGTAGCAACAATTGTGAGGTTGTGTAGGACCAGACAGTGTTTCATTCTGTGGTTCATAGAGTTGTTGAGATGGTACCGACTCAATAGCACCTAACAACACTAAAACTCTCATATAGGGTCACTAGTGTCGTGGATGGCGCTAGTAAACAGAATAACAAAGGTTCTGCATATTTAGCATATAACTGCTAAATTATGTAAAATATTTCAAGATTCTTTCAAATAAAAGATGGTGTCAAGTCAATGAGCAAAAATAAATAAATAAATAAATTAATTAATTACTGGTGGCATAGCTTCTAGCATCACAGCAACACACAACCCACCACAGTACAACAAGCCGACAGATGAGTGGTGGTTCAAAGGCATCAGAGTTAGGATTTACAAAATTCAATTCATAATTACATGTTATGGGCAAGAATTTTATATTTAGGTACTATGGCAAACTCTTTCCAAAGCTGTTTGTTCCATTCCCTACCCTACCCTTTAGAGTCCTGGTGTGGCGCTATGGATTAATGCGTCAGACTGCAAAGTCGTTTGAACTGCAAATCTTTTGAACAGCTGCTCCTTGGAAACCCTATACAGGGTCGCTATGGGTTGGAACCGACTCGACAGCACTAAACAACAACAACCCTATACTTTATCTGTGAGTCCTTACCATATTACTAACCCATTTCTAGCCCTCATCTCACAACTGTGGAGTCCCTGTGTGGTACAAACAGTTAATGTGCTCAGCTGCTGCTAACCAAAATATTATATGTTCTAGTCACTTGGAAGTACTGGTGATTTACTTAAAAAAAATCAATCAGTATTGAAAACTCTGTGGAGTACACTTCTACTACAACACACATGGGGTTACCAGGAGTCAGAACTGATTCGAAGTCAACTGGACTTGTTTTTTTCAAACTGTTGCAGTAAAATCCTACCCACCTCTCAGCCCTCAATTTTATCCCACCCCACCCCCACCCCCCGTCTTCCCCTTGCTCTCCACACTGTCACCTGCGTGAGCTTTCTAAACACAGTCAGATATAGAATGTAGGATAGACACTAAGCATCTTAATGTGACACGTGTTTGGAGAGGGCCTCTGCCCGTTCCCATTTTCTACCGCTGTCTTTGCATACCCAAAACTAGCTACCCTGAACCACTTAAGTTCTAAAACGATGCATCACACTGCTTCACACTGCTGGGCCTTTTCACAAACCATTGCCTGCCTTGCTTACCTGGTGAACTGCTCCTCAACTTCCCCACAGGGATCACCTTCTCTGTGAAGCTTCCCATGTGCCTTTCTCTCCTCCGGGTGGAGTTGCCCAAGCATGACTTTAACACATCTCTAGTCCAGCCCCTCTCTTCTATAAGCTATCATTATCAGCATACCTTCTGCTCTTGGGGAAGAATAACACTTTGAAGGCCAACGAAGTGTCTTGTGAATGAAAGCTCCATCCTATTACTTACAGGAAATGATACACCATAATTCCTTCATTCCTGTAACCAAAGCTCCTGACTTCCCTCACTGCCCAGAAAATGATCTTATAGCCAGGTTTTAAAGCTAATGACTTGATTTTTTTCACCTAATATCTCCACTTAAAAACATAGTAAGTATGCTTAGGAGTTCCATGTCTTCCCCCAGCACTCACTGAACTTTCCTCTCATTTGCTAATTAAAACCCAATTCTCTGACATTCCCTGACAAGACAAATGTCTTCCTGTGGGAATGAGTGGAGCACTGAACTCCAAGAATCCCAGATTCTTAGCAAGTTTAGCAAGGGTCTGTTGAAAGGGCAGCTGTGATACACTTCCATGTCTAACAAATCCTGGGACAGTAAGCCATCTCCTCTCCCAAAATGTTTTCCCCTACTTGAATCACACATGGCATTTGTATTTTAAATTCTGCTTGTACTACCAGACTTTATATACATACGTATATAAACATATACATATATGTGTGTGTATATATCTATACATACATATATACACATACATACATATATATGTATATGAGCAGTACACTACTCTATCTGCCAGTACTGGGAGTTTTGTTACAAGAACTTACGGCTAGGCAACAGAAGCCAAGTTTATTATTTTTTCTGGATCAGATTCAACACACTCATCCAAAAGAATATAAAAAAAGCAAAAGAGGCAACCAGCACTTTTGTTTCCACACCTGTGTTTAAGCTTTAACTCTGAAACTCCTAAGCAGATCCGCTGAAACTTTCAAATTGATCTTCCAAACCTGAGTGAAGTGAATAAACTCTAGCTCATGGGTACAGACACCAGATTCCTGGAACCATGGTTCTTTGTGTTAATACTATCTCAGCACATCAGCTGACTCAAGCCCTGCATTTGCATCACAGTCTACTTATGGGCCTCCTCCAATTTGGTCTAGTCTTCAGTAAGGAAGAAAGAAGGAGCTTTGCAGTAGAAAGGCCTCGTTGTTGTTGCTAAGTGTCATTAAGTCAGTTCGGACTCATAGTAACCCTGCATAGGGTTTCCAAGGACCAGTTGGTGAGTTTGAACCATCAACGCTGCAATTCAAACTGACCATGCGGTCCAGTGCATATCCTATAGTGCTACACCAGGCCCATTTCCACCTTCCTGCCTTCTTGACCCCTACCTCATAAAGAATGCTCCCAGATAAGCAGTACTGGTGAAAATTCAGGCCACTTAAGATTAAGGGTGGCAATTACACATTTTATCTCAAGTTTCACCTCACCTCTTCTAAGTCTACTCAAACGTTATCTTCTCAATGGGGCCTATTTACAATTATGGTCTAACCACCCAGCTCTGACTCCAGTAATCCTTTGTTTCTCCCAAATTAAATGTTGTTTTAAATTTTCTTCAAAGATACTTCAAAAGCTAGGGTCACAGCCTGCTTTCCTCATGGATGTAGCTCAAGCATTTAAAACAGTCCTGTGTACAGAATACCAGTTACCAGTTGCTGTCAAGTTGACTGAGGCTCAGGGTGACCTCATAAGTGCCAGAGTAGAACTATAATCCATAGGGCTTTCAATAAATGATATTCCAGACAGCTTGCCAGGCCTTTCTTGCAAGGTGCCTCATATTATTGTTGTGTGCCATGGAGTCATTCCAACTCATTGTAACTCTGCTTTCAAGGAGTCGCTGGTGGGTTAGAACCGCCAACTCTGTTGTTGTTAAGTGCCGTCGAGTTGGTTCCAACCCAGAGCGACCTTGTATAGGATTTCTGAGGAGCAGCTAGTGAGCTTGAACCACCAAACTTGCAGTTCAATTGATTTTGCAGTCTGGCGCATTAACCCACCGTGCCACACCAGGACCTAGCAGTACTTACTCTATAGCACCACCCAGGACTCCAGAAGCTTTGTATGCACTCAAAAGACCAACATTTGAGTTAGTGGCTGAGAGCATTAACCATTTACACTACCCTGGGACTCTGGCACAGATGTTGATAAGTACCATCTAATTAGTTCCAATTCATAGGGCCACTGTTAAGTACCACACCAAGACGCCATAGATAGACAATAAATACTTGTTTAATGAATGAATCAACTTAAGGTCTGAATAACTGATGTTGCCTGTCTGAAGTTCTGTGATGAGTAGGATTCTAAGGTCATATCAGGAGTAGTAGGAAAATGGGGGCAAATGTCATGATTACTCAGCAGTATCTGCCCAGGGCTTGGGAAATGCCATCCTCATACTAGAGCTAGGCTTCGCAATACAGTAGTCCCTAGCCACAGGTCACAACTGAACACTTGCTAGTCTAAATGAAGCTGTGCTGTAAATCTAAAATACAACCCAGATCTCAAAGACTTAGAACAAGAAAAAAGTAAAGTATTATATCTCCTTCATAAGTTTATATGGATTACATGTTTCAATGATAGTATTTTGAATATATTACACTAAATAAAACATATAATTAAAATGAATTTCACTATTTATTTTTACTCTTTAAAATGCACTACTGTGGGTGTAGTTAAGTGTCGTTGAGTAGGTTCTGACTCATACGAGTGACCCTGTATAAGGTTTCCAACGAGTGACTGCTAGGTCTGAATTGCCAGCCTTACGGTCGGCAGTCCTGTGCTTCTCCTACAATGTTACACTAGGAGCTAATAGAAGATTTAAAATTTCATATGTTGTTGGCATATCTATGGTATACCAATACTCTAGGCCCCTTCTCCAGTATGACTTCATGGAAAGAATATGTTTATGAGCTGATGGGGCCCAACTTACCCAACTGCTTTTTGGTCTTGTTTCAGAACATAAATCAGTATCAAGAAGACATCTCAAGCCCAATGATTCCCAAAATGTGAACTTCAGATCAGTGAATCACAGGCAGAAGAAGCATGTTAAAATGCAGATTAGAGATGGTGGTGGTGAGGATGAGGAGGGTCTAGGAAATTCTACTATCGCCCCTCCCCCTGGCTCCTGGGATTCCAGCCCTGTGATTCCTATCCATAATTGACTGCCGCACAGAACCACAGACACAAATACTATTTAAACTCTAAATATTATTTTTTTAAACATAGAAGGGGATTGCTTGGACAGTAAGTCAGAATCTCTTCCCTTGCACTGGTGAAAAAAGCCAAGGGTAAAGTCAAACCTTGGATGGAGTCATTTTCTTGCACCTCTAAAGAGAAAGAAATGGACCTTGTGAAATAAGAGAAGTCTCTAATGATAAAGAGAAGTCTGCTGCGAACTCAGAGGAAAATGCGTTCCAGGAATCAGGCTCTCTCTTTCACTCTCACACACACAAACACCCTCCCCAATAACTTGGCCAAGGTCCATTTGGAACTTGAGTTATGGGCTGGCTGAATGCCTGCTCTGCAGGTTCCAGCTCCTTGGGGCTGCTCTACCCGTGCACACCAGCCTCACACATTTACATGACTTTGGCGCTGGTAGAACTTCAGCACTTGCACAATCAGGACCAGCTCCTCTCCCTTTTAGTTGTTTCCTACACCCAACTTTTACTACTCCTATCCCCTTTTCTTGATTCCTGCACAGACAAATCTCTTTTTGGATCTGCCTGTTTAAAGAATACAGAAACAGCAAAACAAATAAAGCAAAGAAAACTACATTGATACTTCAGAAACACCTGCCATGCCAGGAATTTGCTAGTCTAAGGCTAATGGTAAAGGGCAGAACGTAGAAAGATACATGGTAAAGTACAAGAGGCCCTATAACTCATAATAGCCCTTACTAAAGAGATTATTAAAGAGATTATGCTTTGATATATTTTGTGCACATAAATCCAGTAAAAATAGAACTTATATAAATGACTGCAACAGAATTGAAACATTCACCTCCCAAATGAGGACCAAGCCTTACACTATGAAAGAAGGAAATCACACACTCTCCCTCCCCAATTCCTGGGAGAACTGAACTCACCCGTTTTCTTATAGCTGCATGATGTGAAACGTGATCTGAAACATGTTTTCTATTACCATACATCATGACTCAAAGTTTTTTTTTTTTTTTTAAATCTGTTTTAATGAAGTAATAACTTCCATACTCATGAACCTACATTCATAATCTGCAAAGCTGCATATTCATGAGTCATGTGATTACGGATTCTGCCAGTCGTGCAGTCAAGAAACACAAATCCATGCAGCCATTTTTAAAGTCTTGGGTGTTTTTGTTTTAGTCCCATGACCAGATTACTACTTTCTTCCAGCAAAATGGCTTACATTTATTTGACTATTCGTGTTCCTCAAAGCATGCATGATGATCATCCTATTTTCATTTCTATGCTGAAATAAAAAGAACTAAAAAATTGAAACTGCCCTCTGTCCTAACACCCTACGTGTTTACACATGTCCGAGAGGAAAGCTCTGAGATGCTGCCTTCTGAATATAAACATGCACAAACTTCAACATGAGCTAGTACAAAGCAATACTCTAATCTCCATGGAAATGTTACAAGAACGATAGTGTATGTAAGTGTGGATATACACAAAGAGAAGAAAAAGATCTCACTCCATCTGAAAGACAAACATAGCCTCCACAGGTTAGCAAATTAATGAAGCATGAGCTGCTTTATAATGCAGAGGTTTCCAAAGCAGTCCAAGGCCACACAGCGATCCCCCATCCAAGGCCTTCCAAAATGATCTTGGGGCTGCTAAATGTACCCTTCCTTAGCTCTCAGTTACTATGATGTTAGGTGTTTGGCACAAAATCCAAAATGTATTTGCCATCTAAAGTTTATTTTTGTTTTGTTTTAGGGAAAAAAAAAGGAAGCTGGCATCATTACTATTACTTGCTCTAACCTTCATTATTTTTACCCTCCAAACATGATTCTAGGGAGCGCTGGTAGCATTGTGGTTACGAGTCGGGCTGCTAACCTCACGGTCAGCAGTTCGAAACTACCAGCGGTTCCGCGGGAGAAAGATGAGGCTTTCTGCTCCCGTAAAGATTTATAGCCTCAGAAACCCTGTACAGGGTCGCTATGAGTCGGAACTGACTCCATGGCACACAGCCACAACCACACATGATTTTGGGGAACTCTTCACTAGAGGGGACCTGCATTTTCTTTAGGTCACATCCAATCTGCCAATTCACTTTCAAAAGCAAACTGAGTTTTTACAACCAGCAAGCTTTATGTGTAGCCCATTGCCATGGAGTTGATGCTGAGTCACAGAGACCCTGTAACGCAGAGTAAGACTGCTCCATCTACTTCCAAGGCAGTAAATCTTTACAGAACAGCCTGGGCATCTTTCTCCCACTGGAGTAGCTGGGGTTGTGACACCTTCACTTTAGAGAGCTTCCCATCTACAGTCCTTTAAACAGATTAATAAATGGAATATACTAATATTTTAACACACCAGACTCTATTCCACCACCAGAAAAGTCACCCTCCAAACTCAGAAATCAGTAGACAAGTACACACACACACACACACACACACACACACACACACACACACACATGCACCCCAGTCCTATATTAACAGAATGCTGGTAGATGATCATAAAGGTGCTTGTTGCTGTTGTTAAGTGCTATTGAGCTCCAACTAACTCATAGCAACCCTGTATAGGGTTACTGAGGAGTGGCTGGTGGGTTTGAACTTCTGACCTTGCATTTAGTTGTCCAGTGCTGATCCTACAGCTTCATGCTACTGAACACTTACTCAGTATATGTTACATAGATTCTGAGGAGCCCCGAACTGCGAAGTGAAGACCTGAAGGCCTGGAGATGTGCTCCTATAAAGATTACAGCCTAAGAAACCCTAAGAGGCGGTCCTGCTCTGTTCTATAGGGTTGCTTTATGTTAGATTTTGGCTCAACAGCAACTTCAACAGCATACAACATAAATTCTGAATCCCTTTACAAATGAAGAAATCAGGGCTCTGAGAAGGTTAGGCAAAACTTTAAATTACATCATTTTAACAAGGGACAGATGCAGACTCAAACTTGTGTCTGCTCTTTCCATGGTGGTACTGAGTGTGCCTAGAATGCTGTGTTCCTTGGCAACTGGCTCTGGGTAGCTTAAGCCAAATTTTCAACCAAGAACAAGAACAGTCTCCAGACTTACAAGAGAGTAGAAGGTAAATAAAGCAAGGCAAAGCAGGCCTCACTGCCCTTCTCTGCCTCTTGCACAGAGATTCTCCCCCTTGAATCATTTCCTTCTCTCTCTCCTCCTTCCCAGAAGCCCAAGGAGCTGCACTGGTAAAAGTGAAGGAGAAAGGGAATGGAAGGGGAAGACAGAAACAGTAATGACTGTGACAGAAACAAAAGGAAGACTTGGCTGGAAGGGAGAGATCCAGTTGTAAACAGCAGCAACAACAACAAAAATTGTCCAACAATCTTAAAAGTGGCTGAATACACACTAGCAGATACCATGAAGTAAGATAATCAGGCTGCCTGTGAAATGTAACTTACTTCTATGATGACTAATTTTATGTGTCAACTTGGCTAGGCTGTGGTCCCGTTATTCAATTAGACACTAATCGAGATGTTGCTCTGAAGCTATTTTTTAGATGTAATTAACAATCTACAATTAGCTGACTTTAAGTAAAAGAGATTACCCGTGGTAATGTGGGCCCTATCCAATCTGCTGAAGATCTTAAGAGCAGAACTGAGGCTTCCCCAAGAAAGAAGAAATTCTGTCTGTGGATACTTGCTTCTGAGTCTCTGAGTGGTATGAACGGTTAATGTGCTCAGCTGCCAACTGAAAGGTGGTTATGTTTGAGCACATCCAGAAGCACTACAGAAGAAAGGTCTGGTGATCTACTTCTGAAATTTAAGGTTTTGAAAACACAACTTTATTTGTGGAGCACAATTTTATTCTGACACACATGGGGTTGCCATGAGTTAGAACCAACTCATTGGCAACTGGTTATCATTTTAGCTCGTGCTCAATAATAGTTCCAGCCTCTCCTTCCCGGCAGCCTGCCTTCCCGATAGCCTGCCTTACGGATTTCTGACAGGCCTTGACACTCAACACAATTGTGTAGGTCAATGTCTTGTAATAAATACCCTAAAGTGCTTCAAAAAATTCATGGAAAAAGTCCATTCTCTTTTCATTTCATTTTTCCATGAACTTTCTGCAGCCACCTTGCATATCTCCTACTGGTTTATTTCCTAGTGGAACCCTGATTGACAAGTGCTCCTGTGAATGGGTGCTGTAAATGCAGGAGAAACAGGATTGTGCATTCTGGCCCAACAGCCACAGACCAAGAAGAGTCTGGGGAAAAACAACAACAAGAGACATTTTCTTAGGGGTCAGGATGGAAGTGGGGTCTCCAGCCCAAAACAGCTGGCTGGAACCCCCTTCTAACTTATTAAAATAAGCTCTCAAATTGAGACAGGGTCCTCCTAGCAGGTCACATTCTTGTGTCTGCCCCATCTTCTGGTCTACATTTTCATTGTCTGAACATGATCTCCTATGCCAAAGCCAAGAAAGTTGAACTGAAAACACTGCCATTGACGAAGAAGTGATTCCCAGTGGGTTAAGGATAGAACAAATATTTAGACAGGCTTCCCGGTAGAGCTGATCCAACCAGAGATGCCCTGAAGAAAAAAGTTAATGGGAAAGAGGTCAAGGAGCACTTTTTAAATCCTTATCCAAATGAAAATACTGGCATGACTTAGATCCCAGTGCTGAAACAAGCTGTTCACAACATGCTTTGCTGAAACAAGACTGGGTGGGTGATTCCACTCTACTCCTCACTTGGTCAATTGAAAAAAATAGACAAAGGATTATCTGGGAGTTTAATTACTTCTAGACAATGACTTTTAAGCCTTAACTTCCAGTCCCTGGTAGAACAACTATTTCAGATGCTTTACCTGGTGGTATATGGATTCAGATGTGGTCAACACACCTCCAGCATCAAGATCTTGTGCAAAATCATTTAACCTGAGTGCTTTCCTCTGCAAAAGGAGAGGACTTTGGGACAATGTCCCATGGCAATACATGGTTAAAATCCAATATCTTGGTCATACCTACTTACCTCTATTCAAAGTATATATTCACTCAGTCTCACGATGGAGATCTGAGATAGGTTAGAAAAGTCTAGCCCAAAGTACTAACCCCCATCATTAAAACTGTATATATTTATTATTGCTAACATTCATTGACCACTTTACTATGCACCACGCACTACTGTAAGCACTGTACATGTGTTACAGCCACAACTTACTGTGTGACCTTAATATGGTTGCCTCAGGTTCCTCATCTTTAAATGATGATAATAAAACACTTACTTTGGGTTGTTATTAAATAAGCTAATTAATACAAAGTGCTTAGAAGAGTGCCTAGCACGTGACATATGCTATGTTTGATTGTCAACTATCTACATGCATATTCTCACAATAGGCTACAAATGTCATTGAATCTGACAGATCTTGAGGATGACAGATCGTGATCCATTCCTCCTTGACAGGATCATAGCCTCCTTGCCCAATGTGTTAGGAAAAAATGTACCAGTTGCCCTTGAGTAAATTCTGACTCCTGGCAACCCCATGTGTGTTACGGTAGAACCGTGCGCCATAGGGTTTTCAATAGTTGATTTTTCAGATGCAGATAGGCCTTTCTTTTGGAGAGTGAAACCTCCAATATTAGAAGCTGAGTATGCTAACTGCATGCAGTACCCAGTACCCAAAAAAGGATATGTTGTTGCTCTTGTATGCTGGTGAGTCACTACTAACTCATAGAAACCCTATACAATAGAGTAGAATTTACCCTTAGGGTTAGCTAGGCTGCACTCTTTACTGGAGCAGATCGCCAGGTTTTTTCTCCTGTAGAACCATTGGTGGGTTTGAACTTCATATCTTTCCGTTAGCAGACTAGCACTTAGCCAATGATTCATCAGGGCTTCTTAAAACAACAGTTCATTGCAACACTATTCACAATACAAAAAAGATGTAAACAACCTAAATGCCAGTCAATGGAAGAATGGATTAGCAAACTATGGTACATACACACAATGGAATATACTAAGCCATGTTAAATAATGTTGATGAATCTGTGAAACACCTCATAACATGGATAAATGTGGAGGACTATACATCGAGTGAAATAAGTCCATCACATCAGGACAAATATGAGACCACTATTACAAAAAGCCCCAAAATACATTTATAAACATTCTTTTATGGCAAACCATAGTGTGAAATACAATGAAGTCTTTAGAAGAGATATTGTTGTATAACGTCAAGGTGGTTCACACAAATAACAACCCTGTACAGGGTTTCCAAGAGCAGTTGGTGGGTTTCAACTGCTGACCTTGTGGTTATCAGTATTGAAGTAATTTTATTTAACTGTAAAATGTTTTATAATACTTTACTGTAACGGGATGTTAGGTAAGAGGATCAAAAAAAAAAAAAAAAAAGACAGAAACATTCTTTGATATTTACCAGGGGTGGGAGGGGAAGGAAGGGCAAATCACTAGAGGCAGACATATTAACTTAGGTGTGAAGGGGAAGGAAAAAAAAAAAGTTGTTGTTGTTGTTAAGTGCCATGGAGTCGGTTCCAACTCATAGCAACCCTGCACAGGGTTTCCGAGGCTGTTAATCTTTACAAGAGCAGAAAGCCTCATTTTTCTCCCGTGGAACCGCTGGTAGTTTCGAACTGCTGACCTTGCGGCTCACAGCCCAATTCGCAACCACTATGCTACCAGAGCTCCATTTGTTGTTGTTAAGTGCCATCGAGTCGGGTCCGACCCATAGCGACCCTGTACAGGGTTTCCGAGGGTGTAAATCCAGAGCTCCATAGGGGGATATAAAAACACTGTTTTCAAAGCTTTGGCAGTGTTGGTGGCAAACATCAGCTCTGACTATCACCCAACAGACTGTCTCACTCAGAAAGTATAGGAAGCGAGAGGTCAGATAAGGAGTGACTACCGTGGGCATTTGCCAGAGGTGGCAGACAGGCAAGCCCATGATTTTCAGGTACACCTAGGTAGTAGTCCAGCTGTGCTGTTCACTCCCAAATACGGTAAGGCCGAGGCAGAGCAATGAAGACGCCCTGCCCCAGTGGCTGAAGAGCTCAAGTTTGCAACAAAGACCTAAGGTCATCTATAAATAGGGTGTTAGAAACTAAGGGCAAAAGCAGATCTTGGAATATAAATTCTACCCTGGACACAGATATAAGAAAGGCTAACTATGCTGCTTCCTCCCTTGTATAAATCAGAAGCAGCTTCTAAATCAGGCAGTTTGATAATGGGGGCTTGAGATGCCACAACAGGGCTTGCCTCAAACACAATGATTCTGTGCCTGGGAAGGAGACAGGCCATCCAACAGTCCCCTTCTAAGAAGGGGAGCATGGGCCACCTGTGGGGAAGAGGAAAACTCACCTAGGGCCTCCTTGTCCTCGACTTATGAGAGGACCAGAGGCACAGCCAGGAGCTTTCAAGTCAGCCCAACACAGGTTTCTTTTTCCTTCACATTATATGAAAATAAAATATTCTGCAACCTCCCTTATCAAAACACTCACTTTTTCCATTCAACAGCTCCCTGGAGTTTGCCCACCACGTTAACCAAGGGCGCCGGAGATGTAACATTTGATACAATTGCCCAATGCCTGGCAAGGGCAGATGCATCCAATTACAGACTAGACTTAGACAACAAAGCTTTAAAGGTTGTCATGGAACTCTCCATGAAGTAACACCAACCTTCTCTCCTGAATGAGCCAGTTTACTTAACCTCAATTTGTTGAATGAAAGTACAGCCTTTACAGGGCTGGGGCTTAGAGAGCCACAGACACAGAGCACCAGCACAAACTCTCCCGGACAGGACATCTTGCTCAGAAAGAACACACCCGGGCAAACCCATGAGTGCCATGGGCCATGGCGGCATTCACCTGCCTTAACCTACCACTTTAGAATGAAGCCTAAGGAATCTTTCAGAACGCTTTCTCAAAGAACTGAAACGGAACTCCTGCCATGCTCTAAATGCCACAGTGACATTTAGGAAGAGCTCTCTTACCACAGAAGTGTCAGAACCTCATTTGTAGAAAATACGGTAGTTGACTGACCCTAGTTCATGAGAGGATCAAGCCCCTTATAATTAAGGCTCTTATGGACAAGCCACAAAACCAACAGATAAGCAGCCTCCGGAACAAAAATGTGTGGTACACACCACTTGGAATATCCCACAGGCCACAATGAGTCATTCCCCCAAAGAGACACGAAAAAAAAAAAGAAAAACCAATCTTGAAAATTTAGTTATTTAATCTGCCTTCAAGAGAGAACTTATTTGGGGAAAAACCTCAGTGGAAAACCCAAAATGGTGAATATTCAGACCCTAAGTTTATCGGAGTGACTCTTCTGGTTGAGTAGAAAGCTATGCTGGTGACCATGGCCCAGGCCCATCTGCAATGCAGATCTCCTCAGAGTCAGCCTTGTGCAGGAATAAGACTCTCATTTTTCAACATCAAACCATGTTACTTACTACAAACAAAACAAAACAAAAACAGTCGCTTTTAGGTCAATTCTGACTCACAGTGTTGTAGAGCCGAACGGTCTTCCACAGGTTTTTCAATGGTTGTGACCTTTCTACAGATGATAGTCAGATCTTTCTTTGAAGGCACTTCTTGTGGGTTCAAACTGCCAATCTTTCAGTTGGTAGCTTAACACTGAACTGTTTGCATTACCCAGGAACTTCTACACAGACCTGTAATTTATAATGTCTCAACCATCTCTCCCCATAATGGAAAGCTCCTTAAGGGCAGGCTATTCACCACATTTCTTTCTGTATCCTCCACACTGAGCATAGTTCCTATCAACCTACAAGCATGCAAGACTGTATGTTGAGCAAATGAACAAGCAGATGCACAAACCGACATACCAATCAAAAAAACATACAACAAAATAGCAAAAACCAAACCCACTGCCATTAAGCAATTCTGCCATATAATGACACTCTGGGCCAAAAAAGCAGAACTGCTCCTTAGAGTTTCTGAGACTGTAAATCTTATGGAGTAAGACAGCCTCATCTTTCTCCCTCAGAGCCACTGGTGGGTTTGACTCACCAACCTTGCAATTAGCAGTCCAATGCTTAATCCATTGCAGTATCAAGGCTCCTTAATAGACATAGCAGGCACATTAATTTCATGTTTTTCTAAATATGAGGGGACAGCTGCCAAAGATGGAAATGAGTAAATTAGAAAAGAATAAAACTATTTCCAGATTTTAAAATGCAAAACAATAGAGAATGCAGGTTCACAAGCAAACATGAATGAGCTAATTTTAGGGCATTCTGGGGCACTACAACCCTGAGTTACACATAATTTGGACTCAGGAAAAGGTAACTACTAGGCATGTGCTACGGTTCATCCCTTCCTAGCACAGCGCTCATTGCACATCTGGGGCTATTTAACAACTGATTGAAACTTAGCCTTCTGATTTCCAGTTAAATATGAGGCACAGGAAAACAAATAGTACTTGTTTTTCACTGAGCCTTGTTAGTCTTCCAAACTGCAGTGCGGACCAAAGAACTGCCTGTGGTTTGGTGGCTGAGGCCCAAAATGCATGCGCCTCCCCCAACCTAGTTTAAGGAAAAGGAGTAAACCAGATTTTGTCACCCCTGGTTTATTCATCCACCTCTCTCCCTTTCTTAGAAATGCAGAACTGGTATCTAATGATTAAGCATGTTCCTGGTATTACATTTTTCTTGAAGATTAAATTTTGATTTGTTTTTAAGCTAAAGCCAATAAGCATAGAGTTTGGTTACTCTCATTTGTTTTAACTGTCCAGTCTTGATATTTACTTGGATTTGTTGGAGACGCACTGTTCAGATTACCATTTTCTGTTTCCAATTAAATTGGGATGTGATATCTAGCAGTTGTATTATCAAAGAATCATCCAGTTTGAGTTGGGAAGAATTTTAGAAATCAGCTAGTACAACTCCCTCATTTTAGAGATGAGCAAACTGAGAGCCCAGAGTTAAGTGATCTTGTCCAATAATAGTGGCAGAGCCGGACTCTCAGATCAGACTAGAAACACAAACTTGGACTACCTCCAAGTAGTTTCAAGATAAAACACATGACACCAGTTAAATCTTCAATTCAGAGAAGCAACAAATAATTTTAAAGTAAACTCTGGCCCAAATAGGAGTCCTGATGTGGTGCTGCAGGTTAATGCACTGAACTGCAAGGTTGGGGTGAACCGCAAAGTCAGTGGTTCAAGCTCAGAAGACACTCCTCAGACACTCTATACAGGGTAGCTATGAATTGGAACCGAGTCCACAGCACTTAACAAAAACAACCTAAATATTGCATGAGCATACTTAAAAAAAGTCTTAGTTGTTTATCTGGAATTCATATTTAACCAAGTAGCCTGTCTCTTTATTTGTTAAACCTGGCAACCTTACCTCATAGACCAATATCTCCTTGTATTCCTATTCCCTACCCCCCACACAAACATACATACTTTCACCTACATTCCTTCCCTGATTTAATGATAACTGGTTGGAAAAAAACTCCAGGACAGAAATCCCAAGAGTGATGAGGCTGAAAGAATTTGCTGCTCATCCTAATCTTGTTTCAGCAGCTGCTGCAGAATTAATTCCGCCTCCTGGTGACTGCATAGGGTTGTTTTTCCAGACTGTCATCTTTACAGAAGCAGATCACCAGACTTTTCTTATAAAGAGCTGCTGAGTAGGTTCAAACCACCAACCTTTCAGAGAGCAGCCAATCCAAACAGCTTGTGCCCCCCTTTGCTCCTTACAAGCACACACAGAGCAACTAAGCCTGATGTACACAGGCTGGCCAAGGTCTCTGGACTAGTTATTTTATGCAACTAGAAGCCAGACATTGGAGTCTCATTTTGAGAATTTTGCTCAGCCAAGGGCTTCAAGGCTGCTGATTATGCAGAAGAGAGAGTTCACTATTGGAATGTAAATACAGCAAGATTTAAAATAAATTATAAAGATGCATGCAATGAAGTAAAAAGATGTTTTTGTTACGTGACATCAAGTTGGTCCCGACTCATAGTGACCCTCTGCACAACAGAACAAAAAACTGCCTGGTCCTGGGCCAACCTCACAATTGTTGACACACTTGAGCCCATTGATGCTGCCACTTTGCTAATCCATCTTGCTGGGGGTCTTCCTCTTTTTCTCGGACCCTCTACCTTACCAAACATGATTTCCCTCTCCAGCAACTGGTCCCTCCTGATAATATGTCCTAAGTATGAGAAACGAAGTTTGGCCATCCTAGCCTCTAAGGAGTACTCTGGCTGCACTTCTTCCAACACAGATCTGTTAGTTCTTTTAGCAGCCCATGGCACTTTCAATATTCTCCTCCAACACCATAACTCAGAAGCATCAATTCACTGTCCAGCTTTCACATGCATATGAAGTTACTGAAAATACCATGGCTTGGGTCAGGCACACCTTAGTCCTCAAGCTGACACCTTTGCTCTTCAACACTTTAAAAAAGGTCTTGTGCAGCAGATTTGCCTAATGCAATACATCGTTCAATTTCTTGACTGCTGCTTCCATCGGTGTGGACAGTTGATCCAAAAAGAATGAAGTCCTTGACAACTTCAATCTTTTCTCCATTGATAAGAACATTGTTTATTGGTCCAGTGGTGAGGATTTTTGTTTTCTTTACATTGACATGCAATCCATACTGAAAGCTTTGGTCTTTGATGTTCATCAGTAAGTATTTTAAGTCTTCTTCACTTTCAGAAAGCAAGGTTTATCATCTGCATATCAAAGGTTTTAATGAGTCTTCCTCCAATCCTGATGCCATGTTTTTCTACTTATAACCCAGCTACTCAGATTATTTGCTCAGCATACAGGCTGAATAAATATGATGAAAAGAATACAACTCTGTCGCACACCTTTCCTAATTTTAAACCATTCGTGTCCGCATGTTCTTTTTGAAAAAAACTGCTTCTTGGTCTATGTACAGGTTCCTCATGAGCACAATTAAGTGTTCCAGATAGATTTTTCAATTCAGTTCATTGATTGTACACCATCACTTTAAAAAGACTGATAGAGTACATTTTTGGGTTTTGTTTTGGTAGTTGCTGTTGTCAGCTTTCTTGAGATATAACTGACACACCATAATGCTCACTGTTTGAAACTCTGCTTTTCCATATAGTCACAGAGTTCAATATATTCATCACTATCTAATTCCATCACCTCAAAAAGAAATTCCATGCACATTAACATTCAATCCTCATTATCCCCTCCCCTCAGTCTCTGGCAACCACTAAACTACTTTCTGTCACTATGGATTTGCTGATTATGGACATTGCATATAAACCTAATCATAAAATAAATGGTCTTCTGTGCCTGGCTCCTTTCGTTTTGCACGTTTTCAAGGTTTATCTGTGTTGTAGCATTTGTTGTTGCTGTTAAGTGCTGTTGAGTTGGTTCTGACTCATAGCAACCCTATATAGGGTTTCCAAAGAGCAGCTAGTGGGTTTGAACTGCTGGCCTTGTAGTTTACAGTCTAGTTTTGATCTTAAAGCACGACACCAGAAGCAATATTGTAGCATATCAGTACTAGAATCCATTTTTTAAAAATGTTTAATTGTGAATTATGTGATAGTTTACATAGGAGAAGATTAGCTTTATATTCATCCTATTGTAAATTGTTTAATTGCCATGATTACAATCCCATCCATGCACACACACACACACACCCCCAATCCCTGGTCGTCAGCACACAACCCCTCTCCCTCTCTGGGTCTAAAGTCCCTAGCTGCTCCATCTCTCCATGTCGTCATCTCTGCCTCCATCTCTGATGTCACTGCTTCTCTGGGTAGGGTCCCACTCTCTGCTCTTCTCCGTTGATGGTCCTAGGGACCTCTGCCCCTAGACTGCAAAGTCAGTCACTCCCCTCTTTTGCTACAAAGGTCTACCTTTACATTTCCAACCCACACAGCCAGTCCTGATAACAATTATTCACTGTTGTATTACAAGAGACCTATCCGCATCTCCTCTCATCAGCCCCACCCAGACAGATTGGATACTACTCATTGGATTTAGGCTTCCCCTTGAAAGCTTGTAAGCCAGTCACTTCTTGCCTTTGTAGCCCTCCCATTTTGGGTAGCCAATGTCCAAGTTTCCCATCCCTATCTAACCTGTGTATCGAGGGGGTGGGAATGATCACTGTAAAGATTTGTTCTCTCTTTTGAGCTACTGCTTCCATAGGTGTTGGTCAGGTTCATCAAATTGTATCAGATTACTCTTTTTCTCTCTCCCCTTCTTTCTTCTTCTAGTTGAGCTCTGATCATCCAGTCATTGAAGCCAGGTCAAGTGGATATTATCTGCAAGTGTGGGTGTTCCTAAGCATATGCCCTCTTCTTATCAGCTGGACACTTCATTCTCCACTCTAGTCTTCTGTGGCTATGTCACTGACTCTGGGCCCAAGAGTCCCCAGGTCTTGACACACTGCTGGTCAACCAAGGTCTCCACCTGGGTTCACAGGAGTCTACTGAATGTTGTAGGGCTTAGCTCGCAGCTGCATTGCAGTTTTTCCCTCACTTCCCCTTATAGGTGATGAACATGGTTACCAAACAGAGCATGTATTCCCACTAAGTCTTAGTCTTGGAAGGGGGTTTGCCCTGACAGGACCCAACCACTTACCTTGAAGTCTTCTGGGTGAGTAACTTGCTTGTCTTTGTAGCAATCAGTCGGACTGCCTATATTGTTTTGTACTTTTCCTGTTGGTCTTTCTTTCAAGAAGTATCTTCTGATCTTCTAGCCACCCTAGGCTAGTCTGCTTGTCCTTTCAAGTGGAAATTTCCCACCTCAAAAGATTCTGGATGCATTCAGGATTCCACCTATGGTCTTATATAATGCAGAGGCTCTGCAGGAAGCCTCCTTCACTGGGCACGTTGTAGCCCCATTTAAGGTATTCCAATCAGTTATAGTCAGAAGACGGACTTACAAGCTTTCTATGGTGATATTTCTGACTATTCTTTCTCTCCCCCTCAAGTGTCTATTTTATAATGGCATGCTAAGGAAACCAAGATTCAAAAGACAACCAAGCATCTTAACATTATTTCCCCCTTTTCCCCATTCCAATCGTGTCTCAATCCTTGTATCCCAGAGCCCTGTTGTTCCAAGGTTGTGCATACATCATTATTTACCTCTGTCCCACTTAGCCCATGCAAACCTGTCTAATTGTTTTCCTGTCCGCTTTGTTCTTCCATTCCCCTCTCCCTTCTTGTGTATTGCCCCCCTCCCTAGCACCCAAACTATCCTGTGTCTATTCCCTACCCTGTGTTCCACCTTCCCCTCCCTCCCCTCATCCCACCCCCTAAATCCTGGTAACCAGCAAAGAATCCCCCTGTTTAGTATGGGTTCTTTTTCTTAGTCTTTTACAGTAGTGATCCTATGCAGTATTTGTCCTTTTGTGACTGACTAATTTCATTCAACATAATGTCCTCAAGGTTCATCCATGTTATGCTGTGGCTTGCAGCTTCCTTGTTATTCTTCAAGGTAGCATAATATTTCATCGTGTGTGTGTACCACAGTTTGTTTATCCATTCTTCAATTGATGGGCACTTAAGCTATCTCCATCTTTTTGCTATTGTAAATAGTGCTGCTATGAACATTGGTGTGCATATATCTGGTGTTATGGCTCATATTTCTTGTGGGTAAATACCAAGTAGAAGAATTTCTGGATCAAAAGATATTTCTATTTCCAGCCTTCTGAGGAAGCTCCATATTGCTTTCCAGAAAGGTTGGACCATTTTGCAATCCCACCAGCAATGCAGGAGTGTCCCAGTCTCTCCACATCCCCGCCAGCATTTATTGACCTCTACATTTTTTTTTTTTAATCTTTGTTGTTATTGCTGGTGTGAGATGATATCTCACTGTTGTTTTGATTTCCATCTCTCTAATGGCTAGTGATCTTGAACATTTCTTCATGTTTATTGGCTGCCTGGATGTCCTCCTTGGTAAAGTGTCTGTTCATGTCCTGTACCCATTTTTTAATTGGGTTATTGATTCCATTTTTTTATGGCTAGACCATATTCCATGTTATCTATTCATTTATTAGTTGGTAGACTTTGGGTTGTTCCTGCTTTTTGGCTATCATGATTATTGCTGCTATAAATATTTGTGTATAAGTTGTTGCATGAACATACATTGCCAGTTCTCTAGGATATACACCTAGAAGTAGAATTGCTGAGTCAACTAGGAACTCTAAGTTTCATCATTTGGGGAACTGTTTTTACCAGTGCTCTTACACCATTTTATATTTCTACCCACAGTGTGTGAGGGTTCGAGTATGTCTACACCCTCACCAATACCTATTGTTACCTTTTTTTAAAAAATCTTTTCTTATGAATTGAATGACAGTTTACACGGCAGAACATCAGTTTTGTATTCAACCAATTGTATTTTGTTTCACCACCATGAGTACAATCCTCTCAGTGTGCAACCAGTTAACAGTATTTGCCTCTATTCCCACTGTTTTTCTGTTTTTTGTTGTACACAAAAACATACAGGAATATATAATCATTTAAACAGCCAAGGGGCATATTTTGCAAGCCAGCCTTATGCCTGCCAACACACAGCCATGAAGCTCACATCCTCAGCTGCTCTATCTCTCCATGCCATCATCTCTGCCTCCATTTCTGGTGTCTTTGCTTCTCTGGTTAGTATCCCATGTTCCACTCATGCTCTTCCTTCTTGATAGCCCTAGGGTCCTCTGTTCTACAACTTTTACCTTTATAGTTATGAAAATATCAAGTAGTCATGATAACAGTCACTCACTATTGAATCGTAAGAATTGTATTGCCATCTCCTTTCACCAGACCCATCTAGACAAGATGAAAACTATTCAGTGAGGCTTCTACCTCACATCCTCCTTGCTCTGAAACTAAAGTCCCTCTTGCAAACTTATAATCCAGCCACTTCATGCCTTTATAGCTCCCCTTGCCCCATTTTAGGTAGTTAATGTCTAAGTTGCCCATCCCTATAAACCCTGTGTATAGAGGGGATAGGTTTGATCCTGGATGTGAAGAATCTTTCCCTCTTGGTTGGTATTTTGAGCTACTACATCCATAAGCAAAGGCAGCAATCTACAATTGCTTCCTGTATCAACTTTCTTTGTCTTCCTCTAGTCATAATTTGATCATCAAACCATCCAAGCTAGGTCAAATGGATACTATCTGCATGTTTGGGCATTTTTGTGCATCTCCCCCTACTCATATCATCTGGATGCTTCACTCCAACTCTATCCCCAGTGGCTAGGTCAGTGTTTATGGCCTCAGGAGTTCCCAGGTCTCCCCAAACTTAAGACCAACCAGCCCTTCTTCTTCTCTCTCTCTTCTCAAGGTCGACAGGAGTCTGTGGAACATAGTCTAACTCAGCCCATGTCTTCATTACTACCTTTCCCGACTTTCACTCACAAGTAGAGTAACGCAGCGAGCTTACATGCCTGCAGGTGTGTTTCCTTTGAGTTTCAGTCTTGGAAGGGGGTTTGTCCTGAAGGGACTTGATTGCTTACACTGATAGTTCCCAGATGAGTAACTTGCTTGTTCTTGAAACAGCTAAACAGCCTGTTTTTTTGTTTTCCTGCTGGTCTTTCTTTCAAGAAGTATCTTCTATTCCTCTAGCCACTCCAGGTTAGTCTGCATGTCCTTTCAAGTGGGAATGTCCCACCTCAGAAGGTTCTGTATGGAGCTCAGGATTCCACATAAAGCCCTATACTCTACATAGGCTCCACATGAGGGCTATTTCACTGGGCAAGTTCCAGAACCCCCTCTAGGTATTCCAATCAGTTCTAGGCTGAAGACAAGCTTTGTGTAATCATATTTCCTGGTACTTCTTTCTATCCCACTCAAGTGTCTATTGTACATTAGTATGCAGGGGAACCCAATATTCATAATACAATCATTCACCTTAACATTAGTTCCCCTCTTTTACCCATTCAGATTATGACTTGATCCTTGTATCACAGAGCCCTGTTATTCCAAGGTTGACTATACTTCACTATTTAACCTCTGTCCCACTTAGCCCATGAAAACCTTCCTACATGTTCCCCTATTCTTGTCCTTCCACCCCCTCCCACTTCTTGTGTATTGCCCTCCCTCTCATCCAAACTATGATGTTACTATCCCCAACCTATGCCTTACTATCCACTCCCTCCCACTCATGGTAACCAACAGAGAATTTTTTTTTTACTTTTAGTATGGATATCTTTTCTTAAGCTTTTACAATAATGGTTTTATGCAATATTTATCCTTTTGTGAACAAACATCTTAACATAATCTCCTCTCCTTTACCCCTTTTCAGCCTGTGTCTCAATCCCTATATTGCAGAGCCGTGTTATTCCAAGGCTATGCAAATGTCACAGTCCTCCTCCATTCCATTCAGCCCAAGGAGACCTCCCAGAGTCTTTTCCTACCTTTCTCATTCCTCTACTCATCTTCCCCTTCTTGTGTATTAACCTCCCCCTCCTATTTATTGCCCTCCCTGTCCTCCAAGTAATCTTATGTTTATCCCCTGACCTGTGAGTTACTGTCCCCTCCCTACCACTCCTGGTAACCCTCAAAGGATTATTCTTTTAGTATGGAAATCTTTTCTTAAGTTTTTACAATAGTGAACTTATATAATATCTGTCCTTTTGTGCCTGGCTAATTTCACTCTGTATTATGTCCTTAAGGCTCATCCATATCATGCGGTGTTTTGCAGCTTCATCATTATTCTTCAAGATGACATAATATTACATTGTGCATATATGTATCTCAGTTTGTTTATCCATTCTTCCATTGATGGGCATTTTCATTTTTTTGCTATTGTGAACAGTGCTGTGATGAACATTGGCATGCTCATAGTCACATGCATTCTGACTCGCATTTCTTGTGGCTATATAAAAAGTAGAGGAATCACTAGATCATAAGGTATTTCTGGAGTCTTGGTGTGACACTGTGGATTAATGCACCAAACTGCAAAGCCATTTGAACTGCAAAGTTGGCGGTTCAAGCTCACCAGATGCTCCTCGGAAACCCTATACATGGTCGCTATGGGTTGGAACCAACTTGATGGCACTTAACAACAACAATAACAAGAAAGTATTTCTATTTCCAGCTTTCTGAGGAAGCACCACACCATTCTCCAGAGTTGTTGAATCAATTTACAGTTCCACCAGCAATGTAGGAGGGTCCAAGTATCTCGACACCCTCAGCAGCATTTGTTGTCCTCTGCTGTTTTCAACTTCCCTGTTATAGCTGGTGTGAAATGATACATCATTGTTGTTTTGATTTGCATCTCTCTAATGGCTAATAAAAAAACCAAACGGACACCACTCTTCTGTCAGTTTGTCCTACTGTGGTGGCTTGTGAGTTGCTGTGATTCAGAATGCTTTGCCACTGGTATTTTAAATATAAGCAGGGTCACACATGATGGACAGGTTTCAGATGAGCTTCCAGACAAACACAGACTAGGAAGAAAGAGTGACGAACTACTTCCAAATGTTTGGTCACTGAAAATCTTATGAATATCAGAGAAACACTGTCAGATATAGTACCAGAAAATTAGCCCCTCAGGTTGGAAGGCACTCAAAATGTGACTGGGGAAGAACTGCCTCCTCAAAGTACAGATGACCGTGATACCGCAGATGGAGTACAGTCCATGGGAGAAAAGCCCACGAGACCTTCATTTGCTGATGGGGCACAACTCAAAATGAAGAGAAACAGCTGTAATCATCCACTGAAAATCGGAACATGGAATGTATGAAGTATGAATCTGGGAAAATTGGAAGTTGTCAAAAATGAAATGGAATGCACAAACATCGATATCTTAGGCATTAGTGAGCTGAAATGGACTAGTATTGGCCATTATGAATCTGACACCACATAGTTTACTATGTAGGGAATGACAAAAAGAACATATCCAGATCAGTCATGAAGTACAAGGCTGTCTGTAAAAGGATACTATTCATGCACCTACAGGGAAGCCCAGTTCATACCACTATTATTCAAATTTACTCACTGACCCCTAAAGCCAGTGAGGATGAAATAGAAGAATTCTATCAACTTCTTCAATCTGAAATTGATCAGACATGCAATCTCAAGATCTACTGATCATTACTGGTGATTGGAATGCAAAAGCTGGGAGAAAAGAAGGATCAGTAGTTGGAAAATATGGCCTTGGTGATAGAAATGATGCTGGAGAACGCATGATAGAATTCTGAAAAACCAATGATTTGTTCATTTCAAATACCTTCTTTAGATAGCATAAGAGACAACTACTCACATGGACCTCACCAGATGGAATACACAGAAATCAAATTGACTACATCTGTGGAAAGAGATGTTGGAAAAGCTCCATATCATCAGTGAAAACAAGGCCAGGGGCAGACTGTGGAACAGACCATCAATTTTGTTGTTGTTGTCAGGTGCCATTGAGTTGGAACTGACTCATAGTGATCCCATGCACAGCAGAACGTAATAATGTTTGATCCTGGGCCAACCTCACTACCGCTGCCACACTCGATTGCCATCAATGATGCCACCTGGCCGATCCATCTCATTGGGGGTCTTCCTCTTTTTCTCTGACCCTCCATCTTACCCAGCATGACATCCTTTTCCAGCGACTGTTCCTTCCTGACAATATGTGTAAAGTATGAGAGAC
>NW_006408520.1:21497551-21520723 GCF_000296735.1 Chrysochloris asiatica | reverse complement strand
CATAAGGTCGCTATGAGTCGGTACCGACTCGATGGCACCTAACAACAACAACAAAGTGGCTAATTATCTTGAACAGTTCTTCATATGTTTGTTTGCTGCTAGAATGTCTTCCTTGGTAAAGTGACTATTCATGTCCTGTTCCCATTTTTTTAATGGATTATTTGTCTTTCTGTTTCTTGTAGATATGTTGATGTTTCCTATACACTTTAGAGATTAGTCCCTTGCTCTGATGGGTTGTTGCAAAAGATTTTGAGCTAGATTCATATATGGTGTGAGGTATAGATCTTGTTTTCATTCTTTTGCAAATCGATTTCTAGTTTTGCCAGCACCATTTGTTGAAGAGACTATCTCTTCCCCATTTAATGTATTTTGGCTCTTTGTCAAAGATCAGCTGACTGTATGTGAATGGATTTACTTCGGGGTTCTCAATTCTTTTCCATTGATCTAGGTATCTCATTGTACCAATACCAGGCTGTTCTGACTGCTGTGGCCCTGTAATAAGTTTTGAAGTCGGGAAGCGAGAGGTCTCCCACTTTATTCTTTTTCTTAAGCAGTACTTTCCTTACCCGAGGTCTCTTTTCCTTCCAAATAAAGTTCGTGATCATTTTTTCCATTTCTTCAAAGAATGTTGCTGGAATCTGGACTGGTATAGCATTATACCTGTAGATTGCTTTGGGAAGTATTGACATTTTCACAATGTTAAGTCTTCCTATCCAAGAGCATGGTACATTCTCCCATTTTTGTAAATCTCTTTTGATTTCTTATAGTTGTTTTTTGTAGTTGTCTTTATATGGGTCTTTTGTTTCTCTGGTTAGATTTATTCCTAAATATGTCTTCATCCTTTGGGTGGCTATTTTGAATGGTATTGTTTTCCTTATTTCCCCTTCAGAGATTTCTTTATTAGTATATAGGAATCCATCTGGTTTTTGTATATTAATGTTGTACCTGTCACTTTGCTGAATTTTTCAATGATTTCCAGTAGTTTTTTGTTGTTGTTTTTTTCTGCTGAGTCTTTGGGATTTTGTATGTCATATTGTCTGCAATTAGAGAGAGTTACATTTCTTCTTTGCCAATTTGGATACCTATAATCTTCCTTCCTTGCCTTATACCTCTGGCTAAAACTTCCAACACACTGTTGAATACGGGTCCCAATAACAGGTATCCTTGTCTGGTTCCTGTTAGCAGGGGGGATGCTGTCAGTTGCTCTACATGTTGAGTGATGTTGGCTGTTGGTTTTGTATATATGCTCTTAATTATGCTGAGGAATTTTCCTTCAGTTCCTGCTGTGTTGAGTGTTTTTACCAGGAATGAGTGCTGGATTTTGTCAAATGCCTTTTCTGCATCAATCAATATAATCATGTGGGTTTTATCCTTTTTGAAAAAAATGATGTGACTACCTCTCTTTTTCACTGTAGCTGTCCTGTTATTGTTAAGTGCTATCCAGTTGGCTCTGACTTATAGTGATCCTGTGTAAAGTTCCTGAGGAGTGGCTGGTGGAGTTGAATCACCAACCTTGTGGTTAGCAGTCCAGTGCTTATCCTACAGTATCACAACAGTTATTCTAGTGGGTATAAAGTAGTATTTCATTGTGGTTTTGATTTGCTTAGTAATTAATAATGTTGAACACCATCTCATGAGCTTACTGGTCAGTTGTGTATCTTCCTTGGAGAACTGAGTGTATATGATTCCTCTAGTTGTTGTTGTTGTAATTTAAACCTGACAGACTTTTTTGTTGTTGTTCTTGGTATTACTGTATGAAAGGAGCCCTGGCAGCGCTGTGGGGCTGCTAACTGCAAGGCTGAGAGTTGAAACCCACTAGCTGATCTACGGGAGAAAAATTAGGCTGTCTGCTCTCATAAAGATTTACAGTTTCGGAAACTCTATTAGGGTCGCTATGAGTTAGAATCAACTCAATAGCAGTGAGTTATTATTACATCAAGGGAGAAACCTAACTATCCACTATACTCCAGGTCATGCTATACACCCCGCAAATGGGAAACTATAAAGCTGCAACAACTTCACTGTGTGTGTATATGTGTGTGATTACTACTCAAAAAATCACTTGAAATTCAGCCTGCAACAAACACTTTTCATTCGACTCTCATTTTCTAGGTAACCAACAACCAGATAAAGGAGCTTGCAGAGGAAACGAAATCCTAGCTTTCCCTGCCTGACACACTCCCTCTTGCCTGCATGGAGAAGGACTAGAATGATTTGACAGAAATAGACAGGCGCCTTTATTTTATTAAACAGTCTTAAAGTATATGATTTTAGTCACTCTCGGGGTGGCTGAGAAGTTTTGAGTAACACATGGCCTTCCTAAGTAATTATGAAGGCTTCCTTTAATAATATAGGGCTATAGCAATGCTGATATATCTGCTTACATTCAAATAACATCCTGACAGATGAGTCTTTGTCGCTACTTGAACTTTTCCCATCATCCTACTTTCAAAAAGTCAAAAAACAAAACTGCTACAGCATTATGACTCTATCAAGAAAGAAAAGACAGTCTTAAGTCAGTAACATCAATCCTCAGTAACATATCAGGGAGAAAGCAGGACACTGGGCATCTTGGACTGAGTGAGAGTCAAGGGACCCATCCTCTATCCTCAGCTCTGCTGAGCTCTTAGGATAACCTTAGGGAAGACAGTAATGGGAATAGTTAAGCCTCAGTTTCTAAAGATTCCATGGACCTTTTGAAGTGTTTAAATTAAACACTTTATACAAAATAATTTAGTTATCTTACTCCAAACTTTTAAATCTCTGGATAGCACAAAAAGTTAACGTACTTGGTTGCTAGCCAAAAAGTTGGTGGGTAGGTGGTTTTGAGTCCATCCAGAAGTGTCTTGGAAAAAAGACCTGGTGATGCATCTATTTCCAAATAATCAGCTATTGAAAACCCTATGGGGCACAGTTCTGCTCTGACACAGGTCTACTCTAACACATATGGGGGGTCTCCATGAGTCTGAATTGACTCACAGAAACTAGCTTTCTTATTTTTAGCTGCATACTTTAACCACTGGCTATAATAAATGGACAAACAGCACACACCATTGGTTTCCTATGTAGACAGTGAAATTCATTTCCAGTTAGAGAGAGTAAGGTTATAGCTTGCTCGTCCTCACTTCAGTGCATTCTTTGGTAGAGTTGCTAAGTTTGTGATCAAACTTGTGTCACCCATTGTCTATTGATTCGAGAACCTGAATGAACAACAGATGTTGCACCATCTCTTTCAGACCATAAAGAAATGTGAAGATGGGAGAAAATAATTTTCCTAAAGAAAGGCTGTGGGGCAACAAAGTACAGTTCAACTGTCCTAGAATTTAAACACTTGACATCTCCTAATTCTACTCCCCATCCTAATTTTTGGTTCCTTCCTTGATTTGCAATATCTTTACATGGGATTAACTCCAAATACCGTTGGTGTTTAATTGTTTACTAAAATTGCCTCCTGTTTTCACCGTGAGCACATCTTAACAGGGATGATTCAGAAATAGTTCTTACAGATCTTAAACAAACTTAAAGCAAAGAAATATTAACCAGAAGTAAGATACTTCTTAAAGTCTCAACATGGCAGATTAAAGACGGAATCCAGAAAGTGATGTACAATTATGATATACATAGCCCATACTTTTCATCTAGACCTACAAATCAGGGAAATAGGAACTCCTTTTATCCTGGGGCCAGACAAGCTAGACATTTTATAGTTACAGTAAGTTTAACATCCTTCTCAAGTGCTCTTTACTTGACTAATAATAAATAAGAAAAACAAAACACACAAAAAAACCCATTGCCACCAAGTCGATTCTGACTCACAGTGATTCCATAAAGGGTTTTCCCAGACTGTAAATCTTTGCTGTTGTTGTTAAGTACTATGGAGTCGGTTCGACTCATAGTGACCCTGGTACAGGGGGTTTCTGAAGCGGTAAATCTTTACGGGAACAGAAAACCTCATCTTTCTCCCATGGAGCAGCTGGTAGTTTCAAACTGCTGACCTTGAGGTTAGCAGCCCAATTCGTAACTACCATGCATCTTTATAGGAGCAGAAAGTCTCATCTGTCTCTCAATGAATGGCTGTTGGGTTTTGAACTACTGACTTTTGGTTAGCAGTCCAGTGCTTATCCTATAGCAACACCAGCACTCCTATATAAAATAATGACGGGCAATATCTATGAACTTACTAGTGCCAGGCAGTGTATTAAAAACAACTCAAGGACATAGCAACTATTATTCCTTGTTAAACTCAAGGAAAATCAGACTTCCAGTGATTCATTCATTTATCCAATGGTCCTTGTGTGGCACTGTAGGATAAGCACTGGACTGCTAACCACAAGGTTTGTGGTTTAAATCCACCAGTCACTCCTTAGAAACCCTATACTGGGTCGCTGTGAGTTAGAATTGACCCAACAACACTTAACAACAACAATGGATAGAGTGGTTTCTTTGTTCCACAGAATTTTCTGCACTGAGTTCATTTTGTTTGTGAGTTTTCTATTCATTTTCATTTCTATTGTGTTAATGTTTACTAAATCTTTCTGATTTTCCTTTTTATTTTGATGTGCAGGTATAGTCATTTTCTTTGATGTTATCCTGTAATTTATCAATTTTTCCCAGTTTATCTTGAGATCTATTTGACTTCCTCATCATTTGGAAGGTCTGTATCTACACTATTCCCTCCTTTTGCTTTGGAGTTGACTTCATCATGCATTGATATCTCTGCTTCTCTATTTTCAGTCTTGTAGGTCTGTATTACTTCAAACACTTCTACCAAGTTCTGGGTGGTGCTGTCAGGTTGTTGTCTGCTCTCTGCTGTTGTTGTACACTTTTGAGTTTTATATGTTCTGTTTTTAAATTAATTCAAATATACAGCAAAGTTACAAGTATAGTACAAAAGTACTTTAAGTAGATTTATCACTTTGTCATATCTGCTTTTTTATTCTAGCAATATGTTCATATTTTTCATGAATGATTTGGCCCTTTACACCTAAATATTTAAGTGTACTAAGTGTGTTTCCTAAGAACATTCTCTTATGTAACAGTCACTCATTCATTCACTCACTGCCATTCATTCAGTTCTGACTCATAGTGACTCTGTAATAAGGTTTCTGAGACTGTAAATCTTTACAGGAGCAGAAAGCCTCATCCTTCTCCTGAGGAGCAACTGGTGGGTTTGAACTGTTGACCTTGCAGTTATCAATCCAGTGCTTTTCCTACAGAGTCACCATGTCAGGATTCCTATATATAACAGCACAATGATCAAATTCAAGAATGATAATATAATACTTTAACCTATAATCTAAATTCCAATCCCAGCTACTGTTTCTCATGATGTCCTTTACAGCAATTGCTGCCTCCATCCCTCCCCAGTAAGATCCCAGTCCGAATCAACGTGTCTTTCAGGTCTCCTTTTAGCTGGAATGGCTCCTCAGTCTTCTTTATATTTCGTGGCTGACATTTTTGAAGAGTCCAGGCTGTTTCTCAGTATGGTTTTGTCTGGTGTTTCCTCATGACTATATTCAGGTTATGTACATTTCTGGTCAGAATATTTCAGCAGTGACACTATATTCTTTTTCAGAGTATCTCATCTGGAGGTACACAGAGTCCATCTGCCCCAAAATGGTGATGTTAATTTTGATCACTTAGTTAAGGCATGGTTGGATATTTCCACTGTATATACTTACTATATTCCCTTAAGTAATTAATATGTAATTCATAGAAAAATACTTTGAGACCACATAAATAGACTTTCTCACACCCCTTCCACTCTGCTAGACTTACCATCCATTGGTGACTCTTGCCTGAGCAACTGTTACCAAGATGGGAGAAATGGTGAGTCTCTAACTCCATCATTTTTTTTGTATTTCTTAGTTGGTATTCTACTATAAAGAGGAGCCCTGGTAGCATAGTGAGTTACATGTTGAACTACTAATTTCAAGATCAGAAGTTCAAGTCTACCAGTTACTCCGAGAGAGAAAGATGAGGCAGAAACCCTATAGAAGGTCAGTACTATAAAAAGTAGTTCTCCATCCTCACCCTTTCATCCACTTTTCTATTTATCATCCATATTGACTATGGGCTCTTATTTTATTCAATGGATACATTTGGGTTTTTAATAATAGCCTTCACATATAAATGCCAAGAAATCTACAGGTGTGTATTAAGACTCATTAATTGTGCAAAGTGATGGTTTTTTTATGTTTTATTGTAAATTATATGATAGTTTACATGGGAACAAAGTGTATTTAGTATGCAAAGGGAAGACTATTAGCTGGACTCTACTATTTGGGAAGTTTGTAGGCAAGAGACCTTTGAGAGCGTGAGGTTCAGCAGTTACAGACATGCACATGTGGCTCTAGCAGTAGACAATGTGAGTTACCACTACAAAGTTGCAGTACTGATCATGACCAGACATGATATCATACTCTAAAAATTCCATCCAAACAACCCATCTATTTCTCCACAACTCACAAACTTGAATCTTCTGGCAAACTCAAAAGGACATGATTTACAAATAGTAGGTAATATTTGGATCTTTCCATAAGAGTTCGGTTCCAGCTTTTTAATAAAAGACAAATGATTTCATTTTGGACTCGTCACTTTCTCAATAAACAGGCCCTCATATCAGAAGGGAGGCCTGTGCTATATACAAATGGAACAGGGTTGTGCGTATTTATGTTGTGGTCAGAGACCACACATCTAGTGGCTATCTGTAATATTTATATTGCTTCTGATGCCACAGGGGAGTCTCAGGCCACACAGAGTATGACCAAGTGTCCTGCTCCAATGTGCAAACTAGAACTGAGTATTCACAGAAGAGTGTAGAGGCTTTGTTTTCTGTGAATGTGTATCTGTGTACCTATGTAAATAGACTTTTTCAAACTCTTTCCATCCAAATATCTCTATGAGCAAACTTCAAATTCAACACTTTTTAGACTCTGGTATTGGTATTATACAACGTTCTAGAGTAGTGGAATCCTCCGTTTGATTTGGATTTAAGCACTTACCAAGAAAACTCTGGAGACTCCAGCGGCAAGCCTCTCTGTCTTCAAATGCCAGACCAGGGGCTGGGGGGAGTTGAGCAGGAACACGACAGGCTTGTAGTGAATGTGGACTGAAGAAATAGGATTCAGGTGCAGAGTGACCTAGGAAACACCACAAAGACATGAGCTAACTCAGCTAAATGTGCTGAGGACACAGCCTACAGAATACTTTTTCATGGTTTATCTTTAAGAGAAGCAATCTAAAAGTTCAGATTCTATGAGTAAGCTGATTCAGTTTGAATGATATAAAACTGCCAACAGTTGACCGTTTTGTTTTTGTTTTTTACTACCAAAAAAATAAAAATAAAAATTAGTATTTCATATGGTTCAATCTTCTCAAATCACAACTAAAACAAACTCAGTAATAATTGAACAGAAATAAATGGAATGCATATTTTTCAAAATTGGAAAAGGCAGAATGGGTTAGCACGCTTGGTGGCTAATCGAAAGGCTGGAGGCTGGAATCCACTCCAAGACACCTTGCAGGAAAGACCTTGCAACCTACTTTCCTTCCAAAACCATTCTTTGAAAGCCCTGGAGCACAGTTCTACTTTGAGAAGCCTGAGGTCACCATTAGTCAAAATCAACTCAATGGCAACTGTTTTATTCTCTCTTCAGTCATCTACTTATCCTTCAAGTCATATGACTAAGCTAAATTTAGAGAACTGCACCCCTAAAACTGATCTTCCCTCTGGAGATCTAGAGCAATGACTTCCTTCTATTCCAGGTAAGCTCTGACTTCTATAAATTTAAATAGGTTCTGCCAAAGAAGACTGCCTAAAAGTAAGGAAAAGAGACTGTCAGCAGGAGCTGCCAGCATTTTCATCATCCCAACTATTAGGTTGAAGGAGTTTTCCAAAAAACTGAAGCACAAAGAACACACAGAATAAAAACAGACTGTATAGAGTCCCAGTTTACAAATAAAAACAGGGGAGGGGGGTCATAAGCCTGGACAGCAAGTGGTGATGGTGGGCCAAGGACATCTATAGGTCACCATCACCACCATTAGCATCACTAAAAGCACCTGTGAGGAGAGCTGGGGGTTAAAAAAGAACTCAGCACTGTCCTCCAGGATCATATGATCCAAGATTGGTCAGCATGAACACAAAAAAGCAAAAGAGCATATATAAGAAATACTGAGCAGATTTTTTCATGTAAGTATGTCTCACTGTGTATCTCAGTACAAAAAGTTAAGAAAAGGCACCAAAATCATATAATTAGATTATATGAATTCGCCAAAGATTTGTATGAGTTGACACAGAAAGGTAAGGACAAACCACACTTTAGTGGGAAAAACACAGACTGAGAGATACACTAGGGCTAATAGTGCATCTCAGCCACAGTCCTGGGGAAAAGTATATGGCTGAGGTCTATGCTGGGAGTCTACACAATCAACAGGAATATGGCATGAAAGCTGGACTACTTTACATCTTCTCAATGGCTGCTGGTCCACAATGATCTCAATGTATTACTATTTTTCTGGTACTTCTATGATACCAAAGTAAATTATGGTGATGTACTCTCACTCCTGGTGTGGTGCTGTAGGATTAGCACTGGACTGTGAACCAAAAGATCGGCAGTTCAAACCCACCAGCTACTCCTCGGAAACCATGTACAGGGTTGCTATGATTCGATGGCACTTAACAACAATAACAATTCCTCTCAGGTCATTGATAAATAAGACAATACGCCTTATTTATCTTGCAAGACCCAAGCCTTAACATATGTTAGCATTCAGTATGTGTTAAATTAATTCCATATTTGTTAATGCTGCAAAAGAATTTTATTTTATCAATGTTGTTGTTGCTAAGTGCTGTTGAGTAAGTTCTGACCCATAGCCACCCTGCATAGGATTTCCAAGGAGCAGCTGGTGCGCTTGAACTGCCAATCAAACAGCTTTGCAGTGTAGCGCATTAACCCACAGCACCACACCAGGACTCCATTTTATCATTAAGTTGTACTATATTAGATAATGGCGTCCTGGTGTGGCAATGGAGGATAAGCACTGGACTGCTACACGTGAGGTCCGTGATTCATACCCATCAGCCCTCCTTGGTAATCCTATACTCATGGGTAACTATGAGTTGGAACCAACTCAGTGGCACACAACAGTAACATATTAGATAATATGATTTTTTTCACTACAACTGTCTTAATTTCCAAAATTGATTGTAAGTCACTCAACAGGCAAAGATCTGCTTACTTATACTTCTGTTTAACATATATGTTGGTGGTGGAGGAGGCTTCAAAAATGTGGAAATTTTTGAATTTTTTTTTTTTTTTTTAAAGGCATGGGAGCATCTTCTGACCACCTCTGACTTTCCTAGGGGAAAGGAGAATGCAACTGAAGCTCAGGCCAAAGCCGATTCCTATGAAACAGAGAGGTCACACATGCCTCCAGCCGCTTTCCTCCTTTGTGAATTCTGACACCAACCATCCCTCCAATGACACTCTCAATTTCTCTGCGGGGTTTAATAAGTCATTGCAATGGATGACCCAAAGAACTCACAAACCAAACTTACAATTATGGGGTTCATTAGTGAAGTTAACTTGTTACAATCCAGGATCAGAACCACTTAAAACACAGTTCCTCCAGTCAGGACAGCATCTTCTCAGCCATGCCCACAAGCCTCTCAACCACAGGGTCCCTTGGCCTCCATCCTGCTCAGGCAGTGTTACAGTGCTGCCAATAAATGCCCAAAAGGCATACTTTTCTGCCCTATACCTCAGCCTAAAGGAACTCAGCTCTAGCTTCATGGGTCAGCAAAACTAGCTCCCCAATTAAGTGCATCCAACTTCCCAAGGCAAGCCTCCTATCCTGAATAACCAGCTTTATTTGCTCTGAGGGCCAGGAAGCCCACAGCTATGTCTTGTGCTTTGGCTCTTGGTTCTACTGCCGTTCCTCCGCCACTCTTCTGCCACTTCTCTGGTGTCACAAATTTCTGTCCCTGGATCAAGGAGGTCCAATATGCAGGGATCTCAGACTCCAAAGGACATGCTCCACTCTTGGCTCCTCTGTCTCAATGATAGCAAGAGTCCCTCTTCCTGATACTGAGATGACTAGTTTTAAACACAATTTAAACACAGCAAAACTGACTAGTCCTCATTTTAGAATTCTACATTTTAACAATCATAATTAACCATGTTAACAATCACAACTGGATCATATATTTCTATTAGCATCTTCCCCTACCTTCTTTTACCCAGACCAATGAGGAAATACACTCAGTCTGCACAGCCCCACCCAGTCATTTGGTTGGAGTTACACAGACAGTGTGGCGAGACGAGTCATATCAAGCAATTCACTGCACCACAAATATCAAATAATGTAGGTAATAAAAAATTTTGATCTATCACAGAAAGTTTATAAATGTATACATACCTAAGGAATCAAAAAGGCTAAACATATCCAAAGTACAAAATAATTTAGCTTCTAATTCACAAAAATATAAAAAACATGAATAATACTCAAACTGTGATGAACTATTTCTGAAACACTGTTGTTGCGGTCAAGTGCTGTCAAATCAGTTCTGACTCATTGTGACCATGAATAGGGTTTCCAAGGAGTGGCTGGTGGGTTTGAACTACCAACTTTGTGGTTAGCTGATCCTACAGCACCACACCAGGACTCCATAGATGACATAATTTCTATATTTGGCATAATCAAAGTACTAAATGAACACTGATATCAAAAACAGCTACAGCCAAGTCATATATAACCCTATTTTACTGCACTCTGGAGATGCTGTCCACTTTGTGAAATGGACATAGTGGTTATCACTGAAAACAAGAGCACCGACAATGATTCAAACTGCAGAATTCACTTAACAGAGAAGTGTACACACTATAGAAAGTGAATGGTATGCACAGTCAAAAGAACAATGTAATATGATGTTAGTTCTACCATATTTGAAAACTTCAGAGCAACAGTCCGTCATTAATAGCAAGTGTCAGTAAAAGATACCCAGAGTTAGTCATTCCAAAACTGCCTGTCATGCATTGACTTGTGTTCCACCCACCCCATCCCCATTATGTGTTGGAATCCTAACCTCTAGCCTATGGATGCAATCTTGTTTGGGCTTGAGTTTTCTTTGTTATGTTAATTATATAATACCCAAGAAGGGTGGGTTCTAAATCTAATTGATTCTGAGTTATAAAGAAAGCAGATTAGACACAGAGCACACATACACACAAGGGAAGACAGATGGCATGTGAGGACTGTCTACAAGCCAATGTACCGAAAACCACCTGAGACTACCTTGTTGTTGTTGTTGTTAAGTACTGTGGAGTCGGTTCCGACTCATAGTGACCCTGTACAGGGTTTCTGAGGCTGTAAATCTTTATGGGAGCAGAACGCCCCATCTTTATCCTACGGAACCACAGGTTTCAAACTGCTGACCTTGAGGTTGGCAGCCCAACTCGTAACCACTACACCACCAGAGCTCCTTTGAGACTACCTACCAGGAAGTAATTCATATGGCTGAGGCCCTGATTTGGACTTTTAGCCTTCAAAACTGCGAGAAAATAAACTTCTGGTATTTAAAGTAACCTGCTTGTAGTATTTCAGTTACAACAGCAACAGGTAACTACGACATTTTCTATTAACCATGAGGGTGAGTCCAAAATTATCTGCATTCCGGTTATGTTAAAACGCCCATCCACGTCCATGGCTGATGACAACACTGAGCGTGCATAGGAAACGCCTGAGAGTGGATTATGTGGCAAGTCATTGCAAATCAGCCAAGGCTCTGCCTGTGAAATAATCCGTAACAGACTTGGGTTTCGAAAAGTTTGTGCAAGATAGGTACCAAAACAACTCAAGGAAGAACGTAAGCTGAAACGTTTGAACATCTGTAAACAAAATGTGGGTAATACTCGAAGGAAGGTATAAGTTTCTTTAAAAAATCATTACTGGTGATGAGAGTAAACAGCAGAGTATGGAATGGAAACATCCTCAATCACTGACCAAGAAAAAGTCCAAAAGTCAACCATCAGATGGAAAATTGATGCTTACAGTTTTCTGAGATTCTCAAGGGCCAGTACTGGAACACTAGTAGGAAAGAGGTTCAGCAATCAACAGTGCTCTTCACAGTGAGATGCTCATGAAAAGCTGAAGCCTAAACTTCTAATTAAATGCAGGAGACTGCTATCTAAGGGTGTTGTGATCTTGCATGACAATGCACATCCTCATAACTCTGCCCACACTGTTGACACTTTGCAAAAACTTAGTTTTGCGGTATTAAAACATCCCCTCTATAGTCCTGATATTACTCCATTGGACTTTCACCTGTTTGGACCCCTGAAATCAGCCCTTCCAGTATGAAGATTCCTTTCTGATGAAGAAGTGAAGACAGCAGTGCATCCATGACTCAGCCGAAAACACTTTTAAATAACGGAATATGAAAGCTTGCTGACAGAAGGACAAAGTATATTGAAAAGCAAGGAGAATATGTTGAAAATGATATATTTGTCTTTTCTAAAAGTTGATTAAAATAAATTCTACAGCCAGAGTGTGGCTAGTTTGTGATTCACCCTTGAATTATTCTGCTGGTTTTGTTTGCAGTCCCCATGAATACAACTGTTCTTTGAGCTTACAGAAACTCAAAAGTTTGGGTCAAAGTATGTACTAAAAAATACTACATTAATATATACTCAAATAAATAACAACTAAAAGAATTTTGGAAATAAAATGAAAAACATGTATGAGAGCCAGCCATTGGTGCTCACATCCAGAATTTTCCAGATGGTCAAAAGTGTCAAGGCCTGGCTCACACAATCAAGAAAAGGCTTAGACTAGGAACCACAGCTCTGAGCTTTCCTGGAAACAGCTCCTTCGTCAATATGTGGCAGTGTCTAGCCAAGATGAAGCTCCAACTTTGGCACAAGGGACCTGGAAAAAGTCCCAAGAACTATTTGGCCAAAAAGAACTCACACTATGATTGGGAAATCAGAAGAAAAGAACTCAATACATTTTTTTTTTTTTTTTAACGTTCCTTTGGCAGGGACAAAGAGTCCCCCAAGCACCTGCTTACCTAATCCTTCAGTAACCTATCCAGTTGAATAAATCTTGCTGAAGGGAAGATAGAAGACAACCAAAAACCACTGACAAAAGAATGAAGGTATTAAAGCCCCCGGAAATGTGGAGAGAACATACCTGGAATATCTCTTAAAGGATTACTGGTTAAATTGCTTAATTTCTCAGAGGCTGAGGAAAACAGTGAGGGAGAGAAGAAAAAGATACTGCTCTCTAGGACCAACTATAGCTTAGTTCACAATACACTAAGTACACATAGAACAGCCAGCTGAAATTTTTCCATGGTTAACTTGTCCAATGATTATGGTCTAAAGGTCAGCTGAGGCAAACTATAGCAAAGAAATAGAATTGTAGACTCTATGGAGAAATGGCATAATAGTGTCCAATATCCAGCTTAGAAATCAAAACAATGGTTGAGAGACTTAACCCTCAATTCTACGTCAAATTTACACATAAAAAATGAGGATCATAGGGTAATCTATCTGCTTCATAGTTAATAACTATGTTGTTACTGTTAGCTATTGCTCCCAATTCATAGAAACTATATGCACAATGGGAAATATGGGGAGAAAGATGAGGCTGTCTGGTCCTGTAGAGATTTAGGATTCAGAAATCCTAAACAGGGTCACTGTGAGTTGAACCGACTCAGAGTCACATTGTGACATTTGCACACCAGAACAGAACAATGCCCCTTCCTTGAACCATTATGCTTTACAGGGTTTTCAATGGCTGATTTTCAGAAGCAGATCATCAGGCCTTCTGAGTCCATGTTAGTCTGGAACTCTACTGAAACCTGTTCAGCATCATAGCCATACAAAGCCTCCACCAAAAGATAAACGGGGCTGCACATGAGGGGCACTGGCCCGGAATCAGTCTCCTACTTGAAAGGCAAGAAGCCTAGCACTGAATGAATGTCCCCACCAGAGAGGCTCCTAGCCCATAAAGAAATGCAAAGTCAATCTTTTCTGAGTGCTTTTCTAGGAAATCTAACCCAATTCTGACCAAGGCATTTTGGGTAAAAGGTAAACTCGGGCAAACTCTTAAGGAGCATAGAGCTTCTGAGTGGGAAAACAATCTTCCAGTCTCCCATTAGGAAACATGGCTTGTCCACATTATCACTAAACAGTAACAAGGGCGATTTTCTCTAAATCTGGTTCTAGTGAAGGGTGTCTCAGTTCTTCAAGGACTTATGTTTGATAAGTAAAAACATTATATTAGCTCAAACTCAGTAAATAACTATGAAACTGATTTATGTACTTTCTTACAGGAAAGGGGGAGGGGCAGATCTCTGTTATTGGAAGATGCCAAGTGAAACCTGTTTTGAATTTCAGTGTAGTGGTTATGAATCAGGCTGCTAATCTCAAGGTCAGCAGTTCGAAACTACCAGCTGTTCTGCGGGAGAAAGATAAGGCTTTCTGGTCCCGTAAAGATTTGCAGCCTCAGAAACCCTGTGCAGGGTCGCTATGAGCCGGAACCGACTCGCACGGTACTTAACAATAGCGTAGATACAAGACATCTCCACAAGGAGATTTCAAAAGCTATTTAATTAGCTAGACTCCTTACTCCTAGGTTTGTTACACAAAAAGCACAATGAGTGAAACAAGTGACGTGGGAGGCTAACAGTTGTTCCATGTTGCTAACGTGTCAGTGAGGTTTCACTTCAACATTTCTGATTCTTCTAACAGCCCCAATGAGCCCAAGAAACAATGAAGTCATCCAAAACACTACCAGAAAGATCCCTACTATCTTAAAAACAAACCAAATAATGTTCTGAAGTGGATGATTCAATCATCAGTTTATACTAAGATAAATAAAGAACTCAAAACCGCATGTCTAGAACTAGACCCATACAAATCACACCCTCTTCTGTATGCAGCCTCTTCAAAGGTAAGGAGACATTCACTTGGCAACAGTATTGAAAACATCCTGAACTTGGGTTTCTCAGCACCTGTACTACATACAGATTGACAATGGGACAGGAACTGATTTCAAAACACTAGGGTCCCACAGCTGAACCCCTTTCTCACTGATATTTGAGCAACATGACTTTTAGGAGGTTAAATCTGACCACAGATGGATCTTAAATTTGTAACCAATTACTGGGGGGGTTGTTGTTGTTAAGTGCTGTTGAGTCGGTTCCGCCTCATAGCGATGCTGTTACGGTTTTCAAGGAGCAGCTGGTGAGTTTGAAATACCGACTCCATACTCCAAACCAACCTTGCAGTTCAGTGCTTATCCTACAGCGTTACACCAGGACTTCATTATTGGGAGAAGGACTAGTATTTAGCTAAACTAAAGCGTATTATGGCAGTCAGTCTGAGGAACTCCTACAGCAGGCATTTTATTTACCATGATCAGAGTTTGAAAAATGGTACAAAATGCTTTCCTGTAAGTATTTTTGGAGAGGTGAATTTAGGGCTTTTAAGACTGTTGCTATTATTTTATATTTTTCTGCGTTTCTAGATGACCATCCATCAGTCAATGCTGAATTCAAAGGCTCTCTACCCCCTAATGGGCTCAACTACACCTAAGTAAGTCAATTGACCATTCTCCTTGATGCAGAGCAGGATTACGATCAAGGATTTCCACAGCTATGGCAATTCATACGCATCTCTGAGTGCTGCAAATGGTTAAGCTCTCTGCTACTGACCAAAAGGCTGACAGTTCAAATCTACCTAGAGGTGCCTTGAAAGAAGACTAGTCTGAAAAGTCACACTGAAAATCCTATGGAGTACAGTTCTACTCTGAAACACATGGGGTCAGAAATGGCTGGATGGCAGCTGAATGTCCACTCATATCAAGCTCATTCCCAAAGATTTTGTCCTGGAATCACTTAATGTGCTGAGACACAGTCAATGTGGAAACTAATCACATGACTTCTCCCCATCCCCCTCACCCCCCACCCTCATCTCCCACAAGAACATAACTCAGGATTCCCTGGGATCCTCTGACAATAATCTAATATGAACATAAAACAGAAAAAGAACTAAAATCAAAGCCTGAAATTTGATACAGAAATAATTTTGGCTCTCTCTGTCCCATATTTTGAATGCCCTGGAAAAATACTTGGAACTAAATTTGGGTTGGGGTTTGAGGGGCAAAAGCTCATATACACAGAAGAGTTTTTCTGAAAGTACAGGTCATGATCCTCTAAAGGGGCCCTGGGAGAGCTGCAAGGGGATTTCAGAGACCCTACCCCTTCCCTCCCAGAGTAGATCTTAATTCAGTCACTATGGGGAAGAGAAGCAGAAAAGAAACACTGGGTGTGTTTGGTATGTTTGCATGGATTTAGAGAAGAACACTGCTAGAACCACGCATAGGCCTGAGAGTGAGTCTAGGAACGGGCAGCCCTTTACCATTGGTCTTCGGTGTCCAGCACTATGCCATCTGAATGCAGAAGTGTGCCCTTCACTAGCACACCGTGTCCTTTCCTGACTCTGCTCTGGAGCACCCTCCCACCATGTTCCTGGAAGGAGAAGTGTATTAAGATAGAATCCCCTTGCAATTTCTCCTGATCCTGAAGGTCTGAGCTGCAACTGATCTATTTAGATGTTTGTCTCTCCCAGCAGACTATGAAAGCCTCAGGGAATTCTTCAAGGCAGCAACTGAGTTACAATCATTTCTGCATCATCAGGCCTAGTGCATTCAACAAGAGAATTCTGAAACAATGAGTAACAGGAAGAATCAATAAAAGTAATTAATGTGTTTCTGGTCAAAAAAGGGTGTACCTTTAGTAAAGGGACCACTAACACCGTCAAGGAAAACTAATTCCAACTCCTGCTAACAAAACAAATTGTAGGGGCTACCTAGAAAGCATGTTGGAGATGATTCTGAGGCCACACCCAGGCATTGTGGGAATAATGCCCCAATTATCATAGTTTGCTCTATGTGTAGGACAAGGTAGAGCAGCATGAATGCCATGTATGGGGCCATGCTGTTGTTGTTGTTAAATGTGATGGAATTGGTTCTGACTCATAGCAACACTGCATAGGATTTCCAGGGAGCAGCTATTTGAACTGCTGACCTTGCAGTTACTAGTCCACTGCTGACCTACAACCCCACAGATGAGGACTGCTTGGGGCCATGCTATTGTAGTTTAGTGCTGTCCAATCAGTTTCAACTCATAGCCACCCTATATAGGGTGTCCGAGGAGTGGCTGGTAGATTTGAACCACGGACACTGCAGTTCAAACCAGCCTGGCTATCCAACGGAGTCCTGGTGTGGCGCTGTGGGTTAATCCGCCAGACTGCAACACCGTTTGAACTGCAAGTTTGGCGGTTCAAGCTCACCAGCTGCTCCTCGGAAACCCTGTACAGGGTCGCTATGGGTCGGAACTGACTTGACGGCTCTTAACAACACCACCACCACCAGGACCATGCCAGGCCCCCCAAAATACAATGGAAAAATGTTTCATTATCTTTAACAGTAACTCAAATACATGAAATTAAAAATAATCACAAAAATGCAAAACCTTGCAGGACGTTTTTCTTCCCAAGGATAACTAACAAAGACAAAAAGAATTTGACTAAGTGTCTCATGATCTTCTAGAGCCGCCGAATTGTAAATGTTTTTCACTCAGACTACATCAGCCTAATGAGCTGTAACCACCACATGTCTGTCAGTCTGTCATACTGTGGTGGCCTGTGTGTTGCTTTAATTCTGAAAGCTCCGCCACCGGTATTTTAAATACAAGCATGGACACCCATGGTGGACAAGTTTCAGTTGAACTTCCAGACTAAGACAGACTAGGAGAAAGGGGAAATGGATGACTTCCAAATAGTCACTAAAACCTGGTGAATAGCTGTGAAACACTGTAGACACTAGAGTATTGAATATTAAACAGTAATGAAGAGCCTCAGAATATTGTCAGATATAGTGCCAGAAAGTGAGCCCCTCTGGTTGGAAGGTATTCAAGATACGACTGGGGAAGAGTTGCCTCCTCAAAGTAGAGTTGACCATGGCGATACAAATGATGAAAGCCCTCAGGACCTTCATTTGTTGATAGGGCACAACTCAAAATGAGGAGAAGCAGCTATAAGCATCCATTAATAATTGGTACATGGCATGTACAAAGTATGAATCTTTGGAAGTTGTCAAAAATGAAATGGAATGCATCAACATCAATACTCTAAGCATTAGTGAGCTGAAATAGACCAGTATAGACCATTGTGAACCTGACAATCGTATAGCTGACTATGCCAGGAATGACAAATTCAAGAGGATTGGTGTTGCATTCATCACCAAAAAGAACATTTCAAAATCTATCTTGAAGTACAATGTTGTCTGTGATAGAGTAATATCGATACAAGGAATACCAATTAATACAACTTTTATTCAAATTTACACACCAACCACTAAAGGCAGTGATGATGAAATGTTATCAATATCGCATGCAAGTAAAATTTTGCTAAAGGTAATTCAAAAACAGTTGCAGCAGTACATTGACGGGTCTGCCAGAGGTTCAGACCAGATTCAGAAGGGGACGTGAAACGAGGGCTATCATTGCTGACATCAGATGGATCTTGACTGAAAGCAGCGAATAACAGAAAGATATTTACTTGTGCTTTATTGATTACACAAAGGCTTGTGATTGTGTGGATCATGACAAACTATGGACAACATTGTGAGGTATGAGTATTCCAAACACTTAATTTTGCTCCTAAGGAACCTGTACATAGACCAAGAGGCAGTCATTTGAACAGAACAAGGGAACACTGAATGGTTTAAAATCAGGAATAATTGTGCACCAGGGTTTATTCTTTCACCACACTTATTCAGTCTGTACATGAGCAAACAATCTGATAAACTGGATTATGTGAAGAAAAATGTGGCATCAGGATTGGAGGAAGACGCATTAACAACCTGCGATCTGCAGATGATACAACGTTGCTTGCCAAAAGTGAAAAGGACTTAAAATACTTAACTGATGAAGAAGATCAAAGACATGTAAAAAATATAAAAATACTCATCAATGGACCAATAAATAACATCGAGATAAACTGAGAAAAGATTGAAGTTGTCAAAAGTCAAAAACTTCATTTTGCTTTGATCAACCACCAACACTCATGGAAGCAGTAGTCAAGAAATCACACAACGCAACTGCAAGGGGCAAATCTGCCGGAGAAGACAAGACCTTTTTAAAGTGTTCACAAGCAAAGATGTCATTTTGAAGCCTAAGGGGCATCTGACCCAAGCCAGGTGCACCTTATTTTCAATAGTATAATATGCACATGTGGCATTCTGGGATAATGTGCTGTACTACAAGGTCAGTTTGAACCACAACGTCAGCAGTTCAAATTCATCAGCTGCTCCTCAGAAAACTTACACAGGGTCACTATGAGTGGGAACTGACTCAACGACACTTAACAACAACAATATGCATGAGGAAGTTGGACCATGAATAAGGAAGACCATCGAAGAATTGATGCAGTTGAGTTACGAGAATATTAAAAGTACCATGGACTGCCAGAAGAACAAGCAAGTCTGTTTTGAAAGAAGTACAGTCAGAATGCTCACTGGAAGCCAGGATGGCCACACTTCATCTCATACTTTGGACATATTAGAAGAGACCAATCCCTGGAGAAGGATATCATGCTTGGTAAAGTGCAATAGTCAGCAGAAAAAGAAAAATACCCCAATGAGATGGATTTGCACAGTTGCGGTAGCAGTGGGTTCAAGTGTAGCAATGATTGTGTGATTGGAGCAGGACCGGGCTTTTCATTCTATTGTGTATAGGGTTACTATGAGACGACACCAACTCAATGGCACTTAACAACAACAAATGAGCAATAAAGCAAATGTGGTTTACAGTATTCACCATTACACTTTAATACCTTTGCTGCTTTTCCTCCACAGAATTATTTCCATTGAGCCCTGCAATGAGCTTTCAGGGAGAAACGTATGAACTCGGAAAGCACAGGGAAACTTGCCAAAACAAGTTTCTTGATGTATTATTGAAAGTAGTTCAGTGCATTTGTCCTAACTGGAAAGGACAAAACTGCAAAAGTAGGGTTGTTTGCTGTTGTTAGGTGCCATCGAGTCGGTACTGACCCATAGTGACCTTATGCACAGTAGAATGAAACACTGCCCGATCCTGGGCCAACCTCACTACTGTTGCCACACTTGAGTCCATTGATGCTGCCACTTGGCTAATCCATCTCATTGGGGGTCTTCCTCTTTTTCTCTGACCCTCCACCTTACCAAACATGATATCCTTCTCCAGCGACTGCTCCCTCCTGACAATATGTTCAAAGTTTGGCCATCTTGGCCTCTAAGGAGCATTCTGGCTGCACTTCTTCCAACACAGATCTATTGGTTCTTTTGGCAGCCCATGGCACTTTCAATATTTTCCTCCAACACCATAACTCAAATGCATCAATTCTATGGTCTTCCTTATTCACTGTTCAGCTTTCACATGCATATGAGGTTATTGAAAACACCATGTCTTGGGTCAGGTGCACCCTAGTCCTCAAGCTGACATCTTTGCTCTTCAACACTTTAAGAAGGTCTTGTGTAGCAGATTTGCCTAGTGCAATACATCGTTTGATCTCTTGACTGCTGCTTCCATGAATGTTGATAGTTGATTCAAGAAGAATGAAGTTCTTGACAACTTCAATCTTTTCTCCATTGATAAGAATGTTGTTTATTGGTCCAAAAGTAGGATAGTTGGTAAAAAATTTGCTCTACAGTAAGTCCTTGAGTTATGACTTCTGGACAACTTGTACTTGCCCTTTGTTGTCATTGTTAGGTGATGTCAAGTTGGTTCTGACTCATAGCAACCTGATGCACAGCAAAACAAAACCACTGCCTTGTTCTGTGTCATCCTCACAATCGTAGTTATACTTGAGCCCATTATGCCATTGTGCCACTGTCTCATTGGTAGTCTTCCTCTTAACTGGTGTGGTGCTGTAGGATAAGCACTGGACTGCAAGATTGATTTGAACTGCAAGGTCAGCAGTCAAACTTACTAACAACTCCTTGGAAACCCTATACAGGGTTGCTATGAGTCAGACCCGACTGGATGGAACTTCACAAGCACTTTACTAAGCATGATGTCCTTCTCCAGGGAGTGGTGTTATGTAAATTGGCTCTCACTTTGAAATAATTGAACCAACCTGTCTGACAGCAAATTCATCACAATCACCTTCACTTGTTGAACATGCAGCTTTGAAAGCATTCACATCTCTCTTGTACTAAAGAAAGCTAAATAAGAACCTGTTCCAATTACCTACAAATTCAATTTAAAGACACATTTAGGAATTGATCTCATTCGTAATATAAATACACTGTAAAATCTATAGTTCTAGCTCTACTGTGACTCTGTGAAAGCTCTGGTGGTACAGTGGTTAAATCCTCACCTTCCAAGCAGGAGATCCAAGCTCAATTCCCAGCCAGTGCCTCTCACATACAGCCACACCCATCTGTCAATAGAGGCTTACATGTTTACTATGATGCCAACAGGTTTCAAAGGAGTTTCTACACTAAAACTGATGAGGAAAAAGGCCTGGTGATTTATTTCTGATAATCAACCAATGAGATCCCTGTGAATCACAACAGATTGACCTGCACACTGATCATGGGGTGCAATGCAGTAGAACCAAGCAGTGTTTTGTCCCATGAGGCATGTGACTGCCATGTATTCGGGGCCAAGTCAACAGCCGTTAAAAACCATATAGTTCCTCTCTATTCTTAAAAATTCTCTAAGTATTTATTACCAACCTGAAGAAAAAGGGAGAATAGAGGAAGTGAAAACACAAAAGTAAAAAAGAAGAACTAATGCCCTAAATTATGTTGTTGTGGTGGTTAGGTGCCATTGAGTCGGCACCGACTCATAGTGACCCTATGCACAGCAGAACAAAACACTGCCCCATCCTGGGCCAACCTCACTATTGTTGGCACGCTTGAGTCCATCTATGCTGCCATCTCGTTGAGGGTTTTCCTCTTTTTCTCTGACCCTCCATTTTACCAAACATGTTATCTTTCTCCAGCGACTGCTCCCTCCTGATAGTATGTCCGACGTACAAGAGATGAAGTTTGAGTATGGCCATCCTGGCCTCCAAGGAGCACTCTGGCTGTACTTCTTCCAACACGGCTCTATTGGTTCTTTTGGCAGCCCATGGCACTTTCAATATTCTCCTCCAACACCATAACTTAAATGCATCAATTCTTGTACTGTCTTCCTTATTTACTGTACAGCTTTCGCATTCACATGAGGTTACTGAAAATACCACGGCTTGGGTCTGGCTCACCTTAGTCCTCAAGCTGACATCTTAGCTCTTCAACACTTTTGTGCAGCAGATTTGCCTAATGCAATATGTCGCTTGATTTCTTGACTGCTGCTTCTGTGAGCATTGATAGTTGATCCAAGAAGAATGAAGTCCTTGACAACTTCAATCTTCTTTCCATTGGTAAGAATGTTGTTTACTGGTCCAGAGGTGAGGATTTTTGTTTTCTTTACATTGAGATGCAATCCATACCAAAGGCTGTGCTCTTTGATCTTCATCAGTAAATGTTCTAAGGCCTCTTCACTTTCAGCAAGCAAGGTTGTTAATGAGTCTTCCTCCAATCCTGATGCCACGTTTTTCTTCATAGAACCCAGGTTCTCGGATTATTTGCTCAGCATAAAGGTTAAACAAGTATGATGAATGAATACAACTCCGCCGAACACCTTTCTTAATTTTAAACCATTCAGTGTTCCCATGTTCTGTTCGAACAAGTCCATGTACAGATTCCTCATGAGCACAGTTAAGTGTTTCGGAATACTCATACTTCGCAATGCTGTCCATAGCTTGTCATGATCCACACAATCAAAAGCCTTGCGTAGTCAATAAAGCACAGGTAAACATCTTTCTGATATTCTCTGCTTTCAGCCAAGATCTATTGGACATCAGCAATGATATCCCCTCATTCCACGGCCTCTTCTGAATCTGGCTTGAACCTCTGGAAGTTCTCTGTCAATGGATGCTTGCACCCGTTTCTGTATTACCATTAGTAAAACTTTACTCGCATGGGATATCAAAGATATTGTCCAATGATTTCCATATTCCATTGGGTCACTTCTCTTTGGAATGGGCACAAATGTCGATCTCTTCCAATCAG
>NW_006408520.1:21488949-21493399 GCF_000296735.1 Chrysochloris asiatica | reverse complement strand
GTCAACTCTACTCTGAGGAGGCAACTCTACCTCAATCGCATTTTGAGTGCCTTCTAACCTGAGGGGCTCATTTTCCAGCACTATATCTGACAGTGTTTCTCTGCTATTCATAAGGTTTTCAGTGACTAAATATTCGGAGTTAGTTCGTCACTCCTTCTTCCTAGTTTGTCTTCATCTGGAAGCTGTTCTGAAACTTGTCCACCATGAGTGACCATGCTAGTATTTAAAATACCGGTGGCATAGCTTCCAGAATCACAGCAACTCACAAGCCACCAAAGTGTGACAAACTGACAGACGAGTGGTGGGCCCTAAATTATAGTTAGTCTAAACAATGTTCCTTATTTGGATCAGAAATGATTCTGTGGACATGTACTTACAAACAAACGAAAAACTGAGCGTTATAGTTGGGACTAGAATGTATTTTTATCTCAGTATGAAACCAGTACAAATCCCAACACAAACCATTTGATGATTAAGTTATGTAACTAATACTAGATGAGTCATTCATTTGTCACTAATTGCTACAGTCTTGTCAAAAGAGTCCTGATGATAAAATAGTGAAGCCATTAGCCACTAACTGAAAGGCCGACAGTTCAAACTCACCCACAAAGGACCTGGTGTTCTGCTCCCAAAGAGAATGCAGCCTCATACCACTCTCAGGAGTCCTAGTGAGTCACATGGGGCCACTATGAGTTGAAATAAACTGAGCAAGAACAACAATCTAAACCCACAATCATAAAATTCAAACTCTATTAACTCATATTACTAGGAATCTGTGAGTGTGGCAAACAGGGCAACAGATGTATCAGTTGCCTTCCAAGTAAATAATGAGAATTGTTTCCCCTAGTTGACACTAGGAAATATGTGGTTCTGCCTTAACATCTGGAAATACAACTGTATCTTAACTGTTATTTCTATACATGTCATTTTCTTTAAAAAAAAAAAAAATGAACTTCTAATCTGTGAATTCCACTCAGAGTACTGACACGAAAAGTGCCTGAGTATTTGTGCAGAATTAAAGCAGAAGTATCTTTATTTAAAGAGAGTTTAAAAGTATTGTGAACACTTAAGTTTCCCATGCAAATAAAGAAGATCCAAACTGCTTGAAGATCCAAACTGTTCTTTCATAGTATGTCTCTAAAGAGTCTTCTAATTCTGACCTAAGTCCATAAGGTCTAAAAGCTTAACCTTCATTTTGATAATTCAGTCATGTCCCAAATATAGGAAAAGTAGAAGCAAGGAGGCATGAGAGAATTGAATGATTAAAATACCCATACTTAGATTATAAATTCAAATGTTACAAAGGAACCAGGATCTTACAGAAGTAGCTGAAATTCTCTGCTACATTTCTTAATGTTAAGACAAAACAAGGAATTTAATTCACAATATAGTAACAGCAAAGCCCTCTTTAAAAAAACATATAAGATTTGAGCTTTCATATAGGATAGACCAGATCAAGTCTTGAGTTTCCAATTCCATCTGGAAAAGACTTTTCTGTGGTACTAAGGAACTCAGTTTATCTTAGAAAGCTGAAAGGTCACATCAATCCTATGGCTTCAGGCCCAAGGAAGCCAAAACTAAACCACACACTAAGCTAGCTTCAGATAATAACTTATGCTTCCTAAGCACTTTTATCATTTATTCAAACATTATTAGTTAAGTGCCTGCTATGTGCCAGGCACTGTGCCAATCACCATGCAATAGAAAGATGAGTAAGATGCAGCTTCGACTGGTTTACAGTCCAGAGGGAAGACAGACACATGGAAAGATGATTGTAATACAACACCATGGCTAAGATGTGCTCAGGGTGCGTGGGAAGGGAAAGGAGGTCAGGGGTTGGGTGAAGCAGCAAGTAGCTTGGGCTGGGTTAGACCCCCAAGTAGGTCAAATCAAACCCAAATTTCTCTGTTAAGAAAAAGGCAAAACCTTACAACATGATTTCTCATGTCTCTCACTCCTTCCCAATCTTCTGAACTGCTTGGATTAGCTGGTTGACTACTTATCTGAGATATTTTAGGGAAAAAAGAAAAGAAAGGAATGAACCAAGTATAAACTAGACTAGACCACTAAGATCCCTTCTGAGCCTAGAATTTAGTGATTCTATAATTTTATTAATGCAGTATCCCTAAAATTTTCAGAATCTATTGACTAACTTTGTTAAAAATCCTAATATTTAGTAAGTACTACTGTAAAATTCCTGAGTTTTTCTCAACAGTAATAATTGCACAAGAAAACTGTAGTAGGATGAACTAAATCTATTAGGGAGGTAGGGCCAGTTCTTTAGTACAGGTTTCCCCACTAGCTGAAAATAGAGCATGCCTATGAACCCTTTAAAAGCCAAAATGTATTAAACCAAGAAGCATGTTACTATAATTCGTATGGGAATTTCTTTTTTAGTGTTCCCAGATACCAAAAATAACCTACCAAATCATATCAAATAACACATAAAATCGAAAATAAAATCCCATGCACACCTTTCCTGGTTTTTAATCCATGCAGCATATCCTTTGTTGTTATTGTTAAGTGCTGTCGAGCTGGTTCCGACCCATAGCGTCCCAGTATAGGATTTCCGAGGAGTAGCTGGTGAGCTTGAACCACTGACCTTGCAATTCAAACGGCTTTGCAGTCTGGTGCATTAGCCCACAGTGCCACACCAGGACTCTGGTTTCTGTTTAAATAGCTGCCTCTGAGTCCTGGAAGGGTGCTGTAGGATCAGCAGTAGACTGCAAACCACTGGATAGTGGTTTAAACTCACCATCTGCTCCTTAGAAACCCTCTACAGGGTCTCTGTGAGTCAGAATCGACTTGATGGCACTTCACAATAACAACAAATCTATGTACAGGTTCTGCATAAGCACAATGAAGTGTTCTGGAATGCCCATTCTTCACAATTTATCCACTATTTGCTATGATCCACACAGCTGAATGCCTTCGCACAGTCAATAAAACACAGGCAAAAAAAGAGTTCTGGTATCCTATGCTTTCAGAAAAGAACTATCTGACATTAGCAATGACATCCCTCATTCCATGTCCTCTTTTAAATCCAGCTTGAATTACGGGCAGTTCCCTGTTGGTGTACTGCTGCAATCATTCTGAATTATCTTTAGCAGAATTTTACTGTGTGCATGACCACATGACAGGTAGACAATAACCTAAAACACACCTGTTTATAACAGAGAGCAAGAGAATCCTGATGAAGTCAAAAGTTACCTACACAACACAGCCATCAATTTCATCATCTTAAGCAAACAAACTTTCTAACCAGAGTTAACAAGTAACAAAACTATAGGATTTTATTGCTCCTTCTAGTGATTTTCCATTCACCATGGAAGATTCCCAGTGAACACTAAGAAAATATAAATGGTGTGAAAACTGGATGTTGGTCCTTCCTCATAATGTGAATGACCCAGCATCTTATATTAGCTTCCAGCTGAATCGACGCCCATGGAAGCAGCAGTCAAGAAACTCAATGATGTGCTGCAAAAGCACTCTTTAAAGTGTTAAAAAGGAAAAAGGTCACTTTGAAGACTAAGGTGACCTTGACCCAAGCCATGGTATTTTTCAATCATCTATACAAGTAAAAGCTGAACAATGAATAAGAAAGAATGAAAAAGAACTGATGCCTTTGAATGATGGTGTTGATGAAGAATACTGGGCTTCCAGAAGAATGAAAAATCTGTCTTGAAAGAAATACAACAAGATGCTCCTTAAGTGAAATATAACTAATCTGTAGTATAATAATGATTGAGGAAATGGATGTTAGCAATGAACATCCTGTTTTCAACTCTGGCTTTATCAATTTCTTAGCTATGTGATCTTGAGCAACTTGTATGACCTCTCCAAACCACTGTTGCTTCATCTAAAAGAAGGAGGTTTTTAGTACTTACTTCAAAGAGTTGTTATAGTACCTACTTCAAAGAGCTGTTATATATATTAATTTACTTATTATTAAGTAGTCATAACATGCTTGTCCCATGGTTAAAAATTATGAGCTACTTATAAATGGATCTTTTAATAGATTTGAGAACTTTGCACTGATGGCATCATCTCCTACAAAGATACGCCTCCTGGGTCTTTTCCCTTTTGGAACCTGCTTCCCATTCACTCCCCTGGAACTCACTCATAGCAGTTGTTTACGAAGCAGAACTGTTACTCTACTGTGGTTTGCAAATGCAAAAAAAAAAAAGAAAAGAAAAGAAATATATATAGGCCTTTTCCTTTTTTCTTGTATTCTTAATGACTTTGCTTTCTTCATGTATGATGTTCTTGATGTCATCCCACAGCTGCCAAAAGAACCAATAGATCCGTTTTGGAAGAAGTGTAGCCGGAGTGCTCCTTGGAGGCCAAGATGGACAAACTTCGTCTCTTATACTTCGGACACATTGTCAGGAGGGACCAGTCACTGGAGAAGGATATCATGTTTGGTAAGGTGGAGGGTCAGAGAAAAAGA
>NW_006408520.1:21483714-21488849 GCF_000296735.1 Chrysochloris asiatica | reverse complement strand
GTGGCAGCACCGATGGACTCAAGCATGGCAACAGTAGTGAGGTTGGCCCAGGATCGGGAAGTGTTTCGTTCTACTGTGGATAGGGTCACTTTGAACCAGTACCGACTTGATGGCACCTAACAACAATAGTAACATGTATATATGCAAATTAGTCCTCTTGTGTAGTAACATACTTGATATAAGCATATAATAACATACTTTAATGTTATCATAGTTTTACATGGATTAATTTTTACTACCTCTTTCAAAAATCCTTCATGTCATCAGTGTCCTTACAAGCAATCAGTACACCAACAATTCTCCTGTTCTGTGCCCTCGTGATCCTTCTCTTAAAGCACCAGACACCTGCTGCCTCATAGAAGGGGGCTTCAGAAAATTTATGGAACCACTGAATCAAAAGATAATGGAAGCTTTCCAAGAACTTTTTGAAGTCACCTCATATTAAGTAAACTCTGTACTTATTGTAAGAAGAGGGGATAGGGCTTTTCTTTTTATCACTTTAGAGCCTAGTCCAATATGAAGCACTTCCACAAGGCAGTACATCAATACTTAATGATGAAAGCGTTAATGAATGAACAAATGAACAATCTCATTTTAAAGCATCATTCAATCTTTTCCAAGATCAACATTTTCTTCCAAATTGGCCAGTATCTCCTGTAACCCAATCTGCCTTCTTTCTGGATTCTGGGCAGTTTTGCATAGTGGTTAAGGGCACTGACTCAGAGCCAGAATCTAGGGTAGAATCTCAGCCTGTCATGTGCTTTGAGAAAACCTCTAGAGTCATCAGTTTCACCTACTACCTCAGGCATCAAAGGACAAGCTACGTGATACAGGTAAAGCATTTAGAAGAACCGTGACTAGCAGCACCACTAGTACCACCTTCTAAAACCACGGCTATTCTCTTTTCCTGTCCTTTGGTTCCTAAGGAACGTCTTTCTATACTGTCCTCTTAATAAAGTTTAAAGTCAAAACAGCTCTCCTCAAGGTTCTCTAAACCCTAAACTCCTGACACATCCTTGAACTTGGTCCATATCCTCTTCCTAAACTAACTTCTCTCTGGACCCACACACGGCTTTGCCACCGCTCTCCTGGCTCCCCCACCTGCCAGTTGCATCAGCTTCGCCAGTCATTCTCCAAGGCTCTTAAGCATATCACTCTCATAACCCACAACACTGCCATGGCTTGCTTACTCTGGCTTTAGCCAGACTTGAGGATACGTCAAAATCCCCCATACAATTTGGGAGAAGGATATGGGAGCTGTTTGTTTAAAGCATAGAACATATTTTGAATGAGATGCACTTTTTCCATGCCCTTGTTTACCCTGACACAATCGGTAACACTCACTCTTCTACAAGCTTGGTTAAGACCTCCACCAGATACAATACCAAATAGGTTGAGACAGCTGCAGAGGTTTCTGTTTCCTTGGAAATGGGAGTTTCATGGAAGGCTAAGAATCACCACAGCAACCAGACTACAAAAACAGTCCATGGGCTTGAGCCTCATAACTCTGGTAAAGCAATTTGTACTCCGTGAAAAGGCTGGGGCACAAAAGTTGAAAAATGATCAAAGTAAACACTGCTCCTCAAGCACCATTTTGTTTTGCTGATTTCAAGGCAACAAGTCACATCATCAAAGGTCTGTTATGAAAGATGGACATCAAGTGCCAAGGACTTGCTAATCTGAACTAACAGCTCTAGTACGAAGGTCTAGAGATAAAGTCATAGCACATTTTCCAAAACAACCATTTTGAATTTGCTCGCTTGAGGAACAGACCAGGGTAGAAATGTATGCCATTATATCAAGTTACCCAGCCCATGCTAGAACAGCTGTTGATCCCAGCCTTGGATTTTAAAAAAGGGGGATGACTTTTCTGATAAAATTTTAGACTCCATCCCATACTGACCTTACATGAACTAATTTCTATGCATTTTAGCAAGCAAAACAACAAAAAAAGACTAAGCCTTATTAAATACTTCGAAAAAATGACCTTTTCAAGGATCTCTGACCTGCTACCCTAAACCTGTGCTATTTTATATAGCAAATAAGAAATTTTTAGTATATTACACAGCTATACTAAATAATTTCTAGATAAGCACTGGACTACTAACCAGAAAGTCAGCAGTTCAAACCCACCAGTCACCGCTCAGAAACTCTATACAGGGTTGCTGTAAGTCAGAACCAACCCGATGGCATACAACAACAACAACAACAACAACATCTCTATATAAGGAGCTCCAGTGGCACAGGGCATGCTCAGTTGCTAACGGAAACAGCAGCAGTTCGAACCCCTCAGCTATTCTGTGGGAGAAAGATGAGGCAGTCTGGGAAGATTTACATCCTTATGAATCCCGAGGCGGTTCTACTCAGTCCAATAGGTTCGCTTTGAGTCAGAATCAACTCAAAAGACAGAGGGTGGGTGTTTCTCTAAAGCAACTATAAAGTATTATCAGATTTATAAAAGCCCTCAGTTTTTAAATGACTTTATTATTAAATAAGTTCATCACAGCTGTTTTATTTTTATTAATATTTTAGTAATCGTAGCTATTTTACTAATAAATACGTTAAGATAGCTTGAATATACAAAGCCACTGTTTTAGAAAGTCAACTACTCAGTCTTACAATATCCTCAAAAGTTTGATAAGAAAAATATACCATTATCATTATTAAAAATTTATAGAAAAATATCTCAGAACGTTGATTATCTTGACAGTACACAATGGACTCATTAAAAAAAAAAACCCTAAAACTTAAGAGATAGTGAAAGAGTGCTAGTAACTTAAAAACTATCCTAAACAAGATCATTTATAAATTCTACTATAACTATGCATTATACATGCACACATGTCATTCCCCTTCTCTAGAAGGCATCCCAGGTATGACAGTGCTTCCCAAATCTGCGTGGGGGTGGGGAGTCCACCTGTACAGTGTCTGGAGCTTCAGCATGTTACCCAGTGAATCACAGTTTACTGCTCCATAGGCTCGCCCTCAACACACCAGGGCTCAGCTGTTTCTAAGAAAGTAATCAGCAAATTTGAGCATGTAAATGAGTCCCTGGGTGGCACAACAAATGGTTAACGTGCTAGACTGCTAACTGAAAAAGGTTGGCAGTTCAAGTCAACCCAGAGCACCTCAGAAGAAGACCTGGTAAACTAATTCCAAAAATCAGCTACTGACAAACACTTTGGAAAACATGGTATCCCGGGGATACCATGAGATGGAAATAACTTAACAGCAATGGGGTAACACCTAACCGTTTCCCAGAAAGGAATGCATGAATGGCCTGACTTACAGGCTTACTCGGTCTTTGCTAGCGTCTTAATGTATCACCAGGTTAACAACTGTGTGGTTACTAAACTAGTAAGTAGAAGAGATTCCTATTTTGTATGTTCTATGGAGTCCTGGTGTGGCGCTAAAGGATCTGCCTGGACTGGGGACCACAAGGTCAGCAGTTCAAACCCACCAACTGCTCCTTGGAAACCCTATGCAGGATCGCTATGAGTCGGAACAGAGTTAATGGCACTTAACAACAACATGCAGTCTTTTGTAGGATAAGCACTAAACCACAAGGTCAGTTTGAACTGTAAAGTCAGCAGTTCAAGCTCACCAGTTGCTCCTTGGAAACACTGTACAGGGCTGCTATGAGTTGGAACGGACTCAACAGCACTTAACAACAACAATACAGTATCATTTATTACACATCATCTGTAGATAATGACTTACTTTGTGTAAGTCAGTTACTTTGCTAAGTCAAACTTTTCCAAGTATGGGGATACATGCTAATTTTTTTTAATGTAACTATGTATTTATTTTTATGGGTGTTAAAGCATGATTCCATGGGTATCCCTAGAATAAAGTAGGGTTTTTGTGAAGAAAAACATAAGATAAATAATAGTATCAATTATACATGAACAAACGGTGACAATAGCACATATAAAACTTAAATTTTGCTGAATACCACTGATAAAATCGTTTCAAAAGTGAGTTCTGCACAAAAATTGCCCTCTAAGAAGGTTACAGTTTTATGAGGGCAAATAAGACAACGAGATGCAACCACTCTTGTGGGGAGAAAGGAAGGGAGGTCCTTCATCTGGGTCCTGAGAATGAACAGAGCAAGAACAGGTAAAGTTAAGAAAGCAGGGCACGGAGAACAGTATAAAGACCCTCATGAAAAAAAATGGCAAGGCATCAGAGGCAGGATAGATAGGTTTGAGGACCATTTCATTCAGATGGAGCTGAGGAAACATAAAAAATAATTACGTTAAAAGGTAGCCTGGGATCAAATCACACTGGGCCTAGAAAACTAAGATTAGCTGATCCATGAAGGCAATCAAAGAGTCCCACATATAACTTGCTTTTCTGAGACGTGGACCAGGACTTCCCTCCTTATAAATAATGGGTACAATGAGTGTCACTTGGTAAATAAATGACAATAACACATTAATTTACTAGACACACTTCAGACACATGATTTGTTTGCAAAGCAAAAGCTATACATCGTGAGTACAGTTTTATAATAATCCCACTTTGTTCAGGATCACATTCAAGTCCTACATATTAAGTCCCTTCCTAGTGTCTCACAAGGGTGAGAAAATTAAACTTGAGTCCTCGATCCCCAGTCTCCTAGACTTGAATTTGTTACCTGGCTGGCTTTCTTCCGTGCTCACAGACCCTCAATTAGCACTTGTTGAATTCTGGAAATAATTTAAGCATGAACTGTCAATGATTTAGGCTACTGTAAGTTATAAACCTTGAGCATTTATACAAGGAACTCACAGGACCTGGAATTTCTAGTCCTAGTTATATTATTCACTCAAAATCTTTAAGTTCTACCCGTAGTTCTTTACTGTGTGACAACATGATGTAAGTCTTGCATCTATTTCTCTATCTAACAGTCCTTTAATGAAAACAGAGACACACTGGACTGCTAACTGCAAGGTTGGCAGTCCAAACTCGCCAGCCACTGCTCAGATGAAAGATGAGACTTTCTGTTCCTGTAAAAATTTATAGTCCTGGAAACCAAACCTATATAGGGTCACTTCAAGTCAGAATAAAGGTGATGGCAGTAGGTTTGGTAAAGTAAAAGCAGGTCACCAGCATCCTTAATCTTGGGAAAACCTAACATTTCCAGTATATAT
>NW_006408520.1:21461213-21483449 GCF_000296735.1 Chrysochloris asiatica | reverse complement strand
AACTGCAAGGTGGGTGGTTCAAGGTCACCAGCAGCTCCTTGGAAACCCTATACAGGGTCACTATGGGTTGGAATTGACTTGACAGCACTTAACAACAAGAACAAGAAACATAGGAAATTAACTTTCATTTGAAACCATAAACACTGGTGTTTCCCAACATCCTAATATAAGACTCCTGACATTCTTTTTTTTTTTTTAAGTTTTGCTGATGTATTTTACTTAAAACTTTAATCTACCAAAAGTTGGGCTCAATATTCATGGTCTTTTATGAGAGGAGCTTCAAAAAGTTTGTGGAAATATTCCACTGCCTTTTAATTCCAGTTTTCCATGAACTTTTCAAGGCCCTTTATAGATCTTATAGAAAGATTGTATTTCTTTGGACACATTTTGGGATCAGTAACTATCATCAAAACAGATACATCCCTAAGGACAGATGTTGCTGACAGAAAAGAATGGACTGGTGTGACTTACCAATTCATAAATGTCTGTGTTCCACTAAATTATCTGGGTACTCAAAAGGAAAAATTGACAAAACTGTAGTTTAACCTGATAAAGTGAATATGAGCAAACAAAAGTTGTTTTTTTCTTGACATAAAGTAATGCTAACTTTTCAAACCATTATGAACATATTTTTAAGTGTTTTTTTACCCCCTCATCTCTGGATCACTGTGTGTCCTGTAGTCTTTTATGTTTGGCAGAAGCAAAATAACTCATGAAATACTCAAAGCTAATCCTAAGGGTAAATCAAGAATTACAGTGTCTTTAAAAATAGGCAGTGTTGACAAGATAATATAGTCTTAAAACAAGTCAACTTACTTGGCTTTGCTAATTTCTCCTAAGTACACTATTCTATTAAAGGGTCGTGTGATTTACACTCAATTGCAGAAAGACTGGCAGATTCATGTTTATATTAAAATATGGATCTTCCATAAATCAAAATAGCATTTAGAAAATGAAGAGTGAATTCAACTAACATGTATTATACTGCCAGATTTTTTAAATACCACTTTTGATGGATTATATTCCTTAATAAAGATAACAGCAGATTTTGGTTAAACCATAAATCATGAAGCTGAAACCACGTTTCAGTAATCACAAATGGCTCGTCTGGTAATGGGCAATTCGTTCTAAGTACTCAGTAATGTGCTGATGAGCATGCTTAGGCCCTAGCTAGCTCTGGGCTCAATGTGTGAAGTTATAGTATTGGGGTTTTTTGTTTTTGTTTTTGCTTTTTGTTTATTGTTTACAAGTACTTCATTGGCTTTTTCAGAAGGAAAAATGGGGGAGAGGGTGAAATTACAACCAGTGGATTTGGTTAGCATAAGTAGCACTGATAAAAGGTCTGAAGAAAGCAAGAGAATAAAACTCAAAATAAAATTTGTATATAATAAAATCATTTACTTTTAGTGGATGGAAGCGATCTTTAGAGATATTCTACTCCAGATGTTTGATATACATAAGCAAATTAAAACCCAAAGAAGTAATGACTTGACCAAATTCCACAGCTGGTTAGGGCACCAAATATCCAGTCCAGTAACCTAGCTGCTACTGGCAGAACTATCTGTGCCTCCCCTTATAACAGAGTCAATTCTCTGTCACTGGGAAAGAGAACTCCCCAAGTCTTCAGAATTCAAAGACAGCCTTTTCGAACCACTGGACAAGAACCCCAAAACATAAGAAATGCCAGAAAGCTGCACATATCTCCAATAAGTTACTCCCAAGCACCGGACTGAGAACCACCAGGTCAGCAGTTCAAACCCACCAGCTGCTCCTTGGAACCTCTATACAGGGTCACTATGAGTCGGAACCGACTTGATGACAATAACAAGCTTAGAGCCTTGAAACCAGTAGATCCTTTGTCTGTCCTGGTCTTCTCCCAGATTGAGTATTGTTCACTCCTTTTCATGATTCAGGTTCCTATACAAGTGTTAATTCCTCAAAGCACCCTAACCACCTCCCCACCCTGTCATTTGTCTACTTCTTTGTTGTTATTGTTGTTAAGTGATGTTGAGTTGGTTCTGACTCGCAGCAACCCTGTGTAGGGCTTCCAAGGAGTGACTGGTGAGTTTGAACCATCTGTAGTCCAGTGAATTATCCTACAGCACTACTAATGGCTAATTTTATGTGTCAACTTGGCTAGGCTATGGTGCCCAGTTTTTGTTTTTGTTTTTGTCACATACTAGTCTAGATGTTACCGTTAAGGTATTTTGAAGATGTGAACAACATCTATAACCAACTGACTTAAACTTCAGGAAACTCTCCTCCACAATAAGAATGAGCTTTATCAGTCTAAGGCCTTATAGAGCAAAAACAGGTTTCTGAGAGAAGAACAAAATCTGCCTCAAGACTATAACATAAAAATACTGCCTGAACTGCCAGCCTGCCTAGCCTACAGATTCTGGACTCTACTCTAGACTGCCCAAGTTTCTAGTCTGTGGCCTGCCTTATGGATTTTGTATTTACTACCCTAAGAAGTCCGGGTGGGTGTGGCAGTGTAGGATAAGCACTGGACTGCTAACTGCAAGGTCAGTGGTACAAACCCTCCAGAAGCTCTCAGAAACCCTATACAGGGTGAGTATGAGTGGGAACCTATTTGGTGACATTTAACAACAACGCTAAGGATTTCACACTTGACAAGTCACACACTCACGAGTCAATACCTTATGATACATATCTTATTGTTCTGTGTCTATGGGAAGCCAAATTGATATACTAAGATACCCTATGTCAAAACCAAGTAAGCATTGTTGTTGTTACTCAACGCCACAAAGTAGGTTCCAACTCAAAGTAGCCCTGTATAGGATTTCTGAGGGTTAAATGTTTGCGGGAGCTGCTGGCAGGCTCCAACCATATTCCTTGAGGTTCACAGTCCAGAGGTTATTGTTTGGAGCCACCAGCTCCTCATAAGTAAGCATTATGAAGGTTGAATTTTTGCCTTATTCACTACTGTATCTCAAATGCCGCATTTTAATGCAGCAGCACCTGCACATAGTAAAATCAACATTATTTTAGAATGAATGAATACATGAAAGACAAAGCAAAGATCAACATATGGGGTGACTCCACAGTTTCATGTTAGAAATTGATTCATTTACATTTTTATAAAATTTAAGGGAAAAGAAGGCAGCTGTGGATTAACAAAGTCATCAAAAAGCCTCTTGGTTTCTATCTAAAACATATCTGCTGGGTATTTCTAATATAAGCTCATTGCCAATAAAACAAAAATAACCAACTTTCAGTCTACTCAAGATACCCAGGAATTCAAGATCATGTCAGAATCTATCTGAAAGTTCACCTGATTCTGCCAATAGGAGCCCCACAGTGCTGAATTTTTGGGCATGTGAATGATACATTGTTTTATTGAAACATTTTCCAAAATCCCTTTCCAAATTCAACTCCATGGTCTTTTCTTTTTCCCCTAAAGGGCAAAACACTAACCTATTTCCAAACTATTTAGTAATATTTTTGGCACAGATAATCCAGTAAAGAGAGTTGTTTGTATAGAACAGAGCTATCGTTAGTAACAGGACGCCCCAACCTGCCCCTTTTTCTAAGCTCCTGGCCTATAGATAACAGCCTGGTTATTCTCCTTTAATTCTTACCAGATGGCTGTTTTATTGCAGCTCAATGACTTACCTCCAAGATGAGTAAATCAACAGCACCAAAAGCAATATTTAAGCCCAAATTTAAGGCAAGCAAAGAGGCTTCTTAGTCATCTTTGTGAGAGAATAGAGGCAAACTGCTATACCTTTGCTACCTTTGGAAAATTCAAAAGGTTCGGGGTGGCAAGACTGCATGGTAGCACACCTAAAAAATAATGGGATATTCCCTGGGCTATGAACCACAAGGTCAGTGGTTCGAGCCCACCAGCTGCTCTTCAGGAGAACGATAAGACTTTTCTCTCCTAGAAAGATTTAAAAAGCCTTAGAAATCCTATATACAAAGTCACTATGATTTGGAACTGACTTGAGAGCACTCAAGTAAATACTGACTGAATGGTTGAATAAATATCTAAACCTTAGAAAAGCCCATTTTAACCTCAGCCACTCACAGCATGTCACCCCTCACCTATAGGTGGTATGTGCTGTGAGTCAAGCTTGGGCTTCACCATTCTTTCTAGTTCACGACCTTAAGTAGAATAGTCAACCTCTGTCTCAATACCCATACTTGCAAAATGGCGCTAACAACTCCCTGGCAGGGCTGTTCAGTAGACTGAGGCAAATACCTTTCATAATTCTCCAAGAAAGACACTTACCAGCGTTTGAATTTGGCTTATGATTAATGTGGTGCTGTCTCCCCCAGCTAGGTACCTGAAACAAGGTGACAAACTGATGATCGCTATATACATGACCCTCAGGCTACCTGACTTCCTAATAAAGAACTGATAAGAGTTTCTGCCATTTCCCAGCCTTCCCCTCACTTTTGGGGTTTGAGGTTTATTAAAGACTAGGCTTGAAAGAATGTGGGCAACACAAAATACAATCATCTTCACCACATCTGGCTTATCTTCACTTGTCATTCTTGTTCAGGCAACAGCTTACCTGGGAAAGGATCAGGTTTCTCTCCAAATTTCAATGAATCCAACAAAGAATGATATGGAACATACCAGAGCCATTTTATAGCTGATCCCAATCACATCTGAGTTGTGGGGGTGGTTATGTGCCGTGGAGTCCGTTCCAACTCACAGAGATCCTGTATAGGGTTTCTGGGAGCAGAAAGCCTCATCTTTCTCCTGAAGAACAACTGGTAGTTTCAAACTACTGACCTTGAGGTTCGTAGCCCTACTTCTAACCACTACATTACCAGAGCTCCTCACATCTGAGTTGTAATTTCCAAATACAGACTCAAATCACCTGTGTTCCCGCTTTTCTGCTCTGGAGTATACCTTTCAGAAAAATAAAAACACAGGAAATGCTAACGCCATGAATTTCCAAGGCAGTTGAAGTCACTCTATTATGAGATAAAACAAGAGACTTTCCTTAACCTCTGCTCAGGAAGTCTTAGGATGAGCATATACTTTTGGAGTCCTTGTATGACACTACAGGATAAGCACTTGACCTCAAGGTCAGTTTGAACCTCAAGGTCGGTGGTTCAAACTCACCAGCCTCTCCTCACACACCCTGTACAGGGTCGCTATGAGTTGGAACTGACTTGATGGCCCTTTAACAATATTTATCTTTAGAATTCACCTAAATTGCCCCTTCCACTGGTAAAGATTATAATAATTCATTAGGCTTTGAAGACTTGCAGTAGAACTGCTGAGTATCCATTCTTCTAGCATAAACACCAGCAGGCAAGGCCAGCAGGCACAAACTTTTACAGCTGCCAAGGTACTTACTGTCCTCACCATATTTTATACTCCTCAACTTGGCTATATTTTATTTACCAGTCTCCTCCCCTAGTCTTGGAAAAATTTCCCTCCAGAACTCAGCCAAACCACATCCCTATTTCAAACCTCTCCAAATTCTCACCTCCAAAAAGTTTTGCCAGGCTAGCACACCTGACTCCAATTATCCCAGCAACAAGCCCCTCTAGCTCCAGCCCCACCTCCTCCTAACATGCGTGATTACTTAGCACTTATGTGTTTATCTCAGCCCAGCTGTAGTTGATTAAGTGTATTTGGTTAAGTTTCTCTCTGGGTGTGTTTGGGGCAATGATACGTGGCTATGTTTTTGTCAATTCTGCATGTAAGTGTTGTTCTTTGTCTTGGGTCTGCACATCAGATAGAGAGTGCACGTGGGCCACATCCTCCATCACTCCCACAATGCTCTGCAGCATGAGTGCCACTGCCACAGACTGTCCAGCTGACTGGTTCTAATTACAGGGGGAGGGACGTTTGCTCAACAAACTGAAATGATTAGTTCCTCTAATCTTCTGTATTTCAATAAATAAAAGAAAGAGGAAAAGATTCTTTGTTTGATGGAACAGTAGAGCTGTTTTGAAAACCATTAAATTTTTATGGTACCAGGCAGTAAGATACAAGCTACAAAATCCAGAAAGCATTTTCCCAAGTGTTTGGTGGCCAGATTTACTCCCAGATCTGAAAATCCTGCTTAATCCAATTTAAATTAAAAAATTTAAAACACATACATAATAAGACATCAGATATCCTCAGCTTACACTCCAGCTATTTTATGGTTCCTTACCTACTGTACGTCAAGGGCTTCTTTAGAGATATTTTCTAGTTTAACTATTCCAGAAACACTTTGAACTCAAATTTTCAATTAGTATTTTTACTATATGCAAAGTATACTGTTTTTCATATCAGAGATCTGGACATGATACATTTTAAAATAAACCTTCAAACAGGAAAGGGTGATGGTTAAATAACATTAAGTGCATGTCACTGAGTTGTACATGGGAGCATTGTTGAAGTGCAAAATGTTTTGTTCCATCTATATTTACCACAATTATAAAAATGTTACACACACATCCATATATATATGGGTCCTGATGTGGTTGCTGCAGGATAAGCACTGGACTGCTAACAACAACAAATATATGCTGTTCTTGTTAAGTGCCATGAACTTAGTTCCAGCCCAGAGACCCTGTATAGGACTTCCAAGGATTGGCTTGTGGATTTGACTAACTACTATAAGATATGAAATACAGCTAACTGTTCTGACTTACAGACAAATTCAATTTAAAGACAGGTTTAGGAATGAGATTGGTTCATAATCCAGGGACTGTTTGCATATGATATGGTGTTCATATAATGTCCAAATCATATAATAACCTATTTCACAGAATGTACCCTGGATGTTAAGTGATTCATGACTCTTTCACTCCATATTTTGTTGTTGTTGGTAAGTGCTGTCGAGTTGGTTCCGACCCATAGCGACCCTACACAGGGTTTCCGAGGCTGTAAATCTTTACGGGAGCAGAAAGCCTCATCTTTCTCCCATGGAGCAGCTGGTAGTTTCGAACTGCAGACCTTGCAGTTCACAGCCCGATTCGTAACCACTATGCTACCAGAACTCCTTCACTATATATATATATACATATATATATATGTACATATATATATATACATATATATATATATATATATATTGTTTTCAATGCCTTGAAACTTTAAGTTAAGAAACTTCTCTTTATGACTGTATATCATACTGATATACCATATCAGTAATCAGATTTTCCATAAAATATGAGAAAATTCCAAATAAAAACTTTCAAGGGTTTACCTACTTGCTAAATTATTAGAGCCAAGATATTAGTCTGTCCATTTATTTCACCAATATTTATTAAGTGCTTACTATGAATCGGGCTGCGAACCTGAAGGTCAGCAGTTCTAAACTACCAGCCGCTCCGCGGGAGAAAGATGAGGCTTTCTACTCCCGTAAAGATTTACACCCTCGGAAACCCTGTACAGGGTCGCTATGGGTCAGAACTGACTCAACGGCACTTAACAACAACAACAACTATATGCTGGGCATTGTTTAAAATGCTAAAGGTATGAGTGAACAAAATAAAACATCTATCCTCATCTATAGTTAGTGAAAGGGATAGAAAATACTAACTGAAACGTATGCCCTAAAGCAAAGATGAAAAGGTAAGGAGAAGCCAAGAAACCAGACTAACAGAAATAGAAGAGGCAGAATGGAAATGAGAATGCTGAGGTACATCAAGAAAAATGTAACCATATGTAAAGAAAGTTGTCTCTATTTTGACCTCCCATACCTTCAAAAATTTGCCTGTAATTTAAACTTAATCTTGAACAACAAGGGTTTGAACTCCATGGGTCCATTTCTTCATGGATTTTCTTTTTCCTTGTTGCTATTGCAACGAGCTCCAGTGTTGCAAGTATCCGCTTAAAACCCTGCAGGAGCCAGATGAGCTGCTCACCAGAAGGGATTTTAAGTGGATGCTCGTAACACTTGAGTCCACCCCAATACCTACAGAGGAAAAACTCTGCATATAAGTGGGCCCATGCAATGCAAACCCATGTTCTTCATAGGACAAATGTATGTGATTGCAATTTTTAGAAAGTATGGTGCAAATAATGGTGATGGTTGCACAATATGAAAAATACGATGGATGTCATTGAATTGCACATGTGCAGAATGCTGAGGCAGCAAATATGTTATATTATTTGCCACAATAAAAGATAAATAAATGAATATATGAATATGGTGATACACGTTATAAAGAAAAGCATAACAGGGTCTGGGGACAACGTGATAGAAAAAGAAAGGGAATTAAACATGTGAAGGAGTCCTGGTGTGGCGCTGTGGATTAATGCACTGGACTGCAAGGTCGGTTTGGATATCAAGGTTGGGGGTTCAAGTTCACCAGCAACTCCTTGGAAACCCTATACATGATCACTATGGGTCGGAACCAACTCAATGGCACATAACACCACCACCAAAACTATGTGAGAAGCTGAATGAAGTGGTCCATGTAAAAGGAAGAGCATATGCCAAGGCTGGCAAGCATGGGCATGCTCTTCACATATGAGAAACAGAAGGGACAATGGGGCTGAAGTACAGTGAAACATGGGGAGACTGTCAAAAATCACTCAGGGTTCTGGTAGGAACTGAGGGTTTTATTCTTAAGAGAAACAGGAAGCCACTGCAGATAGTTGAGGTGGTGAATTTCATGATTGGACTTAAGTTTTAAAAGGATCATTCTAACTGTTGTGTGGAGAATAAATCTTACCAGCTAATAATGATTTTTAAAAACCTCAAAAACATTGCTATCCCCATTGACCAGGAGATAGAGAGAGAAGAGGAAGTGCTGGTTGGACCAAAGTGTGGTGAGACCTGAGGACTCCTGAGCCCATGATCAAAGACATAGCCACGGAGGGCTAGAACTTAGAGTGAAGCATCCAGCTGATATGAAGTGAGGGGAGACACACAAGAACACCCAAACTTGAAGAGAGTACACCTTTGACCTAGCCTCGATGGCTTGATAATCAGAACTTGACTAGAGGAAGATAAAAAAAAACTTTTTTTTTTTTTTTGAAAAAGGAAATGAGGGTAAATTGCTACAATTTGAAGAACTTGTCCTATATTCATGAATGTTGTTGTTGTGTGCCATGGAGTCGGTTCCAACTCATAGCAACCCTGTACAGGGTTTCCGAGGCTGTAAATCTTTATGGGAGCAGAAAGCCTCATCTTTCTCCTGCAGAGCGGCTGGTAGTTTCAAACTGCTGACCTTGCGTTTCACAGCCTGATTCGTAACCACTATGCTACCCCAACAGAGAGGGAAGGAGTCTTCACATCAAGTATCAATGCTATCCCCCTGTACAAAGGGTAGATAGGAACGGGCAACTTAGACACTGGCTACCTAAAATGAGGGGGCGATAGAGGCACAAACTGACTAGCTTACAAGTTTTCAAGAAGGAGTTTAGTTTAAGAGTATATGGGAATAGATAGAGTCCCTACTGAATAGTTTTCATCTTGTCTAGATGGGTCTGGTAAAAAGAGATGGGGTTAAGACTCTTATGATTAAATAGTAATTGTTATCATGACTAATTCCAACTGTCACAATTGGAGAGGTAGACGTTTTGTAACAAAAATGGGAGAGTAGTTAATCTTACAGCCCAGAAACAGAGGACCCTAGGACCATCAAGGGAGAAGAGCACAAGCGGAATGCGAGACCTTATCCAGAGAAGCAGCAACACCAGAGATGAAGGCAGAGCTGGGGACATGGCGAGAGGGAGCAGCTGGGATGTCTAGATTCATTGGAAGAGAGGGACTGAGAGCTGGCAGCCAGAAGGCAGGATTGCAGAATGTGCCTTTTGGTGGTGTAAATTATTATATCTGCCTGAGTGTTGTTGTTTTTTAAAAAAAATAAAGCTAAAATGAATAGAGAGAAATACTGTTAACTGATGGTTCATGGAGGGGATTATAATCATTGTAATGAAACAAGGTATATGATTTGTTGAATATAAAACTTATGCTCTGTCCTGTAAACTTTCACTCAATTCACAATAAAAACTTAAAAAAAAAAAAAAAAAGCAGCTCCATGAATGGAAAATTGGAAAAAACAACAACACTGCTATCATGTCAATTCTGACTCATGGTGAACCTGCATAGGATTTCTGAGACCTTTAGTCTCTTCTGGAACAGACAACCTCATCTTGCTTTCAAGAAGCTGCTGGTGATTTTGAACAGTTAACTTTGTGGTTAGTGGTCCAAATGCTTACTCTACAGCACCACCAGGGATCCAATAATATTAATAAGTAGCATTTACTGAGTGCTTATTCCAAGGCACTGTTCTAAGAAAAATACCATTTTAGTTAATTATTTCCATTTCTTCTTCCATCATACTCTTAATTTAGTTACCAGCTGGGAAGAAAGAATTAAGCATTTGAGTGAGCAAATGTTGTGTTATATACAGTTAACTACTGAACAACATGGGGGTTAGGAGCACTGATCTCCTGATATATAATGTTTCAACTGTCCACCCTCTGTTGGTCTCAATTATTATAAGCAAAATGGCTAAGAGCCAAAAGGAAAGGAAAATACAAATTAGTAAATTCACAAAAAATGAGTGGACTGCTCCCTCAGGGTGGAGAAGTGAGTGGTACCTGTAGATAAATATGTCCTGCTTTCCTGCACTGTGCTTTCAAAGAGGCTCTCCTGCAGTATAAAATGCAAACTCCCCAGCTCACATCTCGCCTGGAAATGTGCAAGTGAGCTCATTACTCAGAGCCAAGATAAAGGATAAATCTTTATGAGTACCGTAAGTATGAGTCATATAAAATAGGAAACACATGTAAGACGTATATGTAGCAATAGTACTAAACCAGGGAAAGTATTTAGGAAATGTATATAAGGACACATATCAAAACAGGACTGAAAATTTACCTTGTATATTACTAAAAGCAAGTCAGAAGTGCATACAACTTTAGTCTTTACTAAACATAGGTTATTTCTATATTTGGAAAGAAGCTGGGGGGGGTGTTAAATACAAATGGGAGGAGAACTGAATAAAAAAAAAGTAACTTAAAGTAGACTTTAAAAGATTTTATGATTTAGGAAATTTGAACAGCTTCCAACTAAAACACTGGGATTTAGATCTTAACAGCATTAAAAACGAACAAGAAAGATTCTTTCAAACAAATACTTGTGGACTTCCTGCAAGATGGCGGACTAGGCAGATGCACTGCACAGGCCCTCTACAACAAAGATATATGAGACAAAATCAAACAGACATAAATGAAAATTCTGTCACCAGAACTTCAGAAGAAAGGTTAGAGAGGTGGATGGAGTGTTTGCTGGGAGGAGACACTGGGCAGGGACAGTGAGAGAGGAAGACTAACTGATGAACAGCTGGCCAGAGCAGCTCAACCACCTTGTGAGCAGCTTTGGCAGTGGAGAGAGGCCTGGGAAAGCGGATTCGTGTGGTTGACAGAATGGTACACATTTCTTCTTTTCCCTCCACACTCACCACTGGAGACTGTAAGTGTGGCCAACTTCCACCCTTATCCAGACCCTGCTATTCAAATTGTGGAACCACATGGTTGGGAGCCACACCAGTGTGAGGAAGGGGAAGACTGTACCACTTTGGTGTGTAGATTCAGGTGGCCTCAGCTCCACACCTACAAAACCCACAGAGTCACCATTCTAGCATTTAACCAGCTATGCTGCCCTCAGCTTCCCTGTGGTCCTAACAGACACTGAAACAAGCTTCATCAAAGGTCCCCACAAACTACTTCCAGATTAAGTGCCCTGAGCACAGATAACACTGAGGCCAACAGGAACTCCATCTAGGGCCACAAACTCTGCTTTCACATCCCTTCCACAACTACCTCATGAGCAACTTGAATTGCAGGAATCCCCCAAGAGATTTCTCCCTTCTGAGTCCAGCAACTCCACTGTTTGTTTTTACAAATATGACAACCTCATAATGCCCCAGAGACAACAGACATTTTTAGTCCATACAAAGAAATGAGCGAATGGCTCAAACAAATGAACAAGATGCAGATACAGAAAAACGATTCTGAGAAAGAAAAGGTAATGGAACTAACTGAAAAACATTTTAAAAGAATAATAATTAGGTACCATTGATAGAAAGATGGGGGAAAGCAAGGAGAACACAATAAAAACTTTAGAAGAATTCAGGAAAACACTGTAAGAACAAACATACAAAATAAATACAGTACAAAATAAACAATACAAAACCTGTAATTAGAAATCCTGAAGATAAATACTAAATCTCAGAAATGGACAATACATTGAAAGGCAAAGGAGTAAAGCAATGGAAGCACAAATTAGTGAGTATGAAGATAAATTTCCTAATACTATGCTAGAAGAATAATCCGAAAAAAATAATGAAAAAATCCTAAGAAAGCCCAAGAGTTATGTGGGACACCATGAAGAGGAACAACTTCCAGGTGATGAGAATTCTAGAACAGGAAGAGGCAAAAAGAAGCACAGAGAAAAATGTTGAAGAGTTGTTGGAAGGAAACTTCACAAACATCATAAAAGATGGAACAATAACCATAAAAGAAGCTGCATGAACCCCAAACAGGATAGATCCCAAAAGTTAATCACCAAGACATATCATATTCAAACTTTCCAAAATCAAATACAAGGAAAGAATCTGAGAGCAGCTCAGGAAAAATGAAAAGTTACCTACACAGGAGAACCACTAAGACCAAACTCTGATTTCTCAGCAGACACCATGTAGGCAAGGAGGCAATGGGGTGGCAACACAAAACTCTGAAAGAAAAAAATTGCCAACCAAGAATCCTATACCCAGCAAAGCTGTCCCTCCATATAAAGGCAAAATTAGGCCATTTTCTGATAACCAGAAATTAAAAGGAAAAGGTAATAAGCAGACCACCTTTACAAAAATGCTAAAGGGTATACTTTGGACTGAGAACCTGTAACAGCAGACAACAACCTGAAAATAGCATACATAACAACACCACCCAGAACTCAATCCACCTTTTGAAGTAAGTATTTAAAGTAAAATAAACCCACAAGACTGAAAATAAGGAACCAGAGATGTCAGTGTATAATGAAGTCAACTACAAAGCAAAAAGAGGGTATAGTAGAGGTACAGAACTTCCAAATGACAAGGAAGTCAAGTAGATTCCAAGATAAAACAGTCTGTTTTAAGTAGGGGAAAAAAAGTAATAAATTACAGGGTAACCTCAAGGAAAAGTAATATACCTGCATATCAGAAAAAAAAAAGAGGAAAATCAGAAAGATTTAGTAAACATTGACACCACCAAAACAAAAATGAAAAGAAAACTCAGAAACCAAATGAACTCAGCATAAAAAATTATGTAGAACAAAGAATCCAGCAGCAACACACAGAAAAATGAGAACAATTTATATCTAATGATAATTACAGTGAATGTAAATGAAATAAATGTACCAGTTAAGATACATAAAGAGCAGAATGAATAAAAAACTGGATCCTTCAATATGTTATCTACAACAGACAAATCAAAAAGATGGAGACAGCCTGAACACCCATCAACAGAAGAACGATTAAACAAATCTTGGTCCATATACACAATGGAACACTACAAATTGTTGAATAAGAATGACAAATTTGTGAAACCCTTCACAACATGGTTGAACCTGGAGGACACTGTTGTTGTTAAGTGCCATCGAATAGATTCCGACCCATAGCATCCCTGTGTCTGAGGAGCAGCTGGTGAGTTTGAACCACTGACCTTGCAGTTCAAACTGCCCTTGCTGTCCAATGCTTATCCTACAACACCATACCAGGACTAGAGAGTAGACACATGCTAACATGGGTGACAGAACAATCAATATACAACAAGGAAGTTAGCAGAGGAAAGATGAAGGTAGCAGGATACATAGAGAAGAATGCAATAGTTAAAACAAATAAAAGTAAGTGCTGTTAACTATTGTATGTGGAGGGGATTGAAAGCATGTAATGAAGCAAAGTATATGATTTGTTGAAGGTAAAACCGATGACCTGCCTTGTAAACCTTCATTCAATTCACAATAAATAGTTTCTTAAAAAGTGTTCAATTGGGATTACAGCCAATTTTTAAAGAATTACTTAAAAAAGGATTTCTAAAACCAACTAATTCCCCCTACAACACTCCCATCCTGGCAGTCAAAAACCCAATGGGCCTACTGCCTAGTTCAAGACCTTCGGCTTATTAATGCAGCTGTAGTCCCAGTTCATCCAGTAGTCCCCAATCCTTACACTCTTCTGTCTTCCATTCCCTCTAGCACCACACATTTCCCAGTCATTGATTTAAAAGATGCCTTTTTTTCTATCCCCTTGCATCCAGATTCCCAAAATATTTTTTAATTAAAAAAAAACAAAAGTGTTCAAAACACAGTATTACCATCTCATTTACATTCTTGCTATCTTAACAAACAAGCAGTGGTGATAAGGAAGAAAAAGAATGGACTCTACATATCTTATGAGAACAGGAAACAAAAATAAATAGTAACATGTGCATTGACAACATACACTGAGGAATGAATGATCAGTGTTAAAGCCCTCTAGGGTATGCTGGGCTTAGCAGACACACATGCAGCAGGGAAGAGGTAGGCCCCTATGGTCAACTACACCAGATGAAATTATGTACAGGGAGGGTTTGGGAATACATAACAGAAGGACTGTTGTTAGTTATAGTGATATTGATTCTAACTCATGGGAACTCAATGTGTGCAAAGTAGAATTGATCTACAGGGTTTCCAAAGCTGTGACCTTTTAGAAGCAGATCACCAGGTCTGTCTTTCCAGACAACTATGGTGGTTGTGTGCCATGGAGTCAGTCCCGACTCATAGCGATCCTGTATAGGGTTTCCGAGAAGTGGCTAGTGGGTTAGAACCGCTGACCTCACAATTCAAACTGACCCTGTAGTCCAGTGTATTATCCTATAGTGTCACACCAGGACTCCAAGTATACTTGGGTTCCAACTATATCAACCCTGTATAGGGTTTCTGAAGATAGGCTGGTGGGTTTGAATCACAGACCTTACAGTTAGCAGTCCAGTGCTTATCCTATAGAGCCACATCAGGACTCCTATGTTCCACTTTTATCCTGACTCATTAAGAGCTCACTCCAATATGGGCCCATAATTACAGGCATGTGGTGGTAGTGGTGCTGGTGGTGATGTGCTGGAGTTGGTTCCAACTCATAGTGACCCTGTATAGGGTTTCCGAGGCTGTAAATCTTTATGGGAGCAGAAAGCCTCATCTTTCTTCTGCCGAATGGCTGGTAGTTTCGAACTGCTAACCTTGAGGCTACGTCATGAGAGTTCCTTGCACCAAGGCAACTTTTGGCTAGCAGTTGAGAGCTTAACCTCTGGACCCAAGAGACTGAGGCAAAATGCTTCAACATACCTTGTTACTAGACAGTGAGCTCTTTCGCTACCTTTGATTTTGGAAGATCCACAAATTTAAAAAATCAGCATAGCAAGCAAAGGAGAGGTCTGTCCTAAATGTCCACACACCAAAGCATGCCTGCCCAGACAGGTTTCTGGCTCTCTTCTACTTCAGTCTCCTCCTTTACTTTCAGAAGTGGCTGATTCCCAAGAAAAGTGCCCTCTGAAAGCCTATCTACTCAAAGTTGAGAAGTAGGAGCGGGCTGTGTATTGTTCTTAATTTTATTAAATGTGAAATTTACCTAAGACTCTAAGAAAGGCAATGTTCTTCTTTAGGAGACATTTTGAGACAGAGACCTCAACAGTACTTGCCAGTATAACTTTGACTCTCCCCCGAAAATCTAAGTAGTCCCAGAAGCATGGTCAGAACTGAGAAGTAAGAGAGCTCATTTTCTCTGTTTTTCATTTCCCAGTCTTCTCAAGCTGAAAACTCTCTTTCCCCTCCTCCCTGGGTATGAGGACACATTTTGATCTCACTTCTTAAAGAGCTATGAATGGAACAAAACTCAAAATTTTTAACAAAACAAAAGGAGACCCAGCTTACATGTAGGTCAGAAAGAGACTGGAGGAACCTGAGACTGTGGAAAGAGGTCTAGAAAGAAACTCACCCTCATGACCTAATTTTCAACCAAGCAGTAGATAGGCATTTAGGGGGGACAACAACACTAATAAGGTGTGCTCACCATGTAATCAACCATTCAAGATCAAAAGGGCAACATTTTACCTAAGGACAGGCTGAGACGGGATGGAATGCAATGGAAATAGGAACCACAGAGAGGAAGCCGGATAACTGTTGTTATATGGAGAGGATTGCAATCATTGAGATGAAACAAAGTGTATGACTTGTTGAATGTAAAACTGGTGATCTTATGTGTAAACCTTCATTCAATTCACAGTAAAACAATTTTTTTTAAAAAGCCATGAATGCAACTTCCATTTAAATCCATGCACATTCATTGAATGCCTACTATGTGTGTGAAGTCTTGGTATGGCGCTGTGGGGGTTAATGCGCTATACTGCAAAGTCACTTTGAACCATAAAGTTGGCATTTCAAGCTCACCAGTCACTCCTTGGAAACCTTACACTGGGTCGCTATGGGTTGGAACCAACTCAGCAGCACTTCATAACAGTAACTATGTGTGTGGTAAGCCCAGTGATACGCACTATAGTGTTACATCTACCTATTTACTGTAGCAAATTCAAAAGGAATCAGATTACAGTCAACCAATAGACACGAAGTTTTAATGTCACAGCGTGACAGTGAGATTACGAGGAAGCCTAGGGCTACTGCATTGGTCGTGTCCTTGATTCACAGATCCAGTAACTTCCAACCTAGTCTCTTTATTCTCAGAAGAAGCCAAAGCAGTCATCTGCTCCCTTTTCCTGAGGGATGTAAGAATCCTAGATCTAGCCAAAAGACTGGCTCAGGTGAAAATGCTACAAATATAAAGCACTATTATGGGGTGATAGGGTGAGCTGTGGGCCAGTGGTAGTACTGCTTCCATGTGAGAGATCTGGGTTTAATTCCCAGCCAATGTACCTCATGGACAGCCACCACTCCCCATCTGTCCCATCAGTGGAGGTTTGCATGTTGCTATGATGCTGACCAGGGTTCAGTGGAGCTTCCAGATGAAGATGAACTAAGAAGAAAGGCCTGAGTTCTACTTCTGAAAATCAGCCAGTGAAAACCCCTTGCCTGGATCACAACAGTCTGATCCCATTGTGCGTACGTCATCATGAGTTGGGGCTGATTCACCAGCAGCTAATGATATTGTAGGGTGCCCTGGATTACACCCCAGATGGTCCAACCCTTCCTGGCAAAGCAGCACACTGAGGAGTTGAGAGTACAGCCATTTCAGCAATGTTAATTCAGGAAGCATTCTAATTCAGGAGTGTGCTCAGAGCAAAGCCTACCAGAATATTAGGAAACAGTGATAAATTCCCAAGTGTCAATTCAGAACAAATAAATACATGCATCTCATTCTCAGAGTTTAAAAGAGTTATTGAGTTCCTGGACATTGATATTTTACCATTTCAAGACAAGGCCATGAGGTTCAGGTAAAGGACCATTTCAAGCACCAGCAACTTAACCCCAACAGTCTGGGAAATGAAACAGAGAGCAATGGATAATGGGAAGCCAAAGCAGTATGTCTTCCAAACACAGATTCAGGTTCATGTGTCTTTAAGGCCAGACCCTTCTAAATGGATTGCTTCTGCTGGACACCACGCTCTAAATAAACAGACTCTTCTGGCTGACACACAACTTCCTGTAGGGTTCTGGTGGGTAAGGCTTGAAAAGGCTGCCAAATCCAGTGACCAGCAACTTTTGAGCTGACTTAGAAAACAAGCTACAAAGACTTGAGTCCAGAGTAAACAAAGGAAAAAGCCACATTAAACAGGGAACAAATTACTATACAGACAGGAATATTTTCAGTGCTCACTGAGCAAAAAAATAAAATACAAAGTCAAGTATTTAATAACACAGGGTAGAGTAAAATGTCCTCTTTCAATTGGAGGACTCATGGTTAATCAATTCCAGCAATATTAAGAATTGGCTGGGAGTCACCCCTACATCATGAGGACAGCTCATACTCAATGGCCCAACTTCAAACTCTGCTTAGATCAAATGGACTACCCAAGGGAGCTGCATAAAGTCAAAAAACATTTGTAGGTTTTCTACCCAGCTGAGGGAAAGGACAAACTAGTTTACTAGCAGATGACTAAAATCCTTAAGAGTTAAAAAGAAACATTTAGGAATGGGCTGGGGAAAGACTGAAAAAACGATTTGCAATGTTTAGAGTAAATTGTCAGCATGAGATTTAAGTAGGAAAAAATTAATTAAAGCAGTACTATAAAATGGCGGCTACCTGCTCAGCTATAGCAGGGATAAAAGGGGCCTGGGGGCCAAGCACCAACTCAGTTGATAGAATATGAAGTAAATAAAAATACACTGCACAAAAGGTTTAAGTTTAAGGTTTTGGTTTAAGAAGACTTACAGCAATATGGCTAGATATTGTTAAACAGCATCCTTAGAACCATATAGACACCCTATATGGGCAACACAAAGACTTGGTCCCTGCCTTTATGAGATCCACTCTAATCGGATGTGCAAGATTAACATACATGATTCAGCAGCAAATAATATAAGAAAACACGTCATCAGTACTCTGGGGAGGTGCAGACTGTGGTATGGAACGTCAGTAAAGAGAAAAGGAAAAAGCAATGCTGTAGAATGACCCCTGTGATCAGAATCTGGGTTCCAGTCCAGCTCTGGCACCAGTTTCTTAGTTCAGAGTAAAGAAGTCGCCACTTCATCCTCTGGGCCTTGGTCTCCTCTATAAGGTGGTTAGAGCTATACTGTCTTCAAGGCATCTTTCCAGCCTCGTTATCCCGTGAGTGGGTCCAAAGGGTATCATCACCCGTGACTCCTTGAGATAGACTGGAGAGAAGTTAGGCCTCAGAGTAAAAAGTTGAAGGCAGGACGCATAGACATTCACTCCTTCAAGAAGTTGGATTCACAAGGAAGAGAAAATTGTGGGAGAAGAAAATTATACTAATTACACACGGGCCTGGAGCACTGGTGACGCTGTAGGATATATACTTGGCTGCTGACCACAGATCTGCAATTCAAGTCCACCAGCCGCTTCAAGGGAGGAAGATGAGGCTTTCTGCTCCTGTGAAGATTTAAAGCCTTGGAAACCTTTTATAGGGTCACTAGTTGCCAGAACCAACTCAATGGCACCTAATAATAACAATAACTAGCAATACACATGGGCCTAATTTACACAGAAATGCTTAGAAAACACAGTGGATAAAATCACTGGCGGTTAGACAATATATATTTTGCAGAACTTGCATATTTAAATCAGAGACATATTAGCAGTAAATTTCCTTTTATTCTGAACAAAATGTCAAGATAACAGATAAGCAATGGAAACAAGAAAGACACTGGATAGCTGGATACTCTTGCAGACACAAACTGGGCATTTCCCCAATCAGCACATCTGGGTCTCAGATTTGTAGCTGTGTGCCTTATTTTGGTCTATTGCTTCTTCTTTTTTTCAAAAAAGTACTCTCCAAAATAAATTCCAACAGCAAATGTGAAGAGTGATCTTGTAGCAACATTTTCAGGAAATTATACAATTTAAAAAAAAAAAAAAAAAAGGCCGTTACCATGGCAACGATAGTACAGGTCAGGGTTGCAGCCTAGCCTCGATAAAGTCAAAACATCATACTCGTTAGAAAATGCTGTTGCTGGACAAATTCTAAAAGAGGTCAGGGCAGTCTCTCCTCCAGTTCAGGGACGAAACAATAATGAGAGGCTTTTTCAATCTGTCAGCTTCAAGCCAGCATAGAACATAATTCGGCATTACCTCATGTTGAAATGGCAGCATCTGACTAGGCTCAATCCCTCTAGTAGGGGATGAGGGATGCTCTCCTAGGGTAATTTTACAGCATCTGGATGTTACCGTGATAAATGACACAGTTTAAACAATGTGGCCAGCCTGGATCTTGGTAGGAGCGTGCTGACTTCTTAGTTTGTGAACCAGTTTGTTGGCTAAACCCTGATTTCTACTTTCACTTTTTCTAAATGTCTAAGGCTGCCTTTTTGGAGACTTCTTATTTGAGAGTGAGTCATCACTTCAGATTAAACATCTTGCCCCAATGACTAGCATGAGCAAGTCTAACTGGCCTGCACTGTCCTGTACTGCAATGGTCAGCAGGTTTTGTTGCCTTGCTGTTCCTGTTCCCCTGTCCAGTCTTTAGTTTGAACCTTCACGTTGCCCCTTAGGATGTGATCACTACAACTATATTATGCTTCTTTAACTGATGTGGAAACTTTCTCAATGATTTCTATTAATTTAAGTCCTCAATGCCTATGTGTGAGTTGGATTCAGTTAACTTGAAGTTGATGAAATAATTTCCGTTGCAACACTCAAATGAATGGAAGAGAAATACTATTAAAAAAAAAAAAGAGTGAAAGAGATAAATGCCCTTGAGAAATGAGACCCTGGTCATCAAAGTAACTTTCAGACAGATCTGATATAAATCTCCAATAAAATGGCCACTTTGGAGGTAGCTCTTTGCATCAGGCTGGGTGATTTCCAGGACAAATTCCATTTAAACAAGCACCAAGCAGTGCTGATAGGTAGAAGATATTTGCTTAGTGACTGAACTTCACCATTATACAGTATATGAGGGTTTTACTTTGACACTTGCTTAGTACATACTGCATACAAGATCTTTCCAATATAAATAGCCTGAGTTTGTTTTCTTTTCCTTTTCTTCCTGTGTATGTACATGACTAGTATTGGGAAGTTATTTATGAATAACATCTGAGGGAAAAATGCCCCCTGATAGAGAAGAAACGTAGCTAGTTTGCTCATGTCCATTTGATGTTCTTGCTCTTCAATATGTACTCTCCTAAGAGCCAGCCTTGAAATTTATCAATTCATTTAGTATGATAGATAACAGCAAGACACATACCAGTCCTGACCCTCCAAGCACTATTCTATCTATATTTTTGTAACTGAAGCAAAAAGAACTCCAGCTCCTAATATCAGAGCCTACCTATAGAACAGCAAGGTCAGCAGTTCGAAACTACCAGCTGTTCCATGAGAACAGCTTTCTGTTCCCATAAAGATTTATAGTCTCGGAAGCCCTGTGCAGGGTCGCTATGAGTCTGAACCGACTCCACGGCACATAACCACCACCTATAGTTAAAGATACAGAAAAAAAGTGGCTAAGTAGATAAGTAGGGCGAGGAGGCAGTTATCTTCAAAAAGTGCAACTCTTGTATTGTCAAATTCTCCCAAAATAAAGCACACACAAAAAAGTCAAACAAGACGGCAAAGTCTATTTATTGAGGCTCCTGTATTTTGCTTATAGCAGGGAGTCGTGGTGTAGCGCTATGGATTAATGTGTTGGACTGCAAAATCAGTTTGAACCGCCAAGTCGTTGGTTCAAGCTCACCAGCTGCTCCTTGGAAACCCTATACAGACTCACTATGGGTTGGAAATGACTTGACGGCACTTAACAACAACAACAACAAGGAGAGTCCTGAGTGCTAGTTCTTATCACACAGTTCAAATGAGCTAGCTTACAAGAACTAGTCGATTTCAAGAAGAGTGGGTTACTTTTGTGAAGGCAACTGAAAGCCTTTATTGAGGACAGAAGGAAAGTGATCAACTGAAAACCAAACAACACAAAAGCCCACTTGGCTGGAGACATCTTGTGTGACATTAACAACCACATCGTATTGTAATGGTTCCTGAACTCAGCTCTGCATTTTATAATTACTGACATTTGGTGTGACCATCCTAAACCATGTCTGCTTAACACTGTCTCAAAGTCACAAGGACTCCGAAGACCAGATAAAGCTATCATGAGGCTCAACTGCAGGGTTTGTGGCCCAAACAAAGTCAAAGGTAAAACGAAAGGGGGACAGGCTGGAAGTGTTGAAAAGCCTTGAGTTGCACAGCCCAACAGACATGGCTAACTGCCTGGCCCTGCAACTCACAGGCTGGTTGTATAACCTCACTAAGCCCAAGTTTTCTCTTCTGTAAAACCAGCGCCTATCAAGACTTCCTTTCATGTGAATGATGAGGATGTTTGCAGGTGGCTGGTTCACAATAGCCACCAATGTTGTAGCCTATATTGTTATGTGTAGGGTACAGGAGCTGTTATGAGGCAAGCAGCATGGTTAACATTTTAGATACATTTACTTGCTTCTCCTGCTTTCAGCTGTGGTCTTTCCTGACAAAGAACCAGAAAAGGGACAACTTTATGTCACAGTCTACAGAAACGGTACAAAATAAAAGTGACACGACCCACATGTGTGATTTACCACACTTTCCCATTTGGCCCTGCTGCCAAGAAATGTGGAGTCAAATTTC
>NW_006408520.1:21436262-21461091 GCF_000296735.1 Chrysochloris asiatica | reverse complement strand
CCCACCAGCCACTCCTCAGACTCACTATGAGTCGGAACTGATTCGATGGCACTTAACATCAAACTTCACTATTCTTTTTCCTTTGGTCTTCATTTTGCACATCTACTTACACTGTTAGTATGCCTTTTGTTACAAGCTCATCCTGAATGCATTTTTGAATGAAGCATACAATATGCAAATACAAGTATGAAGAGTTATGCAGATTTCTGATGGGTGAAGTTGCTACACCTGGACACTGTCTTACAACAGCAGATCTTCCTGGTCCACACTCCACTCCTACAACCAGTCACTGACATGACCCAGTAATGTCAAAGCAAATACATAAAATCAAATGGCCATCTTTTATACACCTATCTCATGGCAGCTAGAGGCTTACCCTCAACAGCATTCCATAGCATAAGCAATGGGATGGGTCAGAAATAAAAAAGAAATTTGCTGTTGTTAAATGCCGTCAAGTCAGTTTTGAACCATAGCGACCCTGTAGAGGGTTTCTGAAGAACAGCTGGTGAGCTCTATCCACTGACCTTTAGGTTCAAAGCGACCTTGCAGTCCAGTGCATTAACTCACAGTGCCACACCAGGACTCCAGAAAAGACATCACCACTTAAAATCCACTCACAAGTAGATGACAGGAAACAAAATTGGTACTACTCCAGCCACTAATGGATGCATGCTTCTCTACACAAACCTCTGATAGTGTTGTAGCCTTCTTAGGAATCAGGAAACATCCCAAGGTAGCAAACTCTGCAATCTAACAGGAAGGGAAGGATGCATTTACTTCTAAATCAAAAGGCATTTTTGTTGTTATATGCTCTTAAGGTGGTGCCTGGTTAAACTACTCAGCTGCTACCTGAAAGACCACCAGCAGTTTTTTATACTGATGAAAATGATGTAGGTCCCACTTATTCTAAAAGACAAATCTGATCTCTCAGTGCTGTTTGCCCTCTTCTCCCTTTCCCTGACGCCAGAGAGTCTTCCTCTAGCTTCCTGTTCACTTCCAAGGCGGTTGTTTCTCAAACCCGTGATTACAAATGAGAGGTGTGGGTTAAGATGAAAAATACAACTATCAGTCTCTGCTTTCCTGATGAGAACACAGAAGTGAGGCCAGTGCTTCAGTAGAGAGGGCTTTTAATGCAGTATTGTAACAACAATGTTTCTGATACAAATTTCTTTGCTGGCCTTTAAAACTGTTTGTCTAAATTAAGCATAAGTGTTTTCCTGATGCAGTTATTACTGCCAGGTTTGGGCTCCAGAACCTTCCCAACACAGGAAAGAGAAAGAACTCCCCACTGAAAAAGCACCTGGGTGGTGGGAATTTAGTAAAACTTTACAAAAGGGATGATTTTTCATAGATTGTGATGCTGAACCTACACCACAAGCTGAAGGGCATTGGCAATGAAGGTGAAAAATAATGACAATAGGCATCATAGTCAAAGTTGATTATGACCAGAAGTCAACTCTTCAGCTGATGTGTAAACAACACATTTATCATTTCATTTTGAAAAAGAGTTGGATAGAGACAAGTACAAAGGCTGCCTCTAGTTCTCCCACTATTATCCTAAAACCAGGTCAGAGATGACTCTTAGCATAGACCACATAATGACATAGCTATGAAAATCAAGCTATTCATTGAGAATAACAAAGAGTTGGGTGCGTTTAGGTTGGAAGAGGAAGCAATCTTCGTACTTAAAAAAAAAAAAAAAAAAGTGAGTCAAGCCAAGGGAAACTTTATGGGCTGATTAGAATGTTGGCAGGTCAAATAAGTTTTTTAACGGCTTAATTGAAATATAATTCACATATCATAAAATGCACCCTTTTAAATTAAGTGTAAAACGCAAATGTTTTTTAGTATATTCACAAGGCTGTACAACTATCACCATCATCTAATTTTAGAACATTTTCCATTCCCCCAAAAGAAATCGCATATTCATTAGCAGTCAACCCCCATTCCTCCCTCCCCTTGCTCTAACTATTGCTACTGTTGTTAAGTGCCGTTGAGTTGATTACAACCCATAGGGACCCTGTATAGGGTTTCTAAGGAGCGGATGGTGAGCTTGAACCACCGACCTTGCAGGTCAAATCGACTTTGCAGTCCAGTGTATTAATCCACAACGCCACACCATAAGCACCCACTAATCTAATTTCTATCTTTCTTAAGTTGCCTGTTTTGTACACTTCATGTAAATAGAATTATGCAATATATGGTCTTTTGTAACTGGGTTCTTTTACGTGGCATACTGTTTTCAAGGTTCATCCGTGTCGCAGCATGTACCAGTCCTTCATTCTTCTAATTGCTGAATAGTATTCTATTGAATGGATATATCACACTTAAGATATCTATTCAAAGGTGAAGGCGCTCTGGTAGCGTAGTGGTTACAAATTGGGCTGCGAACCGCAAGGTCAGCAGTTTGAAACTACCAGCTGTTCCGCAGGAGAAAGATGAGGCTTTCTGCTCCTGTAAAGATTTACAGCCTCGGAAACCCTGTACAGGGTCGCTATGAGTCGGAACCGACTCCACGGCACATAACAACAACAACATTCAAAGGTGAAGGCACTCTGGGAGCGCAATGGTTACGAACTGGGCTGTGAACCGCAAGTTCAGCAGTTTGAAACTACCAGCCGTTCTGTGGGAGAAAGATGAGGCGTTCTGCTCCCGTAAAGATTTACAGCCTCAGAAACCCTGTACAGGGTCGCTGAGTCAGAACCGACTCCATGACACATAACCAACCATTCAACATGTGATGGACATTTAGATTTTTAAAGTTTTTTGGCTGCTGTAAATAACGTTGCTACAAACACTCATAGACAAGTTTTGTGTGGATGCATGTTTTCATTTCTTCTGGGTATATACCTAGCAGTGGTAGTGCTGGGGTCAGTGATTGTTTTGAAACTGCAAAACAGTAGTACTGTATCTCCACAGTCATATATAAAATGGGTGTTGTTGTTGTTGTTGTTAGGAGCCATTGAGTCAGTACCGACTCATAGCAACCTTATACACAGCAGAACAAAACACTGCCCAATCCTGGGGCAACCTCACTATTGTTCCCACGCCTGAGTCCATCGATGCTGCCACTTGGCCAATCCATCTCGCTAGGGGTCTTGAGGGATATTTAATACTTCTCCACCTCCACTGTGCCACTTATAAGTAAATTCTCTTTCTCCCTTTTTCATAACCCTGCTGTTCTGGATCATTCACTGGCCATTCATTCTGTATATGCAAAAGAGCAACTCAAGGCCAGGTGACCACCACTTGTCTGTCAGTCTGTCAAGGTGGCTTGTGTGTTGCTATGATGCTGGAAGCTGTGCCACCAGTATCTCAAATACCAGCAGAATCACACATGGTGGGCAGTTTTCACATCTGTCTCAGAAGAAGTACAGCTAGAATGCTTTTAAGAAAGCAAGAAGCACTTTGGATAGGTTATCAGGAAGGACTATTCCCTGACGAAGGCCATCACACTTGGTAAAGTGGTGGTGGTGGCATGCCATCAAGTCAGTGCTGACTCAAACAGGGTTGCTGTGAGTTGGAACCACCTTCCCGGCACACAACCACCACTACCACCATCGGGTTTCTTGAGGCTGTAAATTTAAACAGGATTAGAAAGCCTCATCTTTCCCCTGTGGAGCAGCTGGTGTATTCGAACTGTTGACCTTAGAGTTAGCAGACCAACACTTAACCCATTATGCTACCAGGATTCCTTGGTAAAGTGGAAGGTCAGCAACAAAAAGGAAAACCTTTAATGAGATGGATGCACACTTGACTACAACAATGGGCTCAAACAAAGCAATGATTGTGAGAATGTTACAGGGCTGACAGTGTTTCTTCTGTTGGACCTAGGGTCACTGTGAGTGGGAACAGACTTGACAACACCTAGCAACACCAAAACAAGGTCAGATAGAATTTCCAAAGGTCTTATCTAAATAATCTTGTTTCAAATAGGACTGAACTATAACCACCTAATTCTTAAAGGTTCCCAGAGAAAGATACAGCTTCCCTGAGCTGCAACTTCTGAGAAATATCTACAAATCATTAACCCAATAACTATGCACATATATAAACCCACACATATATGGTAGCAAGAATAATGTTCGGGTTATAAAAAAGTTTTAGACATGAAATTGTACATGTCGAAATTGTTATGTTGGTATATGTTCTGTTGAGTATCTTCTCAACAACAACAACAATTTTTTTTTAAGTTAGTAACTACTCTTCATTGATTTTCTTTTCCTCCTCACCAAACATACTACATCCCATGAAGCCAGCTAGCTTTACGAATCCTCAGTCCTGCTGTGTCCTAAAATGAGTTTCATTTTGATCTAACATAGTAAACACAAGTGTGGGAGAGTTCTGCTGTCTTTCTTTGAGATATTTTTCTTCTGCTTCAGTAGTCCTATTTGAATCTATTTTCAGAGACAACAGTGCCGCACAATTTGACATCAAGAATTCTCTGCTGTTGCTGCTTCTGTAACAGCTTGGACTCTCTTTTCCTCCCAAGTTCGTCTGAGAGAAGCATATATAAAATGAGTAATTATTACGGTTCAAGAACTGCTGGAGTCAGCAACGCTTCACTTCCTAGGAACTGCATTTCCTCCTCTCTTCCTTTCCCTCCCACCACAATTTCTCCCCCAGAAGCTAAAAATTAAAGACACATTACTGGAATAAAGAAAGCTGACCTGAAGTATGTGTTGAAGCAACTATGGCAAGCAACCAAGAGTATTAACAACAATTTCCAATGTAATGCAAAAGGTTAGATGATCTGCCTTTGAAAAGTGCCAACTCTGCACACTTCCACAAGATTAAAATCAGTTGGCTTTTGCTACTCGCTCCTCCCTCCTCTCTCCTGCTCCGACTCCCCAAAAAGGAGGCGTAGGGGAGGCGCATAAACAAATGGTTCTGGAAATTCACTTTCTTGACCAGAAGAAAGCTCAAAAAGATAGATTTCATTCTGCATTAGTTTTTCTATACTTCACTGTAATCAAGGTTTATTGCAGTTTCTGTCTCCTTTGCGAAATAATGCCTGAGTGATCACATTTTGGACACACAGAAAGCCTAAAAGCAGAAAGTGACACTGTGCATTATTGTGTAGGAAATATATCTTCTTAAAAGAAGCACAGTGACCATTCTCCCACAATCTAGGTCATTTCTGAACCACAGAAAAGAGGAGGTCATTTCTCTATTAAGGTGATGGATGACGTTGGGCAAGGGAAGGGAGGTATCTCCGCATCCATTTCCCAACCTGTAAAATGCGGCTATTTATGTAAGATAAGCACTGGATTGCTAACCACAAGGTTGACATTTCAAATCCACCAGCCATTCTTGGAAATCCTACAAGGGGTTGAGTTGGAACCAATTCAACAGCACACCACAACAATAGAACTTTGTGAGATTGGTGTGAGTATGAACACTTGAAACAGTGTTGAGCAAAGACTGAGTAACTGAGCTTTATCATCATTCCACGAAGACCATCACCATTTCTGAGAACCTGCCTAGACAGTAAGAATGAGCTACTGTCAGCGCTTTACATGCAAGTACAAAGTTGTTGTTGTTGTTGTTGTTAAGTGACATCAAGTTAGTTCCGACTCACAGTGACCCTGTATAGGGTTTCCAAGAAACGGCTGGTAAGTTTGAATCACTGACCTTGTTATTCGAACTGACCTTGCGGTCCAGTGCTTTATTCCATAGTACCATACCAGGACTCCCAGCTTCTTTATTCCAGACTGTCCCATTTCCCCCTCACTGATCCTACAGGAGCAGTTGGTTCATATGATGAAACAAAGAAAGAAAAAAGAGGGCACAGGAAGAGATGGAAAAAACATATTATAATCATGGAGAAATGGCACCTCAGTCTGTTTGAAAAATGAAATTCTTAAGAACATTCTTTCCCACGTGGGGAACAAGGGAAGGGAAAGAGCCAAGCAATCTCTAGAGGGAGAAGTCCCAGTGCTATGTCCAAAGAGCATCAGTCATTTGAAATCCTTCTCTCTCCAGTGTCTATTGTTTCTTCTTCCCCACTTCTGTTCAAAGGTGTGCATCCTTGTAAAAGCCCAGAATAAAAGAAAAGACCTCTTTGCTCATAATATTTTGAGCCAACCCCCTGTGCCTACCTCTCTCTGCAGCTGGCTGGGTCCGTCATTCACAGCGCGAAGGTTCAGGATGTGCACCTCCTGCAGCAGCCCTGTTGTGCCCCTGCTGGCGCAGCCTGACAAGACTGTGAAGCTCTCCATCAAGGCCTGCACAGGATGGGAGGCGTTTACCGGAGACAGTTCACACTGGGCCCTGGGCTCTGGACCTGCCGGGAGAATCAGAAACACAAACCATTCAGAAATAACAAAGAATTCAACCTCCGAATAAAACCAATCCCCTTGCCAACACACTGGAGAGGCCTTGCTGAAGAATTGATTCCAACTCATGGCAACCCCCCGTGTTACAGAGTAGAAGTGGATTTGTAGGGCTTTCTTGGCTGTAATCTTTATAGAGGCAGATCGCCACCTCTTTCTTCTGTGTCACCTGTGGATGGGTTTGAACCACTAAAATTTTAGGTTAATGACGGAACACAAACCATTTATCCCAACTAGGAACCTAATTCTGCCTTTGTTGTTTATGTTGTTGTTGTCAGGTGCCATCAAGTCGGAACGTACTCATAGCGACCCCACGCACAGCAGAATGAAACAATGTCCGATCCTAGGCCAACAACCTCACTAACACTGCCACACTTGACGCCATCAGTGATGCCACCTGGCTGATCCATCTCGTTAGGGGTCTTCCTCTTTTTCTCTGACCCTCCATCTTACCCAGCATGACATCCTTCTCCAGCGACTGTTCCCTCCTGACAATATGTCCAAAGTATGAGAGACGAAGCTTAGCCATCCTGGCCTCCAAGGAGCACTCTGGCTGCACTTCTTCCAAAACAGATCTATTGGTTCTTTTGGCAGTCCATGGCACTTTTAATATTCTCCTCCAACACCACAACTCAAAGGCATCAATTTTTCTACAATCTTCCTTATTCACTGTCCAGCTTTGCGTAGTCATTAAAGCATAGGTAAACATCTTTCTTGATATTCTCTGCTTTCAGCCAAGATCCACCGGACATCAGCAATGATATCTCTCATTCCACGGCCTCTTCTAACAACCTCTGGAAGTTCTCCGGTTGTTGTTGTTAGGTGCCATCAATTCGGTACCAACTCATAGTGACCTTATTCACAGCAGAACGAAACACTGCCTGATCCAGGGTCAACTTCATTATTGTTGTCACACTTGAGTCCATCAATGCTGCTACTTGGCCAATCCATCTCATTGGGGGTCTTTTTCTTTTCTCTGACCCTCCACTTTACCAAACATGATATCCTTCTCCAGCGACTAATCCCTCCTGACAAAATGTCCGAAGTATGAGAGACTAAGTTTGGCCATCCTGGCCTCCAAGGAACACTCTTGGTTGCACTTCTTCCAACATAAGTCTGTTGGTTCTTTTGGCAGCCCATGGCGCTTTCAGTATTCTCCAACACTATAACTCAAATGCATCAATTCTTCTATGGTCTTTCTTATTTATAGTCCAGCTTTCACATGCATATGAGGTGACTGAAAATACCATGGCTTGGGTCAGGCACACCTTAGTCCTCAAGGTGACATCTTTGCTCTTCAAACACTTTAAAAAGGTCTTGTGCAGCAGATTTGCCTAATGCAGTACGTCGTTTGATTTCTTGACTGCTGCTTCTGTGAGTGTTGATAGGTGATCCAAGAAGAATGAAGTCCTTTACAACTTCAATCTTTTCTCCATTGATAAGAATGTTGTTTATTGGTCCAATGGTGAGGAATTTTGTTTTCCTTACATTGAGATGTAATCCATACCAAAGGCTATGCTCTTTGATCATCATCAGTAAATGTTTTAAGTCCTCTTCACTTTCTGCAAGCAAGGTTGTATCATCTGCATATCGCAGATTGTTAATGAGTCTTCCTCCAATCCTGATGCCACATTTTTCTTCATAGAACCCAGTTTATCAGATTATATGCTCAGCATACAGGTTGAATAAGTATGGTGAAAGAATACAACCCTATTGTACACCTTTCTTAATTTTAAACCATTCAGTATTCCCATGATCTGTTCGAACAACTGCCTCTTGGTCTAGGTACAGATTCCTCATGAGCACAATTAAGTGTTGCAGAATATTCATACTTCACAATGTTGCCTGTAGCTTGTCATGATCCACACAATCGAAAGCCTTTGTGTAGTCATGAAAGCACAGATAAACATCTTTCTGACATTTTCTGCTTTCAGCCAAGATCCATTGGACATTAGCAATGATATCCCTCATTACACGGACTCTTCTGAATCCAGCTTGAGCCTCTGGAAGTTCTCTGTCAATGTATGCTTGCAGCCATTTCTGTATTACCTTTAGTAAAACTTTACTTGCATGGGATATAAAAGAGATTGTCCAATGATTTCCCATTTCGTTGGGTCACTTCTCTTTGGAATGAGCACAAATATGGATCTCTTCCAGTCAGTCAGCCAGATAGTTGTCTTCCAAATTTCTTGGCAGAGATGAGTGAGTGCCTCCTGTGCCGCCTCACTTTCTTGAAAGATTTCAATTTTTATTCTATCAATTCCTGGTGCCTTGTTCTTTGCCAATTCCGTCAATGCACCTTGGACTTCCTCCTTCAGTATCATTGGCTCTTGAGCAAATACTACCTCTTAAAATGGTTGAACATTAACCATTTCCTTTTGGTACAGTGACTCTTTGTATTCCTTCCATATTCTTTTGATACTTTCTGTATCATTCAATAATTTGCCCAGAGATTCCTTCAATAATTAAAGTCAAGGCTTGAATTTTTTCTTCAGTTCCCCAGCTTGAAAAATGCTGAGCGTGTTCTTCCTTTTTGGTTTTCTGACTCCAGATCTTTGCACATTTTGTTGTAATATTTGGCTTTATCTTCTCGAGCTGATCTTTGAAATTTTCTGTTCAGCTCTTGGACCTCCTCATTTCTTCCATTTGCTTTAGCATCTCTATGCTGGAGAGCAAGTTTCAGTGTCTCTTCTAACATCCATTTTAACCTTATGGATGAACAAAACACTGCATACACACTAATGAAGCCTTTCCAGGTAAGTTGTTACCAGAATTACATGGCAAAAAGGCTAGCCTTTCCTAAAATCTCAGTCTCTTGACATTTCTTGTCGGTGATTTTGACAAGTATTTGATGCTCTAAATGCCCTTTTTTAGACTCACATATTGGATGATAAGATTCCCCATTTGACATTTATATTAATCTTCCCTTCTTAGAAGAAAATCAGAGATAAATAGAAAAATTTATCTAAAACCCCAATAATATCATGCAGAACATATATTAAATATTTAAAACTATAGCCAACCAAGTATGATGCTGATCCTAGCTTTGCCTATTTTTGTTGTTGTTAGGTGCCATTGAGTCAGTGCTAACTCATAGTGACCCTATGCACAACAGAATTAAACACTTTCCCTATTAGGGAAAGCAGAACAAACTTACAAACAATAAAAGGTAATCAGGGCTAGAGTTATACAGCAAAGTATGAGACAAGAGGCAGAAAAATCCTCCCTGAAGAGGGAGAATATGAGCAGAGTCTCAAACAGAAAAAGTAGAGCTTTGGTTATACTTGGTTGCTGCTTCTGCATTCTTCCTTCCCCTGATTATTCAAGTCTTAAATTTAAACCCATCTGTTCTTCTCCATCCTTACTTCCTGTAGCCCTGCAACCAAACCCAAACCAACCAGGCACCATCCATTCAGTTTTCACTCATGGTGACCACACATCTGTCTGAGTAGAACAGTACCCCATAAAGTTTTTAATGGCTGACCCCTCAGAAGTAGACCCTCAGGCCTTTCTGAGGAGCTCAAGCCATCAATCTTTCAGTGAGCAATACAGCATTTAACCCTTTGTGCCACCCAAGGACTACTACAGATCTTTATAACAGGAGTCTCAGGTCTCAAGCTCTCCAATGCAAACATGCTCCAAGCCCTAAACCAGAAACCAAACCCACTGCCACTGAGCCCATTCCAAATCACAGAGACTTGGTATAGGGTTTCCAAGACTGTAAATCCTTACAGGAAGAGATAGCCTCATCTTTCTCCCAAAGAGTGGTTGGTGGGTTTGAACTTATGAACTTGAGGTTAATAGCCCAGTGTCTAACCCCAGCCCCACCAGGGCTCCTTCTTCCTAGCCCAGAGGTGCTCCATTGTATGACTATTTACAAATGCAAATGCCTATCCCTCTCTTTTCAGCAAGCATTTCCTCTTCCTTGAGAACTGCTCACCCACTAAATAAAGCTTAAGCTCCTTAACAGGACACAAAAGACCTTTCTTGATCTAGCCCCTTCCCATCTTTCCAGCCTCAACTCTTTCCATTCTAGCAACACCAACTTGCTCAAAGAACTCCAAACATACCATGGCATTTTTTAACCCCAGGTCTTTATTCAAGAGGTTTCCTTTGCTCAAATACCTCCCCCATTCTAGTTCCACCCCCACAACAAACATCTGAGGGACATGCTCTTCCTCTGTCTGCCCATTGCCCCTGGTGCATTAACCACACTGTGACTACCTTTGTCACTTGTGTGTGAAGTGACAGGCTGTCACTGCTCATTTCTGTATCCTCAGCACCCAACACAGAGCTGTTTGGCATATAACAGATACTTAAAAGATGAATCACTGAACTTAAAAAAAATAACAAAAAACCTCTTTGTTTTCTCTGATCAGTGGTCAGGGTATTGTGGGTCCTGGCATTTAGATATGGCTCTAAGAAACTAATATGGAAAATAGTTGCTAAGTGATGTGAGAATCAACCCCACTACAATTCAGTCTTGGTTTCACACTGACTGGGGTGATAGAGATATTCAAAAAAAGGATGAACAGAAAAGACTTCATTCTCACACATGTCTATGAATTTAGTATTATTTGCCCCATTTGACAGCTGAGAAAATTAGGGATTGAACATACAGCACCACTAAACCACAGCCTTCCAAGGTAACCCAGATAAAAGACCTGAATGTACTTGCTTTAGTTTTTTCTTTACTTTTGCATAATAAACACATTCTCCAGGATTGTAGCCTGGGTTTCATATGCAAGCACAGCTCAAGACCAGCCAGACCTGCACCTCTCATGCTAAACTATAAGCACACACCCTGCCTGGTGCTCCAAGTCTATTTCAGGACCAACAGAAATTATCTATGCTGATAATACCTATCTAGTCTGAAATGAAGTATGTGCCTTCTCAAGCAATCACTGCCACCCTCTGGGTTGCTGTACTATGCCCTACTGCTTTCTGAGAAAACAAGAGGCGGTGAAGGCAGCAAGGGCAGGAGGTACTGAACATCCCCATGCACAGGGTCAACAGTATGGGTGGGTGCTACGCTTGCTGCTCTCCTGCACCTCTTCAGCTACAGTGAGATGCCTGGTGTATTTGACAGTCCAGAAGTCCACAGAATTCTGAGAAGTCATATCAGATATAGCCACCCACACTGAAAAATCCTTCTGAGTTAATTTCATAGTTTCCTGCCATGAATTCAGTTTTCACAAATTATGCACAAATAAAAACACGTTCAGTTCCATTTTTGTATATATATTTACGTGCAAAGCCCTGCAGGTGTGTTTGAATTGCCATCCATCTTACAATAATGTCAGTATCATCCATCAGGGTCTTCCCTAAATCACCCCCGTCTTCAACGCCACATGAGGGTCACTGACAACATATCCGAGGATACGTTATTATCCAAGAGTGAGGGAAGTACAGGGGAAGCCCTGAGTTCTGAAGACAAACTCACCTTGCCTTAGTCTACATGTTCTCTGCCTTGTTGTTGTTAGGTGTCATTGACTTGATTCCACTTCACAGTGATCCTACGTACAACAGAATCAAACACTGCTAGTCCTGCGCCATCCTCACAAGTGATGGTGCGTTTGCGCCCATTGTTGCAGCCACTGTGTTGATCCATCTTGCTGGAGGTCTTTCTTTTCTTCCACTAGCCATCTGCTTTACCAAGCATGATGTCAGTTTTCAGGGACTGGTCTTTCCTGATAACATGTCAAGAGTAAATGAGACAAAGTCTCACTGTCCTCACCTATCAATAGCATTCTAGATGTACTTCTTTCAAGACAGATATGCCCATCCTTGTGGTTGTTGTTGTTGTTGTTATGTGCTGTCGAGTCGGTTCCGACCCATAGCGACCCTGTATAGGGTTTCCGAGGGTGTAAATCTTTACGGGAGTAGAAAGCCTCATCTTTCTCCCGTGGAGCAGCTGGTAGTTTCGAACCGCTGACCTTAAGGTTCGCAGCCCGATTCGTAACCACTACGCTACCAGAGCTCCTTGTGGTAGTACAAGTTATATTTTGTATGGTTTGCCAACACCATAATTCTAAGGCATCAGTTCTTCTCTGGTCTTTTTTATTCACTGTCCAGCTTTCACATGTGTATGAGTGACTAAGGAAGTGAAGAGGTCTGAAAATACTTATTGATGAAGAAATACCACAGCCTTCAGTATGGACTGCAACTCAATGTAAAGAAAACAGAAACCCTCACCATTGGACCAATAAATAATATCATGATAAATGGGTAAAAGACTGATGTTTTCAAAGACTTCATTTTGCTTGGATCTACAATCAACACTCAAGGAAACAGCAGTCATGAAATCAAATGATGTATTGCAGTAAGCAAATCTATTGCACAAGAGCTCTTGAAAGTGTTCAAGAGCAAAGATGTCAGTTTGAGGACTAAGGTGTACCCAACCCAAGCCATGGTATTTTCAATATCCTCATATGTATCTGAAAGTTAGGCAATGAATAAGAAAAATCATAGAAGAATTGATGCATTTGTGTTATGGTGTTGGAGAAGAGTATTGAGACCATGAACTGCCAAAACAAACAAACCTGTGTTGGAAGAAGTATATTCAGAATACACCTTAGAAGCCAGGATGACAAGACTTCGTCTCTCATACTTCAGACATATTATCAGGAAAGACCAGTCCTTGGAGAACGACATAATGCTTGGTAAAGTGGACGGTCAGTGAGAAAGAGTAAGACCACAATGAGATGGATTGGCACAGTGGCAACAGCAATGGGCTCAAGCGTAACACTGGTTTCTTTCATTCTGTTGTGCATTAAGATCGCTATGAGTCAGAACCAACTCGGCACCTAACAAAAACAATCTTTCTAATACTCTCTGCTTTCAGTCAAGATCCATCAGACATCAGCATTGATATCTCTTGTTCCATGTCCTTGTCTGAATCTGACTTGAATCTCTAGTAGTTCCCTGTCAATGTACTGTTGCAACTATTTTTGGATTATCTTTGGCAAAATTTTACTTGCATGTGATACTGTCCGATGATTTCCACATTCTGTTGAGCCACCTCTGCAGAATGGGCACAAATATGTATCAAAAAGGGGGAAATGTAGAACAGAATTTTAAATTCTCATGGACTCTATACTTTCTAGAGGCATGGAGGGTGGATGAACCCCTGAAACTATTGCCCTAAGATAATCTTTATTCATTAAATTAAAAATATCCTCTGAACTCTTTTTCAAACTGAACAGTTTAGCCTAGCTAGTAAAAAAGATGGGTATTAAACATTATGCTCTTTTTAAGAACTACATATGGGATCAAATTGACCTCAACAACTCAAAAGATTAGATGGGAACTTTAGGGCCAGTGAGTTAATAATGCTAAGGAGGGAGGACTAACTTGGAAAAGGAGGGTATGATTGCACAAGGCAAATAATGTAATTGGTGTCACTAAACTGTACATGTAAACATACTTGAATTGATATATGCTTTGCTGTGTATATTCTCAATAGCAAAGCACAAAAACTTAGGAAAAAACATTTTTTTGAGAGACACTATTTTCCCACAAGCTGCTCCACTCCTAACTTCCAACTAAAGACGTTCCATGCTCTTCAGAACCCCCTCTCTCTCCACAGATTTTCTCAAACTTCTCTAAGGGTTCAAAGACCATTTATTTGCAGAAACTCCCAAGTTTACAGATCCAGTACAGCCTTCTTTTTCTAATCCCCAAGCCAAATTTTGGGCAGTTTCTTCAGCATCTCCATTTGCTTATCTCATAGACGCCCAATCTCAGCATGTGGAACTCAGGATCTTTACACTCCAGCCTGCAGTTTCTCTTCATTCCCTCCCTCAGTGAATGACGCTTTACTCAATACTCTTAGCAGAAACCAGGGGATCTCCCCAGCATCACCCTTTCTCTCACCTCATTCAGTGGATTCTCTCTCTAGCCTCAACTCTGTCCTCTTTTGTCCATCTCCACTGCTACCACCATCTCTCTTACCCCAAAGAATGCCTAAACTTGCATCCCTACCGAAATGCCTTAGCAGCCAAATTAATCTTTGAAACACAAAGATCTGATCATGGCTTACCACTCCTCTCTCTGATCTTTAGATAAAGCCCCAAAACCTCAACATGACTTACAAGGTCTTTAAGATCTGGGCCTACTTCCTAGTTTGGCTTCATCCTTCAGCACCCTGGTACTTGTTCACTGTGTTTCTACCCAATATCCCTCTCTCTTTCTCTAAATGTTAGCCAGGCACATGGAATCCAGAATGAAACCTACATTTCTCAAGCCCACCTTTAGATATGGCCTTGTAACCACAATCTAGCTAATGAGTTATTATCTGAGGTGATAAATGCACCTTCCAGGAAGTTTCCTTATGGTAGGAGAAATGTCTTTCTGCTCTTATCTCCTGCTCTGCTAATTGACAGGAATAAAGATGGGATGAAAAAACTAGAGCAGCCATCTTGGACCATAAAAATGCAGAGGCAGGCCAAGTGTTAAGTTATCTGGGCCCCTCATGAATAGGCAGCCACCAGATGAGCTCTGGATTGCTTTTTTAAGAAGCTCATGTAAATGTTTCACATATTTTTGTTGTTGTTGTGACATGCCATCGAGTTGGTTCCAATCCATAGTGACCCTGTATATGGTTTCCAAGGAGTAGCTGGTGAGCTTGAACTGCCGACCTTGTGGTTCAAACCAACTTTGTAGTCCAGAGCATTAACCCACAACACCACACCAGGACTCTTCACATATTTGTTGTTATTGTGAAGTGTCATAGAGTCAATTCCAACCCATAGCAACCCTGTGTAGGGTTTCCAAGGAGCAGCTAGTGATCATGAACCTCCAGCCCTGTGGTTCAAACTGCTTTGCAGTATGCCGCATTAACCCACAGCACCACACCAGGACTCCCTTTACATACTGAAGTCACTGTTATTTCGGGGTTTCTGACACAGCTTCATCAATCTTAACTAATAAACTGGTCTCTTTTTTTTTTTTAAGGATCCCTGGTGGCACAATGGGTTAAGCATTGGGCTACTAACCACAATGTCAGCAGTTCAAACCCACCAGCTGCTCTGTAGAACTATGAGTCTGTCTGCTCCTATAAAGATTGCTATTTCAGAGAACTGCTCTGACCTATATTGTCAACTTGATGGCAGTGTGTTTTTTTCATCTAAAGCACCAATCTTCTTCTCACTGGGGCCTCCAGAAACACTTTCCTCACCGATCTGGTCCCTCTTCCTTGCCCTGGTACAGCAAACTCTTACTCATTCTTCAGATTCTTAAGGAATCTGAATGCCCTAACTCTTCTTATTACATTTTTTCATATTGTTTGCTGCCACCCAGTTGGCCTCCAACTCAGGCTGATCCCCCACACACAGCAGGATTGGACTGTTGTGAGCTACAGGGTCTTCACTGGCTGAGTTTTTGTTTTTTTTTAAAGAAATAAATCACCAGATCTTTCTTCCTACTCTTAGTCTGGAAGCTCTGCTGAAACATGGATATATAATTTTGCATACTCTCATGTGAAGTCTTATAAATCACAGCACTTTACATGATTTACAGGTAAATAATTATTTAAATTACTTAATGTCTACATCCTCCTAGAGATTTCAAACACCACGAAGGAATGGAATGTTACCTCAGCACAGTACCAGGCACGCAGTACCAAAGCCAAACCCACTGCTATCAAGTGAATTCTGATGCATGGTAACCCCATGTGCTTCAAAATAGAAGTACACACCAAAAGGTTTTCTTGACAGTATTCTTACAAAAGCGTATCACCAGGCCTTTCTTTCACAGCACCACCGCTTACATTCAAACTGCATAGCCTTTTGTTTAGTAGCCAAGAGCAAACTGCTTATACCACCCACTCAAGTATTAATGGAAGAAAGGAATAAAGGAGAGGGCAGGGAAAGAGGGAAGACCATTGAGGGAATCCGTGTTCAAAGCATTCCATACCAATAAACTCTGTCTGTCCTCAAGTTCTTCCTTTCATTGTTAACCTAATATCAAAAAATGTCAATCTTATACTAAAGAAAATCAATCATGAGATGAAGGAGATGGCATTTTTGGTTGCTAAGAATCAAAATCCAGCCGGGGCTTCCCCCACCCTCAATTACCACAGAAGGCAAGAAACACAGACTGAAGTACAAGTAGGTTAAACAAATTGCTCCAAGCCACAGGAATGGGTGTGTATCTCAGTAAAGTGCTTTCTGAGTGTGAGCAGTACCACACACACAGATTCACTTCCAGAGATACCTCACTACTGCCTCCCATTGCGAATATTTTTGTCTATTCTGGTATCTCATACATGCCTGTCCAGGATTCTTTGGGGGATACTATTCGCAAAGAAATCTAAGTTCTCTTTGGCTTCAAGGTCTAAACTGAGTTAATCTTTCTCCACTGGCTACCCAAGAAATCTGATCTCAAAACCTTTTTAGGATTTTTTGTTTTGTTTTGTTTACCTATCCTTCTCACTCCTAACTGAATACAGAGTCAGTTCTTCCTGTTCAGTACATCCTCCTTGGCAAGCAAGGCAAAGACATGGCCTCTAGTCTACCTTCCAGATGTTACTTCTATTGACAAAGAACATTTACTGACCGAGAACACAGCACAGGTTCAAATAAGCCTTGTGGTGGTAAATTCCCCCTGCGGCCCAGACAAGACGACAAACCTTCACAGAGGAAGGACCCTCCACATTTGGGCTGTTCCATACTTGGGCTACCTGAGGGAGCAGTGTGAAGCATAGGGTGGTACTGTAGGCCTCCACTCCAGTGATAAGTCAGGGCCTTGACTCTGCATGTACATGGTTACCACTCTCTGTACCTTCTGGTCCTTGCAACACCACTCTGAAGACGGCACTCAAACCCCCACTGAGAGTGGTAAAGGCTGGGGCTAGGAGAATGTAGATAGCTTAGTCACCCACTACCAGTAAGTGGCAGGGCGGGATTTGAACCAAGTCTGTCAGTTCCAAGTCCTGGCTCTTCCCTTCCCATGACAAGGCACTTTCCATTTCTGCCCTGCTTTTTCCAGTACTTGGTAAAGAAATTACTAGGCAAACATTAATTAATATATAAAGGGAAAAAAGATTTTACACACACACATACACATACATACATATAATCAGTTTCACACTTGTAAATGTTGGGTTAACTTAAAAGACTTGAGAAACTTAAGAGAAAAAAAACAAACTCATTTCCCATTTTACCAAATGTCTTCTTCATCTTTTTCACTGCACTTGCTTATCTGTACACATGAGAAACGTCCCTGAAATTTGGCTAAAACATCAATTTCTAAATTCCCAGTTCCACTTAAAGGAAAAAAAAAAAAATGCGAACGGACTCACCATTTCATTATGGTCTTTAGCTGCTACACAGCATTCCAATCCCAGCTACAGAACCCCCACATCCACACTGGCTATAGGCCAACATCAAGACTTGACAGAATGCAGACAGAGCATTTGGGAACAGATACATATGCTACACACACTTTAAATTTAATCTGTCCCCAAAGAAATGATTAAAATAACACCTCGTGCAGCACGAAGCAAAATATTTTAAGGGTAGGGTATTGTTTGGGGGAAGGTAAAATAAGTAATTTTCACATTTAATAAATGTGATCCTTAAGTACTCTAGATACCAATGCATACCAAGTTGACACAAACATCTGGTACCTATTCCACATAATTTCCAGTGCACTTATTCCCCATATCACCCAGGGTACTAATGAGGAGCGTGTGTTCGCCTGTAATAAAACTAGGAACGATGCAGAGGGATTCAAGGGGTAACATTATAGCGTGGGACCAAAACATCACAGTGGGGGGATTTTATTCCAACAGCACCATTGGCTAATAGAGTTGCTGTTATTGTCCCACAGGGAATTCTGCAATGCTGTCAGCTGCAAAGAGGGACAAACTCCCACAGATTGTAAGACTGGGCACTGCAGGATCTAGTCTGCCCTTGAGCTGAAAGCAAGATGCAAGAATCTGTAAGAAATGGCATACAGAATGATTCCTCTGCCAATAGCCCTGCCTCGCTCTCACTGAGTTTTATGAGAAGGAATGTTACAATCACCATGGTAGGATACAAAAACAAAGCTCCATTAAAAAAAACACCTGGAAGGATATGCGCACCCAATCACCTGGAGTGTATACACCATATGCCCATGTCTGTATGGCCTCAAATTACAACTCACTGGGTCCACAGCACCTTGGACATGGAGTTAGTTTAATGTACATTCAACTCTAAAGGGGGCCCTTCTACTTAGAACAGCCCAACTTGAGATTTTCAACAACAAACGTTGGCAAAAGAGGCCTAAACCTTGTAATATAAATTTCTCTGCAAGAGAGAGTCAGAATTTTCATGAGCACAGGTCCTCAGGCATATCTTATCAAAGTTTCTTCCTCCTTCAAGTGAATATCTAAATTCAAATCTTCTTGACAAACCAATCCTCTTCCAAGAAGTCAACCGCCAACTTGTTGGGCCAAATGTCAGTGCGTATTTGTGTACTGTTGTGTTGAAATCATGGTGCAACCATGCTAAGGAATTTCTTGCATTAAAATTGAGTTTTTACATGTCTGATAAGCAATAAAGAAGCCAAAAAGAGCTAAATTCTCAGCATTGGAAAGTGTCAAGCACTCACTCTCAGCAAGATATTCTCATATAACCTAGAAGTGTCAATGGAAGAGAATGCATGCCCTCTGTGAAAAGGGTTGTGGTTTGGCTTTGTGTTTTTTCTGACCTGAAAAGAAAAGGCAGTAGAAGGAATATGTCCCAGAAGTCACTACTGAGTAGAAAGAGAGAACAGTCCTTGTAACAGAGAAGCACAGAGGGCTAGAAGAAGGACTATACGCAAGAATTTTAAATCTAGATCTACCACTCACTTGTTATTTGATCTTGTTTCTAGGCTTCCCATAATCTCTCTTTCTCAATCTATGACAGACCTGACTTGGATATCCAATGGGATACTATGCATGAAAGTACTTTACAAATTCAAAGTAGTACTAGAGACATCAAGTCCATGGTGGGAAGCAGAAATGAGTGAATGAAAACATTTTCTCCAATTGAAAAATGTTTTCTTTATGGGCTTTTGGAATGATTAATAAACTATGTAAGATAAGACGTTCTTATACTGCTCCCTAGCCACTACTCCCTCAAAATTATTTCTAAGAATTGCACTGTGAAGATTTAAAATAAAACTGTGTATAGCATTAGGGTAAAAAATTCCTGTTCTCTGAGCACATTCTGCAAGTACAACTCCCAAAGGTGAGAGCAGTTTACTTTTTGCCTCCAGGGAATTTGGGCAATCCAGAAAGAGAGTAATTTGGCATCACCTCAGCCAACTTTCTTCCATTTATTTTCAATCTATAAAATGAGGTTCCTGTTCCTGTTCTTCTGACAAGAACTATAGGAAGTTAGTAATAAAATGGATACGGACTATGGGATTCATTTACAAGGAGGGTAGAATTTGTAGGATGTTGTAGTTTAAATGGCTCAGCACAGACACCAAGAACTTGGAGAGTAGGAGAAAATGGAATCTGTTTTCTCTCTAATCTTATGAGTTTCAGGGACACAAAGAAAACTGAAATAAAGGGCATTTAATTTATTAAAAAGAAAAGGTTTACTTGATCTGGATTCAAAATATTAAACTCAATTTTGCTTTTAAACAATTAAAATTACAACCTAATTCCTATTAATGCAATATTTTATTGCAAAGTTACCTTCCCTGCCTTCACTCAGAGGTATAACTTGTAGGTCTAGAAAGCTGTTCTGGCTTGATTCTGTGAGGTGACGGCACCCACCTATTCACTCTCCCAGACCTGGATTTATATTTAAAACAGTCACTGAACTATAACCATTTCTTTTTTACAGTTAGCAAACTGGTGTCAGATGATAGAAAAAAAATAGGAGAAAGAAAAGAACACACATAGGTTAATAGAGGTACAACACAAGCTACAACCATCTGGGCCTACTCTGGCATTGGTGAGCCTTCTGTTGGGGCTGGGGCACAGGGTTTAGGGTACAGAGTACGTGGGGGGTGGTTAAGGAAGGGCGGAAGGAGGAAACCACAACTGCTGGGGAGCTGAATCAGAGCCTGTAACTACTGGTCCTGATTACAGATAGCAGACAAAAGATTAAAAAAGGAAAATCTGCAAACGTAATTTGGCCAGGCAAAAATATTACTAATTACAACTCTGTGTACAAACTAGGCCATGGATTGAAATAGTTTTACTTTAGATATTTTACATTTAATCAAGGAACTCAACAGTCAATTGTACAGGAATGAAGGAAATGTTCAGATTGAATACCAAATTACCAAGCATCAATATACAATCCAATTACAATATTAGCGTATATTCCTTCTCTTCAAGCTAGCCAGCTTGCTGTTCAGATATTCCTAACCTCATTAGGAGGAAACCTAGGAGCTGAAGGTTTGTATAAAAATCTGTTCTCTTGTTCTTTTCAAAGAAAAGAATATATATTCTCTGGAGAATATATATTGCTGTTGTTAAGTACAGTAGAGTCAGCTCCAACTCACTGAGCAATGCACAACAGAATGAAACACTGCCCAGTCCTGTGCCATCCTCACAACTGTTGTGACGTTTGATCCCAGTATTGTTGCCACTGTGTAAATGCATCTCATTAGGAGTCTTCCTCTTTTTCACTGACCCTCCACTTTACCAAACATGATATTCTTTTCCAGGGACTGGTCCTACCTGACAATGTGTCCAAAGTATAAGAGACAAAGTTTTGCCATCATGGCTTCTAAGGAGTAATCCAGAGCTTTTCTTCCAAACAGATTTGTTCACTCTTTCGAAAGTCCATGGTACCATTCAAGATTCCTTGCCAACACCATAATTCAAATACATTGATTGTTCTTCCTTATCCACTGTCCAGCTTTTGTATGCATATTGAGGTGACTGAAAAATACATGGCTTAGGTGCTCTGAATGCCTCAAAGTGACATCTTTGCTCAGTAACATTTTAAAGAGGTCTTTTGCAATAAATTTGCCTAATATAATACATCTTTTGATTTCTTGATTGCTGCTTTCATGAGTGTTGATTGTGGATCCAAGTAAAATGAAGTCTTTGGCAACTTCAATCTTTTCTCCATTTATCATGTTATTATTATTTATTGGTTCAGTTGTGAGGATTTTCATTTTCTTTACATTGAGATGGAATCCATACTGAGGCCTGGAGTCTTTGAGCTTCAGTAGTAAGTACTTCAAAAAGTACTTATATATTGAGTATGCAAAAGTTTTTGTCTGTGTTGATCACGACAAACTATGGGCAACAATGTGCAGAATTAATATCCCAGAACACTTAATTGTGCTCATGAGGAACCTGAACGTAGACCAAGAGGCAGTCATTCATACAGAACACTGAATGGTTTAAAATCAGGAAGGGTGTGACCAGGGTTATATTCCTTCACTGTACTTATTCATTCTATATGCTGAGCAAATAATTTGCGAAGCTGGATTATATGGAGAGGGACATGGCATCAGGATTGGAGGAAGAGTTGTTAACAACCTGAAGTATGCAGATAATACAACATTGCTTGCTGAAAGTGAAGAGATCATTAAATACTTACTGATGAAGATCCAAGACAACAACCTTCAGTATAAGTTTCAACTCCATGTAGAGAAAACAAAAATCCTCCAAACTTGACTAATAAATAACAACACGATAAATGGAGAAAGATTGAAGTTGTCAAAGACTTCATTTTGCTTGGGTCCATTATCAACATCCATGGACTCAGCAGTCAGTAAATCAAACAACATATTGCACTAGGCAACTCTGATGCACAAGGCCTCTTTCAAGTGTTCAAGAGCAAAGATATCAGTTTGAGGACTAAGGTGAACTTGACCCAAAACCATGGTATTTTCAATAGCCTCATATGCATGTGAAAGTTGGACAATGAGTAAGGAAGACCATGGAAGAACTGATGCATTTGAGTGAGAAGAATATTGAAACTTCCATGAACTGCCAGAAGAATAAACAAATCTGTGTGGAAAGAAGTACAGCGAGAATTCTCCTTAGAAGCCAGGATGGTGAGACTTCGTCTCTCATACTTGCGACTTGTTATCAGGCATGACCAGTCCCTAGAGAAGGACATCGTGCTTGGCAAAGTAAAGAGTCAGTGAAAAAGAGGAAGATCCACAATGAATTGGATTGGTACAGTGGCAGCAGCCATGGGTTCAAGTGTAACGATTGTGAGGACAGTGCAGGACTGGGCAATATTTCATCCTGTTGTGTTTAGGGTTGCCATGAGTCAGAACCAATCCAACAGCACCTAACAACAACCATACAACTATTATTACCATCTGTCCAACAACAGGATGTATTCTGCAAAAATGTCTTTTATCTTGTCTCACCCTGTTTTTACATTATCCATTAACAGTTGCCATAGATTCTATTCCATCTCAGAGCAACCCGCTGTATGTCAGAGTAGAACTGTACTCAAATAGGGTTTTCATGGCTGTGACCTTTCAGAAGCAGTTTTCCGGACCTTCTGAGGTACCTCTGGGTGGGTTTGAACCACCAATCATTTTCTACTAGTTGAAAACTTAACCATTTGTGCCACCAAGGCTGCCTCCTTTTCCTTAGAATATTACGAGCTAAAAGGAACCTAGGATGCCTTCACGCTCACCCAGACAAATTAGCAGACCTCTACAACGCCACAGATTGATAAAAAAAAAAAAAGCTTTCTCTTTGAAATCATTACTAGTTTTCAGACAAGTTCTGCCACAGCTTCTGGTCCTAGAGATGTAAAAGTAATGCACTAATACAGGTCTGACAAGAACCCCAGTTTTAGAAGAGCTCTGCTGGTGTAGTGGTTGAGCACTCAGCTGCTAACCAAGAGGGAGTGGTTCAAACCCACCAGATACTCCATGGAAAACAGATGTGAGAGTCTGATTCTGAAAAGGTTTACAACCTCGGAAACACGATGGGCCACTTCTACTCTGTTTTTTAGGGTCTCTTAGCAGTTCAAAACTACCAGTTGTTCCATGGGAGAAAGATGAGGCTTTCTGCTCCCTTAAAGAGTTACAGCCTCGGAAATCATGTACAGGGTCACTATGGGTCGGAACCAACTCCACAGCACATAACCACCATCATTCATAATCCTCTAGATAGCAATGGGGTTTTGTTTGTTGTTGTTTGTTAAATGCCGTCAAGTCAATTCTGACCCATAGCGACCCTGTATAGGGTTTCCAAAGAGCAGATGGTGAGCTTGAACCACTGACCTTGCAGTTCAAACAACTTTGCATTCTGACGCATTACCCCACAGCGCCATAGCAGGACTCCATAGAGTTTTCTTTACTCCTAAAAAATTCCTTAACCAACCATAATGTCATATCTTACAGATTCCTTGATCATTTTTATCATTTCACCTTATTATATATTATGACTCCTGGTGTGGCGCTGTAGGATCAGCACTGGACTGCAAACCAAAAGGTCGATAGCTCAAACCCACCAGCTGGCTCCTTGGAAACCCTATACAGAGTCGCTATGAGTCAGAACTGAATTGACAGTACTGAATAACAACTTATTATGAGCACAGAGCCCCACGGGGGCACAAGTGGTTAAATGCTAAAAGTACTAGCCAAAAAGTTGGCGGTTCAAACACACCCAGTGATGCCTCAGAACGCAGGCCTGGAAATCTGCTTCCAAACTGTCATGGCCTTGGAACCCTTATGGAGCAGTTCTACTTTGTACATCTGATGTTGTCATGAGTTGAAACTGACTGGACTGCAACTAATAACACATGATCATATCAATTGATGCAGAAAAGGCATTTGACAAAATCCAGCATCCATTCCTGATAAAAACACTCAACAAAGTGGGAATTTAAGGGAAATTCCTCAGCATAAACACAAAACCAACAGCCTACATCATCTCAATGGAAAGAAATTGAAAGCCTTCCTTCTGTGAACGGGAACCAGACAAGGATGCCCTTTGTCACCACTCCTATTCGATATTGTGCTGGAAGTCTTAGCAAGAGCTATATGGCAAGACAGGTAAATTAAAGGCATCCAAATTGGCAAAGAAGAAACAAAACTCTATTTGTAGATGATATGATCCTATACATAGAAAACCCCAAAGACTCAGTAAAAAAGCTACTAGACCTCATTGGAAAATTCAGCAAAGTGGCAGGATATAAGATCAACATACAAAAATCAGTTGGATTCCTCTATAGTAACAATGACCACTGAAAAGGACATTAGAAAAGCAATACCATTTACAATAGCTGCTCAAAGGATGAAATATTTAGGAATAAACGTAACCAGAGGGAAAAAAGACCTATACAAAGAAAATTACAAAACACCACTACAAGAAACCAAAAGAGACCTATAGAAGTGGAAGAACATACCAAGTTGCAGGATAGGAAGTCTCAACATCATAAAAATGTCAATACTGCCCAAAGCAATTTACACATATAATGCAATCCCAATCCAGATTCCAACAACATTCTTCAAAGAGATGGAAAAGACAATTACAAACTTTATATGGAAAGGAAAGAGACCCAGGATAAGCAAAG
>NW_006408520.1:21433623-21436162 GCF_000296735.1 Chrysochloris asiatica | reverse complement strand
TGTCAATACTGCCCAAAGCAATTTACACATATAATGCAATCCCAATCCAGATTCCAACAACATTCTTCAAAGAGATGGAAAAGACAATTACAAATTTTATGTGGAAAGGAAAGAGACTCAGGATAAGCAAAGAACTGCTTAAGAAGAAGAACAACGTTGGAGGTCTCTCACTCCATGATCTCAAAATTTACTACAAGGCTACAGTGGTCAAAACAGCCTGGTACTGGTATAATGAAAGATACATTGATCAATGGAACAGAATCAAGAATCCAGAAATTAACCCATCCAAATACAGCCAACTGATTTTTACAAAATACCTAGGTATACTGCATGGGAAGGAGATAATCTCTTTAACAGATGGTGCTGGCAGAACTGGAAAGCAATATGCAAAAGACTGAAACAAGACCTTTACCTCACGCCCTATACAAAACGAACTCAGCATGGATTAAAGGCCTAAATGTGAATCCCAAAATTATGAAGGTTATCAATGAAAAAATAGGGACAAATGTGAGGGCTCTTATTCAGGGCATATACAGACTACCAAACATTTTGAAAATTACACAAACAAAAGTAGACAAAATAGATGATTGGGACATACTAAAAAGTAAAAACATACGTGCATCGAAAGACTTCACCAAAAGAGGAAAAAGGGAACCCACAGAATGGGAAAAAATCTTTTGTAATGACACATCAGATAAGGGACTAATTTCTAAAATATATAGGAAATGACACCACCTCTACAACAATAAGACAAATAACCCAATTAAAAAATGGGCACAGGACATGAACAGACACTTCACCAAGGAGAAGATCCGGATAGCCAACAAACATATGAAGAAATGTTCACGATCACTAGCCATTAGAGAGATGCAAATCAAAACTACAATGAGCTATCATCTCACATCAGCAATAACAGCAAAGATCAAAAAAGCAGAGGACAATAAATGCTAGCAAGGATGCAGAGAGACTGGAACCCTCCTACATTGTTGGTGGGAAGCAAAATGGTCCACCCACTCTGGAAAGCAATATGGAGCTTCCTCAGAAGGCTGGAAATAGAAATACCTTATAAACCAGCAATTCCTCTACTTGGTATTTACCCACAAGAAATACAAGTCATAACACGAGTAGATATATGCACACCAATGTTCATAGCAGCACTATTTACAATAGCAAAAAGATGGAGACAGCCTAAATGCCCATCAACTGAAGAATGGAGAAACAAACTGTGGTACATACACACAATGAAATACTATGCGCTACCTTGAAGAACAACAAAGAAGCTGCAAGCCACTGCATAACATAGATGAATCTTGAGGACATCATGCTGAGTGAAATTAGTCAGTCACAAAAGGAGAAATACTGCATAGAAAAGTAATTGTAAAAGACTAAGTAAAAAAAAAAAAATCCTAAAAAGGGGGGAAAAATTACATATATATAATTGCTGATCACCAGGATATATGGGATGAAAGGAGGGGAGGGACAGAGGGAAAGATAGAGCACAGGATAGGGAACAGACACAAGATAGCTTGGGTGCTGGGGGGAGGGGGGGTGAGGACAATACACAAGAAGGGGGAAGGAAATGGAAGAACAAGGATAATGGGAGAACATTAGGCAGGTTCACATGGGCTAACTTGGGACAGAGGTAAATGATGATGTATGCACAACCTTGGAACAACAGGGCTTCGGGATACAGTTATTGAGGCATGGTTTAAATGAGTAAAAGAGGGGAATAATGTTAAGATGCTTGGCTATCTTTTGAATCTTGGTTGCCCTTACCTACCATTGTGAAATAGACACTTGGGGGGGAGGGAAGGACTAGCCAAAAACATCACAATAGAAAGCTTGTAAGCTCCTCTTCAGCCTATAACTGATTGGTATACCTTAAAGGGGGCTAGAAGTTGCCCAGTGAAAGAGGCCTCCTGTGGAGCTTTTGCATTGCATAAGACCATAGGTGGAAACCAGAACCCCATTCAGAACTGTCTAAGGTGGGAATTTCCACTGGAAAGGATGAGTAGACCAGCCTGGAGTGGCTAGAACAGAAGAGACATCACGAAGAAAGACCAGCAGGAAAAAATCAGAAACGATAATGGCAGTCTGACTGATTACTACAAGAACAAGCAAGCTGTTTGCCAGGGACTCATCAAGGCAAGGGTTGGGTCCCCTCAGAGCAAACTCCCTTCCAAGACTGGGACTCAAAGGAAATACACGAGCAGGCACGAGGTCTGGCTGGTGACCATGTTGGTCACCAATAAGGGGAAACGGGGGAAAAAACAGCATTGAAGTTCGGATCTGAGTCTGACCACATTCAACAGACTCCTGTGAACCCAGGTGGAGACCTGGATGGCCAGCGGTACGGCAAGACCCAGGGACTCCTGGTCCAGAGGCGGTGACATGACCACAGAGAACTAGAGCAGAGAGTGATGTGTCCAGCTGATATTAAGTGAGGGGACATGCACAAGAACACCCATACTTGCAGATAGTACCCACTTGACCTGGCTTTGATGGCTGGATGATCAGAACTCGACTAGAAGAAGAAAGA
>NW_006408520.1:21429548-21432328 GCF_000296735.1 Chrysochloris asiatica | reverse complement strand
TATGATTGCAGCCATTTCTGTATTACCTTTAGCAAATCTTTACTCGCTTGAGATATCAAAGAGATTGTCCGATGATTTCTGCATTCTCTTGGGTCACCTCTCTTTGGAATGGGCACAAATATTGATCTCTTCCAATCAGTCGGCCAGATAGTTGTCTTCCAAATTTCTTAGTAGCTCAAAAAAAGGGAAGAAATCTTTACAGCAAGGATCACTCCCACCCCCTCGGTACACAGGGTTGACAAGGATGGGCAACTTAGGCATTGGCTACCCAAAATGAGGGGTTGGGGTAGTTATGAAGGCAAAAAGTGACTGGCTTACAAGCTTTCAAGAGGGAGCCTAGTTCCAGATGGGGCAGAGGTAGGTAGCAGCTCCACTGATCTATTTCTAATCTGTTGGGACCTGGCTGGTGAAAGGAATGGGGATTAAGACTCTTGTGGTACAATTGTGAATAATTGCCATCAGGACTGACTGTGAGGGTTGGAAATGTAGAAGCAGATATTTTTTGCCAAAAGGAGAGTGATTGATTTTGCAGCCCAGGAGCAGAGGTCCCTGGGACCATCAAGTGAGAAGAGCAGAGAGTGGGACCCTACCCAGAGAGGCAGAGACACCAGGGATGGAGACAGAGACGATGGCATGGGCAGATGGAGCAGCTGGGGGCACTGGACTCAGGGAGGGAGAGGGGCTGTGTGCTGACAGCCGTGGGGCAGGCCTGTGAGGTGTACCCTTTGGTTATTTGTTGATGCATGGAGGGGATTGTAATCATTGCAATGAAACGAAATACAATAGGATGAATGTAAAACTGATGTTCTCTAATGTAAACTCACATAATTCACAATAAATTAAAAAAAGAAGATGAAAGGAATACACGTAATCACTGTACAAAAAATAACTGGTCAATGTTCAACCATTTCAAGGGGCAGCACATGATCAAGAACTAATGGTACTGAAGGAAGAAGTCCAAGCTTTACCGAAGGCATTAGTGAAACACAAGTCTTCAGGAACTGATGGCATACCAACTGAAATATTTCAACAAACTAATGCAGAGCTGGAAACTCTCACTAGTCTATGCCAAGAAATTTGGAAGGCAGCTACCTGGCCAACCAATTGGAAGAGAACCATATTTGTGCCCATTCCAAAGAAAAGTGACCCAATAGAATACAGAAATTGTTGAATAATATCACCTGTGAGTAAAATTTTGCTGAAGCTAATTCAAAACGGTTGAAGCAACACATTGACAGAAATTCAAGCCATATTCAGAAAAGGACATGGAATAATGGCTATCATTGCCAACATCAGATGGACCTTATCTGAATAGAGAGAATACCAGAAAGATGTTTAATTGTGCTTTACTGACTATGCAAAGGCATTCAACTGTGTGGATCATAACAAACTCTGGATAACATTGTGAATCATAGCAATTCCAGAACTCTTAATTGTGCTCATGTAGAATCTGTACATAGACCAAGAGGTAATTGTTTGAATAGAAAAAGGGGATACTGAATGATTTAAAATCAGAAAAGCTGTGTGTCTTTGTTGTATCCTTTCACCATACTTATTCAATCTCTATGCTGAGCAAATAATCCTAGACATTGGACTAGATGCACACCATCAGGATTGGAGGAAGTCTCATTAACCTGTAATGTGCAAAACAAAGGGAATTTGAGGCACTTGATTATGGATATCAAAGAATACACTCTTCAGTATGGTTTACCACTCAATGTAAAGAAAAATCCTCACAATTGAACTAATAAACAACATCATGATAAATGGGGAAAAGACTGAAATGATCAAAGATTTTATTTTACTTGGACACAGTCAACACTCATGGAAGCAACAGTCAAGAAATCAGTGACACATTGTATTGGGCAAATCTGCTGCAAAAGACCCTTTTTAATTGTAAAGCACAAAGATGTCACTTTGAGGAGTATGGTGCACCTAAGCCAAGCCATGTATTCCCAATCATCTCATATGCATGTGAAAGCTGGACAATGGACAAGGAAGATCATAGAAGAATCAGTGCATTTGAATTATGGTGTTGGCAAAGACTACTGAAAGTATCATGGACTGCCAAAAAAACATCCACATCTGTCTTGGAAGAAGTACAGCCCAAATGCTCACTAGAAGTGAAGATGGTGACATTTCATGTCATATACTTTGTACGTGCTCGCAGGAAGGACCAGTCCCTAAAAAAGGACATAATCCTTGTAAAGTAGAGGGTAAGTGAAAAGGAAAAAAAAAAAAAAAAGACTCCAACAAGTTGGACTGACAGAAGAACTGCAACAATGGACTCCAACATTAGTAATTGTGAGGATGGTACAGGATCAGGTAGAGTTTTGTTGCATTTTGCATAAAGTTGCTGTAACTTGGAGCAGATTTGACAGCATCTAAGAACAACAGAATGATGTAAGGACCAATGATTTCAAGTTTCATGTTACAGAAACTATAGGCACCTAAGTTTTCTCATATGGCCTAATGCAAAAGACAAAACTCTCTGCAATCTATTTTATTCAGGGTTCTAGGTAATTTTCTTCAGTATGTACAAAGACTCCTTTGCTAGAACTATAACCATTTTCTTTAACTTTTTACACCAACAATTTGCATTAGTGTACACATGAAGGCAAGAAAAAAAATTGGCATTACTTCACAAAACATATTTGGAGGATTTCTTACGTCAATTTTAAAAACATGCCATGAAGTAAATCAAATGTTGTAGACTCTGCTGCCACTGGGTCAACAAGCAACTTCTGAGAGGATAAAATCTAAACACAGGCAGCATTTTA
>NW_006408520.1:21389888-21429362 GCF_000296735.1 Chrysochloris asiatica | reverse complement strand
GTTTCAAAAAAGATCTTCTGAGCATGATCCTGATAAAACTTTATACAATAAAGTACTGTAAAATACACATCTGTATCTGACAAAGCAACCTTTCAAAACAAATGTGTCATATGATGTTTCAAAGCTGAACTTTTTTTTTCGTCATATTCACTCAAAGAAATTTCTGTTTTTCTGAAATCTGTGTGTGTTATTTCAGGGAAAACTTTTCCTCAGTGTTTTTCCACTCTGGATCAACTAACTCCAACTAACTCCTCTCTTTTCCTCCCAAGTGAACCTTCGGAAACCACTCTGCCAGAGGGAATTCACCTTTTCTCACTTGGAGACAAGTTATAATACTTTCAAATGGTCAACCTGAAAAGAAATCCTTTGCATGCCAATTCCTGCAACAAAAAGTGCTTTGTTTCAAGATTTGCCCCCCAAAAAATGTACCAAAGCAACACTAAAGTAATAGTTAGTTACTTCTTTCAGTATTTTCATGTCTTACTTCCTTCTTCCTACCTTAGAGAAACTTTATCTGACCCAAAAAACCAAGTTACCACTAGGATTGTGTTTAAATGATTCAGCATTGACTAGTAATAAAATATTTAATACACATGAGGTTTCCAAATGACTAAAGCTTTTCATACCTTTTAAGAAAGAAAATGACTAGTCATTTTAAGAGAAATCTACCTGAAATGCATTGCATATATATTTCCTTCTTGGCTATCGAAAATATTTTAAGCATTCTGGAAACAATTTACTATATAATAAAATATTACTTATATGTATTAAAGCTTAATGTCCACCACTTTTCTGTCAGTCTGTCACACCATGGCTACTTGCAAGTTGCTGTGATGCTGGAGACAATGCCACCAATATTTCAAATACCAGCAGGATCACCCATAGTTAACAGGTTTCAGTGGAACTCCCAGATTAAGACAAACTAGGAAGGAGGACCTAGTGATCTATTTATAAACAAACAAGCAAACAAACAAACTAGCCAGTACAAACCTTATGATAGCAACTGAATACTGTGTTGGAAGATAAGCCCCTCAGGTTAAAAGGCACTCAAAATACAACTGGAGAAGAACTGCTTCCTCAAAGTAAAGTCGAACTTAATGATGTGGATGGAATAAAACCTTCAGGATCTTCATTTGCTGATATGGCACAACTCAGAATGAAAAGAAGCAGCTGCAAACATCCATTAGTAATCTGAATGTGGTATGAATGAAGTATGAATCTAGGAAAACTGTAAGCCGACAAAAATAAAATGGAATTAAATGCATAGCAGTCGATAGCCAAGGTATTAATGAGCTGAAATGGACTGCTACTGGCCATTTTTAATCGGATAAACATATAAGCTACTGTGCAGGGAATGACAACTTGAAGAGGAATGTCATCACATCCATCATCAGAAAAAGCCTTTCAAGATCTATCCTGAAATACAACACTCTTAAATTATACTTAATATACATATTAATATACATACATATACATTAATATACATACATATATAAGGAAGATAACTTAATAGGACTATTATTCAAATTTACACCACAAACCTAATGACAATGAAGAAGAAATTGAAGATTTTTGCCAACAACTACCATCTGATATTGATGGAACATGCAATCAAGATGCATTGATAACTAATGGTGATTGGAATGTGGAAGTTGGAACCAAAGAAGAAGGATCAGCAGTTGGAAAATATGACTTTGGTGACAGGAAAAACACTTGAGATGCATGAAAGAATTGTGTTTCAAATACCTTTTTCAACAACATAAGCAGTGACTATACAAGTAGACCTCTCCAAATGGAAGGCATAGGAATCAAATTGCCTATATATATGGAAATAGATGGAGTCCCAATGTGGCACTGTAGGATAAGCACAGAACCACAAGATCAGTTTGAACCACAAGGTCAGTGGTTCAAACTCACCAGCTGCTCCACAAAAACCCTATATAGAGTCACTATGAGTCAGAACTAACTCAACAGCACTTAACAACAACAAGGGAAGAGAAGATGGAAAATCATCAGTCAGAACAAAACAGGATCCGACTGTAGAAGAAACCTTCAATTGTTTTTTTGCAAATTCAAGTAGGAGCTGAAGAACTGTTTTAAAAGTCCATGAGACCCAAAATACAACCTTGAGTATGGTGGTGGTGATGATGTGCCGTGGAGTCAATTTCGACTCAGAGCAACCCTGTATAGGGGTTTCTGAGGCTGTAAATCTTTACGGGAGCAGAAAGCCTCGTCTTTCTCCCAGGGAACAGCTGGTAGTTTCAAACTGCTGACCTTGGAATTAGCAGTCCAATTCGTAACCACTATGCTACCAGAGCTCCTTAATTTTGAGTATATCCCATCTGGATTTAGACACCATCTCAATGAAACATTGAATACTAATGACCAAAGAACAGAAGAGTCGTGCTATGACATAGAAGACATTCTATATAAAGAAATCAAAAGACCATTTAAAAAACAGAAAAGAAAGAAAAGACCAAAATGAATGTCACGAGACTCTACAATTTGTCTTGAACATAGAACAGCTAAAGTGAATGGAAGAAATGAAGAGGTAAACGAACTAAGTAGATTTCAAAGAGTGACTCAAGAAGACAAAGTAGACTATTATCTTAAAATGTGCAAATAACCGGAATTAGAAAAACAAAAGTTAAGAACATGCTAAACATTTCTCAGGCTAAAAGAACTAAAGAAAGAAAAAAAAAAAAATCAAGCCTCAATTTGCAATACTGTATTTCTAGAGGCAAAATGTAGAGACCATCTCAAGAAACAGATTTGATGCATTAGATGCTAATGACCACAGACAAGCAGAGCTGTGGGATGACATCAAACATCGTACAAGAAGAAAGCAAAAGGTCATTTAAAAGACAGGATGACTACACATACGGATGAAGTAGCTCAAAAGAGGGAACAAATCTTTACAGCAAGGATCATTCCCACCCCCTCCATACACAGAGTAGATAGGGATGGGCAACTTGGACTTTGGCTACCCAAAGTGGGGGGTGCTACAAAGGCAAGAAGTGACTGGCTTATAAGCTTTCAAGAGGGAACCTAGATCCACAGGGTGTGGAGAAAGGTAGAATCTTCTCTGAGTAGTATCTAATATGTCTAGGCGGGGCTGATGAAAGGAGATGGGGACAGGTCTCTTGTGATACAATAGTGAATAATTATTATCAGGACTGATTGTGAGGGTTGGAAATGTAAAGGTAGATGTTTTGTAGCAAGGAGGGGAGTGAATGACTTTGCAGTCTATGAGCGGTGGTCCCTGGGACCATCAAGGGAGAAGAGCAGAGAGCGGGACCCTACCCTGAGAAGCAGTGACACCAGAGATGGAGGCAGTGACGATCACATGGAGAGATGAAGCAGCTAGGGACTTTAGACCCAGAGAGGGAGAGGGGCTGTGTGCTGACAACTGGGGGAGCAGGTTTGTAGGGTATACCCTTTGGTTGGTTGAGGATGCATGGAGGGGACTGTAACCATGGCAATGAAACAATATACAATAGGATGAATGTAAAATTAATGTTCTCCCATGTAAACGATCACATAATTCACAATAAAACATTAAAAAAAAAAAAAACAGGAGGAAAAGAAACGACCAAAATGGATATCAGAAGAATCTCTGAAAACTTGCTCTCTGGCATAGCGTTGCTAAAAGCTAGTGGAAGAAATGAAGAAGTAAAAGATGTGAACAGAAAATTTGGAAGGGCAGCTTGAGAAGATAAAGTCAAATATTAAAATGAAATGTGCAAAGACCTGGAGTTAGATAACCAAAAGAGAAGAACATACTCAGCATTTCTCAAGCTGAAAGAAATGAAGATAAAAATTTAAGCCTCAACTTGCAATACTGAAGGACTCAATAGAGAAAATATTGAACAATGCAGAAAACATCAAAAGAAGGAAGCTATGCATAAGTCACTGTATCAAAAAAGAAATGGTGGATATTCAATCATTTCAAGAGACAATGGTACTGAAAGAAGAAGTCCAAGGTGCACTGAAGTCATTTGGTATAAAAAACATGTCTCAAGGAATTAAAGGAATACAACTTGAAATATTTCCAAAAACTGATGCGACTCACTCATTTACACCAAGAAATTTGGAAGACAGTTACCTGGCCAACCAACTGCCAGAGATCCATATCTGTGCCCATTCCAAAGAGTGGTGACCCAATGGAATGCAGAAATCATCAAACAATATCATTAATATGACAGACATGCAAGTAAAAGTTTTGCTGAGCCAACTTAAAAATGTCTGCAACAGTTCATCCACGGGAAAACACAAGGTAGATTCAGGAAAGGATGTGGAATTAGGGATATCACTGCTGGCATCAAATGGATCTTGGCTGAAAGCAGAGAAAACCAGAAGATGCTTACTTGTACTTTAACGACTATGCAAATGCTTTTGACTGTGCGAATCGTGACAAGCTATGGATAACACTGTGAAGAAAGGGTATTTCCGAACACTTAATTGTGCTCATGAGGAATCTGTACATAGACCAAGAGACAGTTGTTTGAACAGAACAAGGGAACACTGACTAGTTTAGAATCAGGGAAAGTATGCAACATGGCTATATTCTTTCCCCGTACTTATTCAGTTTGCTGAGCAAATAATCTGAGAAGTTGGATTATATGAAGAAGAATGTAGCATCCTAAAATGTGCAGATCATTACAATCTTGCTTATTGAAAGCAAAGAGGACTTAAAATATTTACTGATGAAGACAAAGACCACAGCCTTCAGTATGGACTGCACCTCAAAATAAACACAGAAAACAAAAATCCTCACCACTGTTACAATAAACACCATCATGTTTAATGAGAAAAGATTGAAGCTGTCAAAGACTTCATTTTGCTTGGATACATTATCAACACACATGGAATCAGCAGTCAAGAAATCAAACAAAGTATTGCACTAGGCAAATCTGCTGCACAAGCCCTCTTTAAGAAGTGTTCAAGAGTTAACATATCTGAGGTGTGCCTGACCCAAACCACAGTATTTTCAACTGCTTCATATGCATGTAAAAGTTGGACAGTGAATAAGAAATGGATGCATATGAGTTTTGGTGTTGGAGAAGAACACTGAAAGTACCATGGACTGCCAAAAGAACAAACAGGTCTGTTTTGGAAAACATACGCCAGAATTTTCATTAGAGGCAAGGATAGCGAGACTTTGTCGCTCATACTTCGGACATGCTATCAGTAGGGACCAGTCCCTGGAGAAGGACATTATGCTCGGTAAAGTGAAGGATCAGCAAAAATGAGGAAGATTTCCCAATGAAGGATTGACACCACGGCAGTAGTTCAAGCAATGGGCTCAAGCGTAACCACAATTGTAAGGATGACGCAGAACCTGATAGTGTTTCATTTTGTTGTGCACAGGGTCACCATGAGTCAGAATTTACTAGGCAGCTCCTAACAATAACATAAGCAAATATTGAATACGGCAGGAAGTATCAAAAGATGGAAGGAAAATACAGAGTTACTATATATCAAAAAGAATTTGTCAATGTTCAACCATTTCAACAGGCAGTAAATGATCAAGAACCAACAGTATTGAAGGAAGAAGTCCAAGTTGCAACTGAAGGCATTAGTGAAAAACAAGGATCCAGGAATTGACAGAATACCAACTGAGATGTTTCAACAAATGGATGCAATGATGGAAGTGCTCACTTGTCTATGCCAAAAAATCTGGAAGATAGCTACCTGGCCAACTATCGAAAGCGATCCATATTTATGCCCATTCCAAACCAAAGTGATCTTACAGAATACAGATATTATTAACTAATATAATTAATATCACACCCAAGTAAAATTATGTTGAAGATCATTAAAACGAGGTTCATAGTGCATGAACCGGAAACTATCTGATATTCAAGCTGGATTCTAAAGAAGACATGGAATGAGGGATATCATTACTAATGTCAGATGGATCTTGGCTGAAAACAGATAATATCAGAAAGATTTTTACTTGACTATGACTATGAAAAGACATTGAACTGTGTGGACCATAACAAATTACAGATAACATTGTGAAGAATGGAGAAATCCAGAATACTTAACTGTTCATGCAGAACCGATACATAAATCTAAATCATTCAAACAGAGCATGTGGATACTGTGAAGTTTAAAATCAGGAAAAATATGCATCAAGGTTGTATCCTTTCACCATACTTAGTTAATCTGTATGCTGAACACATAATATGAGAAGCCAAACTATATGAAGACGAACACAGCATTAGGATTGGAGGAAGACATTAACAACCTGCAATATGCAGATGTCACAACTTTGTTTGCTGTAGCAAAGAAGACTTGAAACTTACTGATGAAGATGAAAGACCACAGCCTTCACGATGGATTACACCTCAATTTTTTTTTTTTAAATCCTCACAAACAAAGAAAAGTGAAGTCATCAATGGTTTCATTTGGATCATCAACACTCATAGAATCAACAGTGAAAAAATCAAATGACATAATGTATTGTGCAAATCTGCTGCAAAAGCCCTCTTCAAAATGTTAAAAAGCAAAAATGTCAGCTTGACAACTAAAGTGCACCTGGCCCAACCTATGGTTTTTTTTGGTTACCTACTATGCATGAAAAACAGGATAATGAAAAAGACAGATTGAAGAAGAATCGGTGCCTTTGAATTATGGTATTGGAGAAGAATACACCACAAACTGTCAGAATGAATAAATCTGTCTTACAAGAGGTACAACCAGAACACTCCTTAGAAGAAAGGATGGTGAGACTTTGTACTTTGGACATACAATCAGGAGGGGTCAGTCCCTAGAGAAGGATATGATGCTTGATAAAGTATACGGTGAGTTAAAAAAAAAAAAAAAAAGACCCTTATCAAGATGGACTGACACGGCAGCTGCAACAATGGGTTCACAGTGATTGTGAGGATGGGGCAGGACACAGCAGTGTTTCATTCCATTGTACATAGGGTCACAGTGAGTAGAAATCAACTCAACAGCATCTAACAACAACAAAGTTAGGTGTGGTATTTCAGCTTTTATCTCTGCACCAAATGGTCCCATATTTCTCTGATAGTACAGTTCTGGCTGTAAATTTTGTATGTTGAGGGAGCACAGTAACTCTGTAGGATAAGTAAGCACTGGATTGCTAACCATAAGTTTGAGCACAAACCTGGTGGTTAACCCAGGAACCTGATACGTGACACTGGAAAACGGCACAATCAAGTAAGTGTAGTCAGTCACCATATCTGAGCCAGACACTGCTGTTTTTGACTCAGCTGTTTAAGAGTTTGGGTTGCATTGCAATGCACAGACGGTCCTTGGTTTCTAAAGAAAAGTTTAAGTTTCTAGCAGGGCACTGATCAGTAATTTTTCCTGTTCCTGTAAGCATGGCAGTTCACCCACATTTAAAAAATCTGGCTCTGTTCCAGTGTCTCTTTTTTGACACTGATTGAACCAGGCTGAACCAGTTTGAAGCCCTGCATAAAACTGACACTATATAACAATATCAGTGACACTATCCACACTAACTTAATTTGCATGACAAACTATCAAAGCAAGTGAAGCTAAGTGCCCTATGGGTGAACTGCTGGGAATTTGGTTTATATAAAAGCTGTGCTCATGCTAAAAGCCTTACCCTTGTATTGCTTTTGAGACTTCAAGCATTTTAGAAATTCTAGCTTTTCAGAAGATGACTAAGCCTGATAAAGTTCTCATGGTGACTTTTTGTTTCATCACCTCCCAGATTAATTACAGATTTGATATCATTTGCAAATTCTCCCATTGTAGCTCCTCCTGGAAGATGTATTTGCCATCCTTTCTTATCTTCACTCTTGCATCCTGCCTGTGGAAATCAGACATGCCCAACAGAGGTCTCTGCTCCAGGTCAATAAGAATGATTCTCCACATACCACAGCTCAGGCTATAGGCTGAAAAAATGTCATTTTACCAAAAAACATGCAATCAAACCAAAACCAGTGCTCCGTAGGATTTTGGTGGAGGGACATTGTCAAGTATTTCTTCCCAGGTGCCTGTGCGTGGACTTGAATCAGCAACCTTTCAGTGAGTACCCTAATCTGAAGAGTTTGTTCCACCCAGGGACAAATACGAAATATGGCCACTCAGAAAGAAGCTCCTTCTAGTTACAATGAGATCACTTGCAACCTTCGAAAGTGAAGTCATGACATGGGTTGTTTCTGCCTTCCCACTTTGGTTAGAAGGACAGTCAGGTATACTCTCTGGGAACGATTATTATGGAAGGAAATGCATACTTACACTGAGGATAGTACAGTTTCCTGGACTCAAGGATTCTTTTCTTTAAAACTTTTTTCTGAAATGAAATATATTTTCTTTTCCTCTCAGATATAGCTCATGATTTATCCTAAATCTCAACCTGTTTTACTGTATAGGAAATTACATGGAAACAATGAATGGAAGTGTACATTTATTATAAAAATGAGATCAGAAAATGTTCAGCAGTTTATGGCAAAACTACATATTTGAGCCAAAGAGAAAAAATAAACTAGGCTCTTTATTCCCAACAAAAGCATACATGACATACAGAAATAACCATGAAACAAATATCAACCTGAAAAAGAAAATTAATACTGACAGTTTCAAAACTACATCTCCTTAAATTGCTTAATCAGCCTCTTTAAACAGGTCTATGTATACCTACTTCTATTATTGCATGGTCAAAATGAGTCATAATAAAACTTTGGAGTATTAAAGACAATATGTAAGGAAATTTCAGAAGATACAAAAACTATTTCAGAGAATCAAACAGAACTATATTTATTTTTCTATCCACATACATAGGGATGAATAAACCAGCAAATAAAACAGGCATTTACAAAAGTAAATATGTATCTTCTAGCTGTAATTCTACAACATAAGGTCTTTCAAACGGACCACTTCCTACATACTAAAAAATAATTTCCTTCAACAAAGTCAACTTTCAGCACCCTCCAAACTGTAAGACCTCATCCACACTGTATCTTTTATTGCACAGCATCTCACAGAGCAACTGACACAAAGTGGTGGTGGTGGTGGTGTTATGTGCCGTGGAGTCGGTTTGACTCATAGCAGCCCTGTACAGGGTTTCCAAGGTTGTAAATCTTTAGTAAAAGGAGCAGAAAGGCTCATCTTTCTCCCACAGAACAAGCTGGTATTTTCGAACTGCTGACCTTAAGGTTCTCAGCCCAATTCGTAACCACTACGCTACCAGAGCTTCTAGGGGCTCCATATACGTTACAGAAAAGAAATAGTCATGTTTAATTCTCATTCATGTTAGTCTTAGTCCAGCCCCATCTGGACTAATGACATATTACTTGACTAAGCCTCAATTTTCTCATTTTTAATATAAAAATACTTCTTATCCTACCTAATCTCCAGGGTTGTTAAGAAAACAAATGAAATCATTCATTTAAAAGTGTTTCTTTTTTAATTACTAAGTCAGGAAGTTCTATACAACTATAAAAACTTTACAAACAAACATATGCAAAAAATCTTATTCCTTTACACCACCCCATACCCTACAGCAAAAAAAGTTCACAACATATAATGCCAACCTCGGGAACACAGAGGAAAGAGAGATGAATGTGGCAAAATTTGGGTTCCGATCTCAGCTTTGCTACTAACTAGCTGCTGGACCTGGGGTACCTCTCTTCATTTCCTCATCTATAAAATTCCTACCTTGACAAAGTTAACTAAAGTAAGGGGTAGCACAGAATCTTATACACTTAATGAATTAGATTCACCTAGCAAAAGTCCTGGTATGGTGCTGCATGCGGGTTAATGCGCTGGGCTGCACAGTTGCTTTGAACCACAAGGTCGGCGGTTCAAGCTCACCAGCTGCTCCTCGGAAACCCTATACAGGGTCACTAGGGGTCGGAATTAACTTGACAGCACTTAACAACAATAAGCAAAAGGATTAGAACCAAGACAGTTGCCTAAGAAAGCAGCTGGTTGTGCTCAGAATCTTCCTAAACATCCCAAGCAAGAATGTGAACCAACAATTGAGGTGTTGAGAGGCCTTCAAAGAGTGGACTCAAATGATATTGGCTGTCATCTTAGTCACCTAAAGAATTGGAAGCTTGGGAAATTGGAACTTTGAGCAAACAGCTGTGGATGAAAGCCCCTTTGAGAGAGCTGAAACACTGGGTCAGATTTTCTCCATTCCTGATTAGGATGTTGTTATTGTTGTTGTGTGCCATCAAGTTGGTTCCAAGTGTAGGATTTTAAAAGAGTCGCTGGTGGGTTTGGACCGCTGGTTAGCAGTCCTGTGCTTATCCTACAGCACCACACCAGGACTGGTTAAGATAGAAGCAGGCAAACCTAATTCTCAATGTGCATACCCCAAATTCCAGAAAAAAACAGCAGCTCATGGAGAAAGTAGATCAACAAACTACTACAGGTTTCTCACTTAGTAATCAAAAAGAAAAAGAAAATAACTTATCTCAAAGTTCTACTCAGACTGAATGCCAGAAGAGAAATGCCCAAGGCCAATGTCTCCATAATACTTGAAATCTCAGATTGATCTTAAAGTAAATATTTGAGAAAACTTCATAAGACAAATCTTTTTCTTTCTTTCGACTCACTTTTCTCATTTTCTTACTCCTAACCGTTGCCCTTTACTTACCACTTCTTTCTCAACTGCAATAGAAATACCTACATTTGAACTGGACACTGTATAACTTATTCTTTGGTATCGATTCTCCCCATACAGACCGGAAACTTCCCTTTTCAGTTATGACTAAAACAAATACACAACTAACAGCCAAGAGAATGGGTGGATGCACTCCCGATTCTTCCTGGATTAGCAAATGCTAACATGAATTGTGCACACTGCCAGTTCCAGTTGTGGGGTCTCTTCCATCTTTATGGGACTGTATTTTGAAAATTACTAGACTGTGGTTCCCACCTACTGGACTCCACTGAAACTTTAGACTCAGGCTACAAGCATTAACTTTCAAGTATAACCTTACCTAGTGGGAGCACATCAAACATGAAGTGAAGCATTAAAAAATGCAATTACACGCATTCTTTTATATCCCTTTATACAAGCAGGGCAAAATGTACTCATTTTATAATTTTTCCTAAGTTAATACAGGATTTAGGCTATATTAAGATATGGAGTCCTGGTGTGCTGCTATAGGATAAGCACTGGACTGACTGCTAAGCGCAAGTCAGCAGTTCAAACCCACAAGCCACTCCTCAGAAATCCTATACAGGATCGCTATGAGTTTGAACTAACTTGTGGCACTTAACAACAAGAAGACATGATTATTTCCAATTGCTTGACACACAGTGGATATTCTTATTAAAGAAAACATCTTAACTTCACCACATCTGAATTCATCTTATCCTAGGGTTTCTCTTCATGTTCTTTCTGCAACCAACCACACAATTGATGGAATCAAGTTATAGCCCTAAGCAGTGAGCATTACTGGTCTATGGAAGAACTCAAGCATCCAGTATACAATCCCTTGTTATGCACTTGCTTTAAAGTAGGAACAGTAACTTTTGAACTCTACCTTAGGCTTATAGAACTTTGTCTCTAGCCTGATCAACTGAAGCTGCTTTGAGGCCTAACTCCTGTTATCATTAGTGTGTTAAGGCACATCCTGACCCATCCCAGAATACTTTTACAAACAAAGCATCATAAAGAACATATTGTTCAAAGCGCATGGAAATTGTGCTTTCCAAGGTTCATGTTTGCCAGTCTTTAAGAAAGCAATGCACAGTAAAATAAATTAAATGTAATCCCCTCTTCATGACAAGGTCAGTTGCAAAAGAACACTGTGACCTTGGCAAAGCTCTCAAAAGTTCAGATAAATAGGACCGGCAAGAGTGTTTGCTGGTTTTGTGTTTTTCCTATTTTAAATCACTCCCTTGATTTTCAAGCCGGAAAGGATGGAAATGTCTGAGTTACTATAGCCACCTTCCTCTGACTGCTTTTAAACATTCCATAAAGCAGTCCCTGTGGACACCAATCCTATACTGCCTTGTCTTGGCCCGGACAAATGTTGACCTATGTGTTCCAGCAAGGCCGTGAATACTCTGAGGGTCAAACAAAATACAGAGTATTTCCAATCAGAGAGGAAGTCTGTGCTTTCTGGAAGGTGGCCCCCATCTCAACCTGGCCTTGGTATACCATGAGGCAAGCAAACCAAGAACTGGCAACACCCTCCATTTAAATCAGCATTTTCTATGGGATGCTACTGATAACAGGAAAAAAATGTACTCAACGTCCTCTGCCCTGGCTTTTCTCTTCTACAGATACATCTACAGACTAATACTACCACTAATAAATCTTTAAATTTAATCTACAGTATGTAAATTTGGATTCTTCACCATTCACAAAAAAGACTCAACATGACTTAGGTTTGGTTTGGCCTTTCTATTTTCCCAAACATGTTTCCACAAGTCCCTCCCATAGTAAGCTGTGTTCTAAGTGATAATGGTGCTAAAGGAGATGGGAAAATAAGAAAAGAAGGGAGAAAAATAAGAGAGAGCTTTTTATATTTACTGTTAAGAGCTAACTGCTAACTAACTGTTTTCAAGCACTACGCATATGAACTGTGGCAATCTGCATGCTTATCCCACAAACATGATACTATTGCTCTTTCTTCCCGCCCCCACACTGAAACAAAGAGAAATCTCAACTGTCTTTTGCAGGTGAGGAAACTGAGGCTCAGAGGAATTAAGGAATAGTTTAGCTTGGTGGGACTGGTGCTTCCCGGCTCCATCTGCAGACTCTTGGTCTTCACTCTCCTGTCCAAACTTGGGATAGCAGGGTCTCCGCATAGTAAGTAGGAAGATTCCCCTTCCCTTCAGGAAGCCCTGCAGGCAAAATGATTCCCCTTCCCTTCAAGGAGCCCTGCAGGCAAAATGTGTTAAAGTGCTAGGCAACTGAAAGGTCAGTGATTCAAACCCACCAGCCATTCTATGGGAGAAAGACGAGACAGTGTGCTTCTGTAAAAAGACTGACAGCCTTCGAAATCCCATAGAGCAGTTTTACACTATCCTTTAGGGATATCTTAGAGGATATCCTCAGAATTGATAGCAGAGAGTATTCATGAAACCCGGTATTCTATCCTGACCCACACAACATGCACCTATCCATGTCAGTGGAAGCTGTGGGTTGTTATGCTGAACAAGTTAGAAAGAAAGGTATGGTGATATACTTCCAAAAACATCAGCTATTAAAACCCTATAGTCACAACAGTCTGATGCATAAGTGACCAGGGGGATGTGCAGGATCAGACAGCATTGTGTTCCATTGTACATGAGATCATCATGAGTTGTATACAACTCAACAGCAGATAAAAACTCTGAACATGCTAAAGTCATGCCCACTCTTTAAAACAAAGCTCAATGGTCTTCTGCTCCAAGAAGCTTCTCTGATAACTTGGCTAGAAATAACCTGCCCTTTCCTTTGAATTCCACCAGCACCCTGCAAAGCTGAACACTCTTCATGACTTCTTGTGTCTAAGCATGTTAAAAGCCAGGGAAGGTGTTTGTCTTATTAATCTTGTAGAGCTTAGGAGCTCATATTTATTAGATGGGAGTTTATTTGATTGATTAGTGAATAAAGTGATATTCCCAAGCTTGCACAGTAAGTGAGCAGTAAATTCAAAAACAAAACACATGCTTTACAGTGACCTTAGAATTGCAACTTGTAAAGCAAAAAATCACGTCTTGTTTATATCTATGATGGAGCTTCAAAAAGTTCAGGGGGAAAAATGGAATTAAAAGATAAAACTATAAATGTAAAATTGGTCTCCACATAAGCTCCATCAAGGTCAAGACACTTTTGTAAGTGACAACATCAGCTATATAGTCCATCCCTAAAGAACTGAGCGCCCTGGAAATTTAACCACATCCATGCAGTCTTTTCTACATTATTGACTAAAGAAAAATGGGTGCTCTTTAAAGATTTTTTTTTAAATATTAAGAAACAAAAAAGAAGTCAGAAGGAGACAAACCAAGACTGCAAGGTGGATCCTTAATGATCTCCCATCAAATTCTCAAAAGTAAACTGCCCTTGTGTGATGAGAGAGATGAGAAGGTTCATTGTCATGGTACAGAAGGTCTCTTCTGAAGCTCTTCTGGGTCTTACTCTGTTCAAGCTTTGGCTACTGTTTTGTTCTGTTGTACACAGAGTTGTTATGAGATGGAACCAATTCATGGCACCTAACACCACCTAGCTCTGGTAGCGTAGTGGTTACGAATCGGGCTGCGAACTTTAAGGTCAGCGGTTCGAAACTACCAGTCGCTCCGCGGGAGAAAGATGAGGCTTTCTACTCCCGTAAAGATTTACACCCTTGGAAACCCTGTACAGGGTCGCTATGGGTCGGACCCGACTCGATGGCACTTAACAACAACAACAGCAACAACACCTAAAAAAAGTCCTGGTGTGGCGCGCTGTGTGTTAATGCGCCAGACTGCAAAGCCGTTCAAGCTCACCAGTCACTCCTCAGAAACCCTATACAGGGTCGCTATGGGTTGGAACTGACTCGATGGCACTTATCAACAACAACAACACTTTTTTTCAAAATGGTCTCATAATAAGCAGATGTTACTGTTCTGCTCTGGTAGCGTAGTGGTTACAAATCGGGCTGCGAACTTTAAGGTCAGCGGTTCGAAACTACCAGTCGCTCCGCGGGAGAAAGATGAGGCTTTCTGCTCCCGTAAAGATCTACAGCCTCGGAAACCCTGTACAGGGTTGCTATGAGTTGGAACCAACTCCATGGCACATAACCACCACTGTTCTTTGGTTCTCCAGAGCATCAGCAAGAAAAATGTCTTGAGCAACCCCAAAAACTGTTGTCAGGATCTTTGCTCTTGACTGATGAATTTTTGCTTTGACTGGACCACTTTCACCTCTTGGTAGTCATTGCTTTGATTATGCTTTGTCTTTGGGAACATGCTGGTAAAGCCATGCTTCATCTCCTGATACAATTCTTCCAAGAAATGCTTCAGGAGCTTATCCCATTTGTTTAAAATTCCCACTGAAACAGCAGTTGATCTGGGCACAACAATTTTGGCACCTACCAAGCAGAAAGTTTGCTCAACTTTAAATCTTCATTCAGAATTGCGTAATGTAAGCTGAACCAATTGAGAGATGGTTTGTACTGACTACTGTTTCTGCTGCTAACCATCCGTCCTCTTCAATTAGGGAACTAACAAGAGTAATTGTTTCTTCGCAAATTGGTGTGGATGATCTGCTGTGGGCTTCATCTTCAGCATTGTCTTGTTTCTTGATTAAAACAAGGTACCCATTTGTAAACTGCTGATTTTTTCAGGGCACTAACCCTATAAACTTTTCATAAAGCATTATTGATTTCACCATTCTTCCACACAAGCTTCACCATAAATTTGATGTTTGTTCTTACTTCAAATGTAGCCTAATTCATGTTTCTCTGACAGGATCTGTTTTCAAACTTGCACCTTATCCTTTTTGGTGCCTCAAACTAGATCCTGTTCAGACATTATAATTGATTGAATTGTGCCCCCCACCAAAAAAAAATAGTATGTGTCAAACCATGATTCTCAGTGGTTTGGCAGTTATGTGATGATTTCCCCATTATGTGATCTGATGTGATAAACCAATAGGAGGATTAAGAGTGGGATGCACCACCATTAATCCCCCCACAACCCTGGTCCCAAGTGTGGGAGATTCCCAAGGGTGTGGCATGCAACACCTTTTATCTTTGTTGCTTTTGTTGTTAACTGCCAACTCATAGTGACCCTATGAACAAGAGAACAAAACACTGCCCAGTCCTATGCCATCCTCACAATTTTTTTTTATGTTTGAGCACATTGCTACTGCCACTTTGCCAATCTACCTCATGGGGGTCTTCTTTTTCTCTGACCCACCATTTTATCAATCATGATGTCCTTCTCCAGAGACTGGTCTCCCCTGATAACATGTCAGGAGTATGAGATGCAAGAGATAAAAGGAGAGATTTAAGCAGAGAAAAGGGGGCCTGCTGCTACCAAGAAAGAAGAACCAGGAGTGGAATGGATCCTTTGGACCTGGGGTCCCTTCACTGTGAAGTTCTTAGATCCAGGGAACACTTGATGTTAAGCACATGGATATCTCCAACAAATACTAGACCTACATTTCAGATGCTGAAAGGAAATAAGGATTTCCCCCAGAGCTGGCACTCTAAATTCGGACCTCTAAGACTCCTAAACTGCAAGGGCATACATTTCTGTTTATCAAAGTCATCCACTTTATGGTATTCCTGTCATAGCAACACTAGATAACTAAGGCAGACATGTTATAGCAAGTTAGTACAAGTTTATTTTGGAGCAAAAATTTTTTGAAATCCACACATAGTTATTTCATAATATGCATTTTCCATAAAGTTTTTGAAGAGCCCTCATATGTGTGTAGTAAGGTGTGTTTTGGGTGTGTGTATCCTCACAGGCAAGCAAAGAACAGTGAGATTTCTCACCATTAACTCAGTCGCTTTGTTTTGCTTTATAAATGTCATCATAGACCTAACTTCTATTTTATATTTTCACTCTTTAATACTAAAAATTTTTGACTGAATTATTACCCCTTTTTCCAGGCCTTTTATTTATTTTTTTTTTTTAAGATATGTGTAGGACAGCAGGAAAACTGCTGAGCTGAAACACCAGGAAAAGCTGAGTCGGCACATGCCTCATTGTTTTCTATTTTCATTCCAGCACAGTTGTGGCTAGAAGCAGACATTTAGGATTCCCAGTGGACCTTCCGTCCCTGGTGTTTTCAAATGTTATACTTTATGCACCAGTTAGAGAGGTGTGATTGAACTGAATATGTTCCCTATAGGTTTTGACAGAGGCTAATATATCTCATGTATCTTTAGGGAAAACTCAAATATGTGTTTAGAAGAAGGAAAAAAAAGGAATCAAGGGAGTATGCTGAGATGTAATTACACACATTTACAAGGGGAGCCCTTTGTGCGTCCTGAGGGAAGAAGGTTTAATGTAAACACTGACTACATTTGCACTTTTGATTTTCACATACATACTGCATCACCACACAATTGAGACACATCTGTTAAAAATGTTGACATTAAAAGAATGTTATTTGCTTTTTTTTTTTAGATTATCTTAGCTTTCCTCCTCAACTTCATTTAATGACTTACTTTTAAATATTAGACTATGTGACTGCCAATAGGACCCTGACAATCCACATACACGGAGTACACAGTTCATTTTACCACAGAGTAGAACAGATTCCTCTTTCCAAATTGCTCCAATTCTAGCCCTCAGAAGAAAAGCTCACACTTGCTTCCAGGGACCTACAAACACAGGGTCAGGAAGAGCTCAGAAACAATTCTTGGAGCCTGACCATCATTCCACTCTACTATCCCTATAAAAGATTCCACTTCACAAAGCACTAAGTCGCCCCCACAGCCTGACAATAGCCCTTTGGCCCATATAGAAGTGAAACTCAAAGGAAGTTGAGATAATTCATCCATTAAGAGTGGTTCTCCTGCTGGGGGAGGGCCCCCAGGAATCTGCTGCTGGTAAACACACAGATGTTCCTCGTGGTGGTTTATTTTTCTTAGCATGATACTAAGTCTATAGCATGTAATAGCAGGACATTGCTGCCAGGCACCAGGGCTTCAAGTCATGATGATATCCAACTCCAAGCCCTGACAAAATCCTGGTGTGGCGCTGTGGGATAAGCACCGCACTGCAAACCACAAGGTTGGTGGTTCAAACACGCCAGTTACTCCTTGAAAGGTCACTATGAGTCAGAACTAACTCGATGGCACTTAACAACAACAACCAACCCTGACAAGGGTGAGAGACTTCACCCTCTACCCCTAGTCCAGAGTACACTACTTTGCCTTTCTTTACTCATACTGTATTCCCACCGTTTCAAAAGCATGTTACACGTTCTCTTAAGATGCTTAATGTTTCTCCTTAATGTTCCTAAGAGAATGGGCCAGCTTCAGAATATGTGTAAACAGGGTGTGGGATGTAGTAGGGAAACACTGATTTGGTAATCAGAAGACTACAGTTCAACACCTATGGATGCAGTAGCTCAAATCTTTACAGCAAGGATCATTCCCAATCCCTCCATACACAGAGTAGACAGGGGTGGGCAACTTAGACATTGGCGACCCAAAATGGGGGTGTGGGGGGGGGGCTACAAAGGCAAGAAGTGATTGGCTTACAAGCTTTCAAGAGAGACCCTAGATCCAGAGGGCGTGGAGGAAGGTTGAATCTCCACTGAGTAGTATCCAATCTGTCTAGGAGGGGCTGATGAAAGGAGATGGGGATAGGTCTCTTGATACAATAGTGAATAACTGTTATCAGGACTGATTGTGAGGGTTGGAAATGTAAAGGTAGATGTTTTGTAGCAAGGAGGGGAGTGATTAACTTTGCAGTCTAGGAGCAGAGGTCCCTGGGACCATCAAGGGAGAAGAGCAGAGTGTGGGACCCTACCCAGAGAAGCAGTGACGCCAGACATGGAGACAGAGACAATGACGTGAAGAGATGGAGCAGCTGGGGGCTCTAAACTCAGAGAGGGAGAAGGGCTGTGTGCTGATGTCCAGAGGGAAGTCTGGCAGGGAATACCCTTTGGTTGATTGATAATGCATGGAGGGGACTGTAACCATGGCAAAGAAACAATATATCATAGGATGAATGTAAAGCTAATGTTCTCCCATGTAAACTATCACATCATTCACAATAAAAAAGACTACAGTTCAAATCTTGACCTGGTTTCTTAGAAGCAGTAATGCTTTTACGCAAGTCACAATCTGAGTCATAGACAGTCTCAGATAAATAGTAAACAATAGCACATTTATCTCAAGATGGTTAAAAGATTTAAGTGAGATAATATATAAAAGGGAGCTCTTAGGACACAGCAGTTACAGTGTTGTTGTTGTTGCTATGTGCCGTGGAGTCGGTTCCGACTCATAGCGATCCTGTACAGGGTTTCCGAGGCTGTAAATCTTTACGGGAGCAGAAAGCCTCATCTTTCTCCCGCGGAACAGCTGGCAGTTTCAAACTGCTGACCTTGTGGCTCGCAGCCCGATTCGTAACCACTACGCTACCAGAGCAGTTACAGTACTCCACTGCTAATCCAAAGGTCAGCTGTTTAAATGCATCAGCTGGTCTGCATAAGAAAGATGTGGTAATCTACTTCCATAAAGGTTTACAGCCTGAGCAATCTTATGAGACAGTTCTGCTTTGTTCTATAGGGTCACTATGCATCAAAATCAACTTGCTAGCAGTGGGTTTTTGAACCATATAAGGAAATACATATTGAATACTTACTTTTTTTTTTTTACACCTATATAGCAATCATAATGCTCAACTAATACTTTTCTCTATGTGTGTCGTCGTTCAATACCAAAAGCCAGTAGGAATATCTGGAGTATTTTGTAATCTTCTCTGTCAAGTTTGTGTAGCACCTGAACTGCCCAACATGTCAAGGTATTACAATTTTACATACATAGGTGTTAACTACCATCTTATTTATAACAGGGAAATACTATAAGTAACTTAAATGTTTGTCAACAATTACACAGCCCTATTACAAAATATTCAAGGATAAATCAAAAAACCATTGTTACTAAGGTTCCAGTTCATACAAGCATGAGTTTATTCTAAACAGAATGTGTTTAAACGTGTTTCTGTGATCAGTGGTTGGCTGTAGACAAGTTCTCTCAGTAATACACTTGTCTTAGTCTCATTAGGGAGCCTTCAAAAGACAAAAAAAGTCCAATCAAAACAGTGGCTTCCTGCTGAACCAGTTAAATTCTAAGTAGAGAGGTCAGCTCAAAAGGGTATGGCAACTGTTCTTTGAAATTCCAGATGAGTCATCAGCGAGATTTCCTCAAAGGACATTTTAGACTTCTTTTTGTTTCCAAAACTCAAAAGACATTTAAAAAGAATATGATTTGAGACCCTCAAAGATGCCAAAACTGTCATTTTGACATGGTATAAATCTTAGAGATTCCGAGAATTCTTCTTCAAGGAAGAATCAGAGATGGAAACATTGCCTTCAAAAGCATATAGGTAGATGATCTATTGCGAAACAACAGCTACACATTTTGATATTTTTGTTTTATACAGTTTTTTTATAGCTACACTTTTTTGCTTAGTTCATCTATGTTGCATGTAAAGTAACACTATTTGTCTGATAGAAGTATCAATACAGAAAGCTGTGTAAAGAATGACCTTTAAAAAAATAAAAAAAAAAAACAGAATGGTGTGTTAATAGTTCTCACCCAAAGGACAAAAGGGGTAAAGCAAGGACTAGAGAGGGGTTGGGGAGATAAGGAGAACTTTAACTTCATCAATATTATTTAACTTTCAGTATACAAATGTATTCAAATATTTAACATTTACATTATTTAACCCGTTATACTACAGGAGTAGGAATAGCAAGCACTACATCAGAGGGCCGAATACAATGCTGTCTGTCTAGAAACTAAGGGAATACAAACAAGGCACATTCATTTGTCCTTGATCTTGTATCCTGAGTCTTGGTCCTACTATATATGTTTGGCCATATGTCTTATAAGGAGCTTCAAAACTACCAGCCATTCTGTGGGAGAAAGATGAGGTTTTCTGCTCCCATTAAGATTTACAGCCCCAGAAACCCTATGTAGGGTGGCTATGAGTTGGAACTGACTCCACAGCACACAACCAACCATGTATACAACATGTATACAACAATACATGTCTTATATGGTAAATTCCCCTTGTAATTATTTTTGGAAGGAGAAGCATATGGTGAACAGTGTGATTGATTATCTTTCTGATTACTCTAAGACAATCATGGTAACTCCATTCATTATTTTCCCAATGACTCATTCAAGAATGGGATCTAAGTCACTATGGTCAACGAGTGAAAGGAGACGCTTGCTGGGAGTTCTGGGAAAGCAGCTCTCTCATTCTTAGTTAGGCACTTCCTCTGACTATTAACAAGTTGTTGTTGTTGTTAAGTGCTGTCTGTTGAGTTGGTTCCGACCCACAGTGATCCTGTATAGGGTTTCTGAGGAGCAGCTGGTGAGCTTGAACCATCGACCTTGCAGTTCAAATGTCCTTGCAGTCTGGTGCATTAACCCACAGCACCAAGTATACAGCCCCAAAAGCACTAGGACACCCACTCTTCAGCTAAAGAGGATCCTATGGCTGGCCAATGGAGAAGAGAGTTCTCCCTGCTATAAGTTTAAAGGTTCCTGATGTCATCACTTGAGGCTTTCTCCTCTCTAACTGGTCAGTAAGTACCTACATCTGATCAGGTAACAACTGACACTGTAAAGAACACAATCTAACAGAAGAATAGTTACCTAAATGAAGAGTCTCCCTATTAAAACAAACCAAAACCCTTTCATTTGATTCAAGCAAGGACCATCTTTTATTTAAGGATAGTTTCTGCTACCTTTCCCTTCTCCACTTTTGTGGAAAAGATCTTGGGCTCCTAGGGACAGTATGTTTTTTGCTGGGTAGGATGTTTGTAGGTGTGATGTCAGCTGCCAGGCATATGGTGGCATTTGATGGTATGCATCATAGCAGCAATCACAACAACAGAACGTGCATAGGTTGGCAACTACAACCTGGAACTGGTACTGTTTCTATTCTCAGCATGTGTCACTGACTTCCTGACAAGATGATTAAACATAAAAAGGGTCCATTATCAGTGGTGACTGGAATACAGCCCCCCAGCTAGTAGGAATAAGTAACCCAGCAGCCATCCCCTCATTTCCTATTTCCCAGGAGTTTCAATTTCCTTCTCCAAACCTTTTCCAAAGTTGCTATTACCAAAGTAAACTGATTTAAGTAGACTTCTACTCCCTCTCCCTGGTGTTACAGTGATAGAGGATGAACAAGAAGAAACATGAAGGACCACCTTCATAATGAGATAATTTATTAACTAAGAATAAGTTACCGCTTATGATAACCCCTGGCACACCGTAGGCACATAAAAAATGTTCACTGAGTGCACTGCAGGAATGGGAGAAGACATCTAAGCACTGGACAGAGAGGAACAAAACCTGGGCTCTCCAAGGTTCACTCTTTAGTCAGCCTGTTCACAACCAGAATAGTGCATGTCATCAGAAAGCTGGACAGAACTGAGTTTGCAGCTAAGGCTGATCTTACTTCTAACTGAATGAATACATCAATTCAGTTTCTCTAACCCCATCTACAATACATGATAGTTAATGGCCGTACAGGCATCAATGACTTATTAACCTCAATGACTAAACTAATTGATACTGGAGATCCCAGTCATCTGCATACATTATCTTAGTTAAAGGCTTCACCTATTCCAGATCACTGGCTTTTCAGAGGACCCTAAGGTCTGCATTCCCAAGCCTGACACACCAGGTGGGCCATATTCTTAGCAATCCTTTTTTTCTTTATCACTTCCCCAACAAAACTTCAATGCCATTGTGGTGGTGGTGTGTCATGGAGTCGGTTCTGACTCATAATGACCCTGCATAAGGTTCCCAAGACTGTAAATCTTTACAGGAGTAGAAAGCCTCATCTTTCTCCAATGGAACTGATAGTAGTTTCAAACTGCTTACCTTGAGGTTAGCAGTTTGACTCGTAACCACTATACCACCAGAGCCCCTAAAGCCATGAAAGCTATAGACTAACCCTAGAAAAGTTTTTATTTGCCTATATTACAGTTACTCCGAGTAAAGCATTGAATTCACGTGTGCCAATATTTATGCCTATGGTGAACTCTCCAACATACCCAATCTACCCCTCCAATAATTTAAATTCACTAAATAACCACAGGAAAGAGTATGCCAAGTGGCAAGCTCACATTGCAAACAGGTATCTCAGCCAAGGCAGGAAGGAAACATCAAATCCATAGCAGAGTGTACAAATGTTCCGCACTGAAATGAACGGCATCAACAGGATACTTGTGGTTATACTTTAACTTCAATCCTCAAGTTAAAGAAAAACTAACACTGATTTGCTTTGGTTTATCAACAGGGGGACTCACAAGGTATTATCATGAGCAAACAAAAGCAGCCACCGTAGTAAATGCACTGCCTAAGTACTGAAAGGAGGAGCAGGGAAACTAAGCTTCACTCCTTTTTCTCCAGGGAGAAGTCCCTCTGGATGGACCAACACTCATGAGGTACAGCAGCTGTTCAACACAGGCAGCTGAACTTGGGAGGCTAAAGAAACAGATCACAGCTCTTAAAGGAAAAAAAAAAAAACTGGTTTAGGGCCATTCTCTCCAGACTGTAGTCACAACTAGCAGCACCCCTATCCCTGGTTTCTTTTCCCGATTTTTCCCCAACTCCTTGACATCTGATCCGATCCGATCAGGAACAGCTTGTGAGGGATCTCAAGGCCTCCTCACCAATTAATGGGTCTTTGAAACTTCAACGCTTTCATGAGCTATGGACAAACAGCATCCATCTACATTCTCCTCCTCTGAATTTATTGGCCAGCTGTGTTCCCCTAGAGTACATGAAGCCATCAGGAAGGGAACTATATGAGGGGCTGGCTTCAATAAGGTTGTGGGGAAATTCCATTTTCCTTTCATTCCATTTTTCCATGTACATTTTGAAACCCGTCATATAACTGCTTGAAATAAAATAGACATGTGCTACAAATTATTGTTTTTACAGAGTATTGCATGTGGTGATACATCCTGGAAGTATGATTTTGCAAAACATTTGTGTCTTTTAGCTTTTTTACTGAGATACATCCAGGTTCCTGTGAGACACTACAAGTTGGAGTCTACTGGACAACAGTGAGTGGTGGTGGTAGCATGTGATTTGGAAACTGCTTTTTTCATGATGATTCCATGTTCATGTGAATACTGCCTTTTCAGGTGCCCCAAATTGTACATACCTGTCAGGTGACCTAGAATGCAATGTAGAGTCTAGAGGGACAAATGTGTCCCACATAATTTTACTAGGTTCCCCCTTCCCCTGAAGCCTAGAGTAGCATGTCCCGCAAAATCCTACTCCAGAGTCAGAGGGATATATGTGTTCCACATAATCTTCCCCTAGAATGCAGAGGGCTGTACGTGTCCCAAAAAACATGTGTCAAAATCCATTATTTCATAATAAAACTTTAGAAATGTTCCCGGATTGAACAAGCCTTTCATTAATGAAAATACATGGTATCAACAAAAAAATCAAAGTGAAAAATAACTGAGTAATATAAGAGTCAAAGCTAAGGCTGAGAGAGACACGCATGTGAAGGCATCCTTCTTTCTTCTAGCTCATCTTTCTGAGGTCCCTCTGTTCTGCTGTTAAGTCTCCGGCACCAGTCCACTCTATCTCCCTGAGGCTTCCTCCTCCACCAGAAAACCTAGGCCACAACCCAAGCAGCTTGTAGCAGTGATACATCCCCATGTGGGGACAGCAGCTCTGGAATGTGGGGAAAGGGGCATCTAAAGATCCATCCCCCAGCTACGGCTCTGGCTCTGCCAAATTCACCAACTGATCCTTAGCCTTGGCTTAGGAGTGTGATTGAGAAGCTTTTCGTGGGCACTTCCAGCTTTACAATTCTAGGAGCATTTGACATAGACTGTGGTTTTATGTAGCTATATAACAAGAAGCCCACGTGGTATAGTTGTAGGTTACATATTGGTAACTGCAATGTTAGCAATTCAAATCCACCAGCCACTATGCAAGAGAAAGAGGAGGTGTTCTGCTCCCATAAAGATGGAAACCCTATATATAGTCACTATGAGTCAGAATTGACTCAATGTGACAGTGGATTTGGATTTGTTTTTTGTTCTAATTATCTATTCCAGTCTCTGGTAGTGTAGTGGTTACAAACCAGGCTGCGAATCTCACGGTCAGCAGTTCAAAACTACCAGCTATTCCTCAGGAGAAAGATGAGGCTTTCTGCTCCCATAAAGATTTACAACCTCAGAAACCCTGTACAGGGTCGCTATGAATCGGAATCGACTCCACGGCACATAACAACAACATCAAATTCCAGTCTGCAATTAAATGAAGCCAATAGACAGACACATATTATAGAAGAGTCCAGTCATGAAATCATAAGATCAAAGAATGCTTTGTTGTTGTTGTGAAGTGCCATCGAGTCGGTTCCGACCCATAGCAACCCTGTATGGGGTTTCTGAGGAGCAACTGGTGAGCTTGAACTGCCGACCTTGCAGTTCAAATGGATTTGCAGTCTGGCGCATTAACCCACAGTGCCACACCAGGACTCCTAAAGGTACCCACATATAGCAATTCCCTTAAGGAACTCTTAAGTAATAAAACTGTACGTCTGTGGCTCACCATTCCCCATGTGCAGCTGTAACTACACCAAGAAATGTGCTTCAGACACAAAGGGCCATAATTGTGGAAGCACGGCCCCAAAGAAGGCAGCCTTCAGACTCAGTTATTCTGGTCAAGTGTCCATTCTAAAGGTTGTTGCTGTTACCTGCTGTCAAGTCTGTTTTGACACATAATGGTCCTGTGTAGGCTTTCCGAGGAGTGGCTGGTGGATCTGAACCGCTGAACTTGTGGTCAGCAGTCCTGTGCTTACTCTACAGTACTACACCAGACACCTCCAAAATACCTTTACAATTTATGTTGTCGTTCTTAAGTGCTGCTGAATTGATTCCAACTCATAACAACCCTGTATAGGATTTATGAGAAGCTACTGGTAGGCTTCAACTGCCAACCTTACAGTTCAAATTGATTTTGTGGTCTAGTGCTTTATCCTACAAAGCCACACATAAATGAAAAACAAAACAAAACAAGCTGTCTATGTTAATCAAATTCTATTCTCAATTATCACTTAGACTTTGAAGAACATGGAGCAGATTTTGATCTTTTCTATTTTTGCTTAACAAGTATTAACTTTTATATTCAGCAATATTTAGTTTCTTAATATTGCTGTTGTTGTTAAGTGCCGTTGAGTTGGTCCCGACCCATAGCGACCCTATATAAAGTTTTCGAGGAACGGCTGGTGAACTTGAACTGCCAACCTTGTGGTTCAAACCAATGTTGCAGTCCAGAGCATTAACCCATAGTGACACAAATTAATTCTGAAGTGTTTTGATGTTCAGCAGGCATAGGAAAGGCATTGCTTTGTGTAAACAGAGGTTAATATAGAGTCTTTGAAATCTAAATTATTGAACTATTTGCCTAAGGACAAACTTCTAAATGTTTAGGTTTTCTCTGGCTTGTAATAAACTTTAGTGGTGGGAATAACACAAAACATCATATATGGAAAACATCTGGTCTTGCAGAGTTGTTGTTGTTGCTATTATGTGTCAAGGAGTCGGTTCCGACTCATAGCGATCCTGTACAGGGTTTCCGAGGCTGTAAATCTTTACAGGAGCAGAAAGCCTCATCTTTCTCCCGCGGAACAGCTGGTAGTTTCAAACTGCTGACCCTGAGGTTCGCAGCCCGATTCGTAGCCACTACGCTACCTGAGCTCCAAATCTACAGGTTTACCTTTGAATTGCATTGACAAATTAGGGAAATTTCCCACCATTTTTCTCTCCTTTGTTGTAATTATAGTTGTTAAGTGCTGTCTAGTCAGTTGTGACCCATACCAATCCTGTGTAAGATTTCCAATGAGCAGCTGGTGAGTTTGAACCACCAACTCTGCAGTTCAAACCAACCTTTTAGTTGAGTGGCTATCCTACAGCACCACACCAGGACTCCTAGGACGGGTCTAATTTATAAAGATGTGGCTGATAAAAACAAAAGTATATGTTTCTGGGAATGGTAAGCCTTACTTTTAAGTTTTTAATTATCACTTAAATTGGTTTCTGGAATTGACAATAGGGTAAAAGAATGTTTATTGCTTCCATGTTGTTACTATGGAAATGAGTCTAAAGGGCTGTTAAATGAGGTTTGCGCTTAATCCTACTCTGTAACATCTGTTGAGATGATTTGGTTTGCAAGAGCCCAGAGTACCTTCATGATAGAGCGGGTTCTTTTATTGTAACTCTTTTTGTCAAAAGTTTTGACCTTAAGGGCAGAAGCTGTAATTTTCAGAGTAGGAGACAAACTATTACTGATCTCAGCAAATGGACAACCACAAGGGATGTGTTTCCAGCACAGGTTGTACCTCACTCCTGCTCAGGTTGGATGACAGGTCAAGCAGATCTTGTGGTCTTTGGGCAGTGCTGCCTCAGGAAAGTGGGAACACAATACATGTAGTCCCTGACTTTCAGTGGGGTTCCAGTCTAACAACTCCATAATAACTTGGTCCTGATGTAAGTCAGTTCTGATGTGAGTTGAATACCTCCTTTTTATTTTAAAGTTTTCATTATTACTGCCTTTTATTGTCAGTATCTATAAATCCAATCTTTATTTGCCTTTGGGGGTTGAAAACATTACATATAAACTTACAGCTATATTTTCAGACATGTTGTTGTTGTTAAGTGCTGTTGAGACAGTTCCAATTCATAGCAACCCTGTATAGGGTTTCCAGGGAGCGGCTAGTGAGCTTGAATCTCCAACCTTGCGGTTCAAACTGACCTTGCTGTCCAGTGCATTAACCCACAATGCCACACCAGGACTTTTTAAGACATATGTACATAAAAACATACGTTGTTGTTAGTGCCATCGAGTCAGTTCGGACTCATAGAGACCCTATATAGGATTTCTGAGGCTGTAAAGCTTTACAGAAGCAGAAAGCCTCCTCTTTCTCCCACAGAGCCGCTGGTGGACTCAAACTGCTTATCAGTCCAGTGCTTATCCTAAAAAGCCACCATGCTTCCTCAAGTCATATAAATGTACTCCAGCAATGAAGAGTTGGCATTTTTCCAGTTGTGATAATAATTCCACTTGTGGAAAGTTCTGGATCATTTGGATTATTATCCTTGGGAATGGGGATGGTGTTTCTTTACATATTTTGCAGTAACATCTTACTGCTTCCAAAATCGGCCTATAGATTTCAGCAAAGCAATCAGCGTTTGGGTCACTCAATCTTTTCAAGTAATTGTTGTATGTCATTAGAGTTGAACACTGCTGAACTTGCTGTCTGACATGACTCCTGATACCAACTTCACTGTAGACCAGGCTGTAGCCTATTATAAAGCAGTGTTTTGAATTGTAAATGATAATACTGAACACCTGGCAAATAAATATCTGAGAATGATAAAATCAGCAAATTACATGCTGCAACACTGTATGTAATACATGTTATTGATGATAAGATGTTTAAAAAAAAGAAAACAACAACAAATGGGTGGTCGGTAAGTGTGGTTCATCATAAATCAAATAAATACATTGTAAGTCAGGGACTTCCTGTAGTCATGGTTTCTAACTTGGAAATACCTTTGGGAATCCAGCCCAGAAGACTACCCGTGTGTGTCGTGTGACAGGTACTATGTGTTTCTGCCGTGGGGGATGACAAGGTAGGTATTCCACCACAGTGTGAAGGGGAGAAGCCAATGATTGGGATACACAATTTATAAGTGTCACAGGCCCAACTCCATATTCACATTCCTAAGATCCTTCTCTTTCCACTGATCTCTGGCTCTGCCCTCTCTCCTTAGCCAACATCTCAGGTTCTGCTTTGAAATCCCACTTGTATGTAGCTTGGCAGTTCTTCCTCATGACCTGGGCACTGGTCAGTGTGACAGCAGCTCCCACTGACCCACCATCTATAGATGCAAAGGAACAGACAGCCCCAGAATGCTTAACCAAAAGACAGCTCTGGGTGACCTCTGCTATTTAGTAGCTGCTTATAGCTCCAGTCACTGTGGCAAGTGGACTGTGTTTATGAAAATGAATGAGGACTTCAATCCTGGAGCATCCACACCATGGACAGAGTTCCCCCTGGAAATGAACTACCTGCCAGATTACCAGGACTAAACCAAAACAAAGACACACCCAACAAAAATGGGGGGTGGGGGAAGCGTTCTGCCCTCAAGGGACATGTCTGATCCCCTGAGTATCCTCCTTCATCAATCAGAACCCTGCCAGGTTGTGCTTATCTTGGTTCTGCCAGAGAAAATTAGAGGCAAAGGCTAGAGAACTTGCATGGGCAAAGCCCACAGTCTGGACTCCAGCCATGGGTTGAGATGAAAGCAATGTACATTACTAAGGATATGGCGCTTTGACAATCTTAGTTTAGATCCTGTAAATCTAATAATGGGAGAGGGGGAAAAAGTGTTTTGTCCCCTTATGTAGAAATTTAAGATTAAAATTCCAAGTTATTTCAGGAATATGTATATATAAAGGTATATATTTAAGATATATGTGGACCTAAAATTTAGCTAATGCTGAACCTTGTTTCCCTCAGAGTATTTCTGGTTCATGATTACCACACTAGACATTAACTCTTCACCTACATTTATAAAAATGCTGCCATCAGGTCAATTCCAACTCATGGAGTGAAAAGTAGAACTGTTTCCAAGGGTTCTCTGTGATGTAACCCTTGCAGAAACAAATGGCTGGCCTGTCTTCCTGCTGAGTGGGTACAGACTAACCTTTCAGTTAACAGTCAGGTACAAAACATTTGTGCCACCCTAGGATCTTCATCCTGCATATGGAAGGGCACATGAAAATACGGCAAGTGAGAGAGAACTTTACAAATAATGACGACACTGTATCACAGACCAGGAGTGGGGAACCATTTTCTGCCATGGACCATTTAGATATTTATAACATCATTTAATATAAATCTATGCTGGTATGAAAAAGGCTCCTAGATGTATTGAATTCACTTAATATAAATCTATGCTGGTATGAAAAAGGCTCCTAGATGTATTGAATTTCGAGTTCCACCTGCAGTTACTTTGTCAGGGCCAGACCACATGCTTTCTCAGGCTTATACAGCTCTCGGGCCTGATGTTCCTTAACCTTGTCAGAGACAAAGAATCAATACTCCTTTGTACTTGCATGTTGCTGTTGCTATTGTTAAGTGCCATCAAGCTTGCTCCGACTCATAGTGATCCTGTATAGGACTACTGAGGAGTAGCTGGTGAGTTTGAACCACCAATCTTTTGGTTAACAGTCCAGTTATTATCCTAAAGCCCACGTCAGGACTGCAGAACTTGTATGGAATTTTACATTTGCAAAGTTCCTTCATCTCTTCTCCACTACATGACCACATTCTATCTATAACACCAACCACCGCCAGTGAGTCAATTCCAACTCACCACAATCCTGGATAAGGTTTCTGAGACTGTAAATCTATATGGGAGCAGAAACCCTCATCTTTTTCCTGCCAAAATACCATATTTTCTCCTGCCAAAATACTCACAGTATTACCTATGGAGTTTCCCACTACCAGTCTATTGGTGTGTCTAGTAGGCGTGTGTGTTGCTGAGATGCTGGAAGCAACGCCAGTGATGTTCAAATATTAGCAAGGTAGTAGTCTAAGACAGACTAGGAATAAAGGCCTGGCAATCTACTTCCACAAATTAAACAATTAAAACCCTAAGGAGCACAACAGAATACTGTCCTACATAGGGTTGGAAGATGTGATCCTAGGTTGGAAGGCACTCAAAATGCACAGTGTCCATAAAAATGGACACAACATACCACACAGGGCTGGGCAGGATGGTGCAGGACTGGACAGCTTTTGTTGTTGTTTTTAACTTTTATTGTGAATTAAGTGAAGATTTACAGAATAGATCAGTTTTCCACTCAACAATTCACACACATTTTGTTTCATGTTATTGATTACAATCCCTACAATCTATCATCATTTATCCCACTACCTCCCCGTGTTTCCCATCTCCATTACTTTTTTCCTAACCCCTCCTACCTCTGAATGCTACCCTTTTTGTCTTAAATGGTTGATTATTCTAAGGCATACATACCTCCCTAGGGTCAGTGTTCACCCTCTAGACCTGCCTGTGTTTGGGCTGAAAATAGAGACATGGTGATAAATTAGTTCCAGGTCTGAAGAGTACCTAAGGGCTATAATCTATCAGTCTCTATCTGACCAGTAAGCCTGGCCTTTTTTGTGATTTTGAGCTTTGTACCACATTTTTCTCCCACTCTATCCAGGACTTCCGAGGTGATCCTTTTCAGAGAATTCGGTAATGGTCACCAGGCACCATCTGGTTCTTCTGGTCTCAGGGTTGTGAAACTACTGGTACCTGGGCAGCATTTCTTTCTGTTGTGCATGAGCTCTCATGAGCTGGAATTGTGTTTCCTACATGGCAAGCACTTTTCTAAGTACTTTATATACTTATTTCTCACAACTTTCAGAGAAATACTTTTGTTACCATTTTATAGATAAGTAAACTGAGACCCAGCTAGGTTAAACAACTTGCTAAAAACTGCAAAGTTATTAAATCAAATGACTAGGCTAAATCACCCTGCAGGGCATGAGAGGACCTGGAATAGAAGGCAGGAACCAGCCTCCTGATTCCAAACTCAAAAGGTGTCTTTCACAGAGAAAAATCGGAAGTCCAGATTTCCTCGAAAACTGTAAAATATTCTCAGCTAATGCCAATTTAAAGTCCTGGTGTGTGGCACTGTAGAATAAGTATTGGACTGTTAACATCAGGATTGGATTATAAAATTAGCCAGGCTGATTGTTTTGGTGTCAAGTCAGTTCCATCTCATAGCGACGCTGTCTAGTGTTTACAAAAACAATGACAATTAAATTTTATGTACATTTACACAGCCACAGATAGTCTTTGCAGATTACCTAAAAAACAATTTTAAAATCTCCAGAGAAAGAACTATTTGTACATTACACATTGAAATTTTCACTACATTTTTCTCCTGCATTGTAATGTTTGGATCGCTTTTTACAATTAATGTTCTTGGCATATTTGTTTCATTAGCACTTAAAGTAGAGCTGGGCTGATACAACACAACAGCCCTGTGGTAGCTTGAGGTTACTATCCAGCTGGGCTGATTTTATAAACCAATTTTGATAGCTCTGCTTTGGATGAGATTAGAAACCTTTCCTGTCTAGAAAATCTTCACATGTCAAAATAGAAAATATATTTCCTTCTGAACACACCTTAATGCTGCAAATAATAATAGATACTTTTCCTGAAAACTCATTTTCTGGCAAGTTTCTCTCTGACTCCTGGTATATGAGTAATTGTTGTTATTGGTGTTGTTATTCAGTGCCGTCAGGTGAGTTCCCACTCATAAGCGACCCTGTATAGGGATTCTGAAAAGCAGCTGGTAGTTTTGAACTGCTGATCTTCTGGTTCACAGTCCAGTGCTAGTCCTACCAGCACCACATGTAATGTTTATTTTATTGCACTAAATAAAAAATGCGAATGTCCAGAGTCGATCTCTAATTTCATCATTTAAATACTGAGCACTGTCTTAGTTTTCTAGCGCTGCTATAACATGAATACCACAAGTAGATGGCTTTAACACATTTATTCCTCACTGTTTAGGAGGCTACAAGTTTGAATTCAGGGATCTGGCTCTAGGTGAAGTCTTTCTTTCTCTGTGGCCTCTTGGGGAAGGTTCTGCTCCAGAGCTATCTTCGTGTGACTTGGCATCTTTCTTCCCTCATCTCTGCTCTGCTGGTTAGTTTAATCTCTTTTATATCTCAAAAGAGAATGACTCAAGATACACTGTATGCAAATCCTGTACATTAACATAAAACGACAACCCACTCCCAAATAGGATTATAACCACATGCATAAAGGTCAGGGTTTAGAACACATACTTTGGGGGGACATAATTCAATCATAACAAACACTCATAATATGCCTAATTCTTGTGGCATACAAAACTCTGACAAAACAAGTATTTCTCTTCTGCTTTCATGAAGCATCTTCCATTTTATTGTAGAAAGAGAAATACACAATAAACAGATAGTATAAGGTCATGTTTTTAAAGCACAAGGAAACACTACTTCCAGAAAAGGAGATGAATAAGGCATGGGGGATATTTCATGAGAGTGAGGATCAGGGACCCGGGTGCTGCCTGGTCTCACTATGACTCACAATGTTGTCACAGGCTTGGTGGGCCAATTTTTTATGACAAATGAGTTGAGGGCAACTCCTAACTGCAAATGGAGGCTTACTTTTTTCACCAACAGGCAACAAAGTCCCTTGAGGCTCCTCTACTTTGACACATACCATCTGGTCACTTTTAGACAACCCTAACTGTCCAGAATCCATTTGCCTCAATGTCACCATTCAGATGGTTTTACTAAGAGTAAGAGGAAAACCATCAGTTGCCATTAAGTTTACTTCAGTTTCTGGCAACCGACGTGTGTCAGGGTAGAACTGTCCTCCATCAGGTTTCTCATAGTTGGTTTTTCTGAAATCAATTGCCAGACCTTCTTCAGAAATGCCTCCAGGTGGACTTAAACTATCAACCTTTTGGTTAGCAGCCAAGCATGTTAACCATTTGCACCAACCAGGAACTCCAAGTGCTAGGCAGATTCTATGTAGCTTTACACGGTAGAACTAGGGATTGGCAGTGGAAGTTACAGTCATGTGAATTACAGCCCAAGAAAAATGAATTTCTCAAGAGTCAGATATGTTTTCAATTCAAGCACAGGCTGGGGGCTCAGTCAATAAGGATATTAGAAATGTGATCTGTATATCAAATGGAGTTGGACCACCATTAAATACCAGCATCCTACAAATCTGAAGTCTAAAAATGTATGACCTATGAATACAAAACCTTCCAAATGTTGTTGAGTGCCATTGAATTGGTTTCAATCCATAGAAACCCTGTATAGGGTTTCCGAGGAGCGGCTAGTGAGCTTGAACCACAGACCTTGTGATACAAACAGACTTTACAATCCAGTGCATTAACCCACAGTGCAACACCAAGACTCCCAAATGTAACCTACCCTAAAATGTAACCTACCCTAAAATATTACTTGAGGTTATACTGCAAATGAGATAAAAATTCAGATGTCATGAAGAAATAATCAACCTAAAATGCACTGCAAGTTAACTATGAAACAAATGTAACACTACTAATAGGGCTAGCAATGCTGAGTGACTGCTAGGTGGGTTACTACTCACTGGAAATACAAGCATATACTATATCTCATTAAATCTCCAAAACAATTCAGTAAAGTGTATATACTATTACTACCTTCATTTTACTAATGAGGGCACTGAAGCAAACAGAGATGATATAACTTGTTCAAGGTCCCACAGCTAATCCGTGACAGGGCTGGGACTTCCATGCAGGCAGCTGACTCTCATATCTGTGCTCTGAAGCACTATGCTGGGTGAAGCTGTCTGGTTTAGGGGTCGGGGTTAGGTTGGGGGTGATTTTCCTCTAGATTGGGTCGCATAAATAAACACTTACTAAAACAGTATGGATGACACCAGGAAGTTCAGTTGTTAAGGACGTGGTCGCTAACCAAAAAGTAGGCGGGAGAAAGATGTGTCAGTCTGCTTCCGTAAAGGACAAAAACAAAGGCCTTGGAAACCTATGGGGGGCTGTTCTACTCAGCCCTGTAGGATCATTATGATGGTAGTGGTTACGAATCGGGCTGCAAACCTCAAGGTCAGCAGTTCAAAACTACCAGCTGTTCCGCAGGCTTTCTGCTCCCGTAAAGATTTACAGCCTCGGAAACCCTGTACAGGGTCGCTATGAGTGGGAACCGACTCCACGGCACATAACAACAACAACGGCAATGGTTTGATCTTTTTCCTAAAATAGTAACTATATAAAAGACACTTCAAACTTCTGATGAATGAAACTTTTTTGGTATCAAGTAATTATAACATAATGTTATATATGTTATAGTTACATATATAGTTATAGATGCAATACTTACTTTATAATAATTCACTCAATTGTAGATGCTCTCAGAAAGTTACTTCAGTTTCTAAAACTTGTTTCCAAATACTATTTTAAATACTGGAAGAATCTGGCTCATAATCAGTTACAAAATTTTCCTATGATAGTCTAACAAACACTTACTGCATTACTTATTCATATTACTGCAAAATATCAGAGATGCCCAAATGAGCTATTAGAACATAGTTGGCCTTCAACTTCGGGCAGTTTCCATTACAAAATCCATTTTATGGGAATGCAGAATCCTGTTTAAAACTGATTTAGATGGATACTAAATATGAAAATACACTATGGAGTCTTCTTCCCTTTTGATTTTATTTATAAAAACTAAGCCATTAAGTTTCTTCCCATTTAAAGTAAAAAGGAAAACAATGTTAGTTCTAAATTTTAGAGTCCTTCCTTAATACATTTCAATGGGGATTTTTTTTAAGTTGTATTTGTAAATGTTGTTGCTACCACTGAGTAATTCCAATTTATGGCAACCCTACGTATGTCAGAGTAGAACTGTACTCCATAGGGTTTTCAATGGCTAATGAGCTCAAAGAGCCAACTTTTGCTGCTAGAAGAAGAACCCATTAACCATTACACCACCTAGGCAATCTTTATAAATATTGTTGTTGTTATTGTTAAGTGCCATTGAGTCAGTTCTGACCCATAGCGACCCTATATAGGGTTTCTGAGGAGTGGTTTGTGAGCTTGAACTGCCAACTTTGCAGTTCAGTTTTGCATTCTGGCGCATTAAACCCACAACGCCACACCAGGACTCCTTATAAATGTTACTGACAGCTAAAAAAAAAACTTGGTTATCAACTTATTATCATCAAAATACCAAAACAACTAATTAATTTATGAATATTAAATGGATATAAAGGATGAACAACCTGAGTCTGTTTCAATATAGAGATCAACAATATCTTAAGAGCCCATAACAAAAATAAAGATTTATAAAAAACTTATACTGACATGAAATAAATTCACACACACACAAAGTATAACAACAGAAAACTTCTAGGATACCTTGCACTTTTTAATTTGTGATATACATATAAAACCCACAAAGATCCTAAGCAATAGTGTAATGAAATCAAATAATCACTAAAACTTCTATTTTAGTGAAAGAATGTATTATCAGTTCAAAAAAAAAAAAGTCAGAAAAAGGACCTCAACTCCCTGCCTTTCGAATATTAACATGCTACCTCAAATAAGGAGCTCTGGTGGCGTAGTGTTTATGAATCAGGCTGCAAACCACAGGGTCAGTAGTTCGAAACTACCAGCTGTTCCTTGGGAGAAAGATAAGGTTTTCTGCTCCCGTAAAGATATACAGCCTCGGAAACCCTGTACAGGGTTGCTATGAGTAGGAACCAACTCCATGGTACTTAACAACAACAACATATCCTCGAGTGGTAATTTTCTTCATCTTTAACCTTATATAAATCACACTGCAGAAATTAACTCTAATTTGTTCCATAATGTCCACACTGGTAAGACAGCATATTAGACAGCAAGAGTGATTTAGAATCATTGAGTTTAGAATTAAAAGAAACTTGAAGATTCTGTCCATCAACTGGATAGCAAAGATGTTAAATGAATGACTTCCCCCAAGACAGACCAACAGATTCTCTTCTATGGAGCCCCTCACTGGATCTTTATTTGGGCCAGAAGACAAGTTTCCCTCCCAAGAGATCTTTTCTGTATTATTCAGAAAGTAAAAAGTCGGAGATTTTAGATGTTATGATCCCTTTACTTTAAAAATTCCTGAAAACTACCAAGAAATTATGCTTATGAGTTGTATCTACCAATATTTACTTCAATAGAAATTAAAACAGAACTTTTTGAGTATTCATTTCAAACTCACTGCACATTAACAAAATATTTTATGAAAAATATGACTTTCAAAACAAAACAAAATTGAATAAAATCACGGAACTGTTTTACATTTTTTACAAGCCTCCTAATAGAAGACAGCTGGATTTTCATATCTACTTCCGCATTCAATTTGTTGTAAATATGTTGTTTTGGTTGAAGGATATGAAGAAATCTGCCTCACACCAACATGTAATTGGAAAAAGGAGGCATTTCTTAATCTTTTTTTTCTTTCCCATACACTTGTGACTATTTTCTTCTCTCATATTATACTGAACTCAACAAGTAGTCATTTCTTAAAGATTAGGTGTAATGTTGAATTTGAACCATTATAATGAACTTTTCATAACCTAACTGGTACAATGACTTACGGCTTTTCTGGTCTTTGTATTGTTGTTGTTGAGTGCCATTAAGTAAGTTCTGGCTCATAGGACTCATAGGAATGGGGAGATAATGCACTGTGGGCTAATGCACTGGACTGCAAAGTGGTTTGAACCACAAACTTAGTGGTTCAAGCTCACCAGCAGCAACTCAGAAACCATATACAGAGTCGCTATGAGTCAGAACTGACCCTGGCACTTAAGGAGAATTAGAAGAAGAAAGAAGAGCCACAAATAGAGCACTTCCTTTGGACCCCAAGACCTCTACACAAACAATCAGGGTAAGAACAAAAGAAACAGCAATGGTCATGGGCCCAAGGAACAAGTCAAGCTGAGTACCTTTGGGCAAGAGACTAGTTTGCAGAGTAGCATGCCTTTAAGCATTTTACATGCAACACTATGGTGCTTTTAACACTTGCTCAAGCAGAGCAGAGGCCAAGGACCAAAGAGAGGTGTACCTGGCAGGCATGTCTGATACGAAGCTCTCAAGACCAAAGGACTGCAGTATTTCTGATCTTGAATTGTACCCTGTTAACTTCCCTAAAGGAGCTCTGGTAGCGTAGTGGTTACAAATCTGGCTGAGAACCTCAGGGTCAGTAGTTCAAAACTACCAGCTGTTTCACTGGAGAAAGATGAGGTGTTCTGCTCCTGTAAAGACACAGCCTCAAGAAACCCTGTACAGGGTCGCTATGAGTCGGAACCGACTCCACGGCACATAACAACAACAACTTCCCTAACAAACTCTGTAATTGTGAGTATGGTCTGTGAGTTCTGTGTGGCCACTGTAGTGGATTGCAGAACCCAGCAGTGAAGTTGAGAGTGCTGTGGAAGGGATGGATGGTGTCAGAACTGGTACAGAAGACTGCAGGGTGGAGGCATGTCTGACCTCTGCCTCAGAGCAATCAGCCTTGAACTGAGGTGGAGTCTGATTTTACTTCCTTTTTGTGTAGTCAGAGAAGGTCAGGTGCTATCCCCACACCATTTTTGCATCCTGTTCCACAGAAGTACATTGCTCTCCCCAAAACATAGAGAAACACAGCAGACACCAGTTTAACAAAATGGTCAAGTTTAACATCACTAGAAATAAAACATGTCAACACCACACACCCCCAATTTGATGCAATTAGAAGGGTACATCACCTCTATAAGATACTTCCCAATATGTATAACCACAATCTAATCAAGAGAAAAACATCAAACCCAAATTGAAGGGTATTCTTCCTAACAACTGATCAATACTATTCAAAAAGGTCAAGGTCATGAATGATTAAGGTACTGTCATAGATTGGAGAAGACTAAAGGGACAAGACAACTAAATGAAATGTGGGGTCCTACATTGGGTCCTGAAACCCAAAAAAGTAACAGTGAAGAAAATGGTAAAAATCTAAATAAATGCAGTGGATCAGTTAATAAAAAACATAGAATCATTTCCTACATTTGGTCATTGCTCCATCATTATGTAAATGCTATCATACAGGGAAGCTGGGTTACAGGTACAAGGGAACTCTTTGTATTATTTCTGCAGCTCTTCTGTAAGTCTAAAATTATCTCAAAATTAGAAATGTTTGAAACTCAAGTGCTTTATCTGATACTTTGAATGGATTGTTTATCCATGCCTGATTCTGTGACATCACACATTGGTCACCTGGAAATAATACTTTGCTGAGTTGCAAATATTCTAAATGTTCACATATTATATATCCAAAACATTTTAGTATCGTTGATTACATCAGAAATGTATTTAACTACTGCGAAACTCTCAAGGTCATAGTAACTGATACAAGTTTTTAAATTTTTTATTTTGTTTGAAAAATCAAAATTTTATCACTGGCAATAAATACTGCCAGCTGTTTTGCTTGAAGTAGCAGCCTTGCTTGTTCACTTTCAAAAGAATATATGCCAAATTCTGTAGTCTAAATAACCATCGTTTTGGTCAGCTGTCCTTTTAAATAAAAATGGTGTTCCATAAAAAACAGACCAGTTCAGCTCACAAATCAAACAGCTGCAGAAATGCTTGTGCTTGCGGCAGCCATGATACTTGGGCAGGTAGAAGTGCTACATGTGTACTGCCCAGTTTATCATGCAGAATATGAAAAACACACGTTCAGGAGGGTCAAGAATTTTTACTGCTTCATCAAGAATATTCTTAAGCAAAACTGGCAATTCTTTTGTTGCAATTGTGTGATAGTAAAGCACTACCCTGATTCATAATAAAAGGGATTGCTTTTGCGCCACAGTGTAACATTAACCCAGTAAAAAAGACAAATGGTGCTGTAGGATCAGTATTGGACTTCAAGCCATAAGACAGGCAGTTCAAACACACCAGCTGCTCCCTGTAAACTCTACAAAGGGTCTCTATGAGTCAGAGCTGTCTCAACAGCACTTAACAACAACAACAAAACTCTATTATAAAAATAATTATGTTGAGGGCATTTAGTGAAATTAGTCAGTCACAAAAAGAGAAATACTGCATAGGACCACTACTATAAAAGTCTAAGGGAAAGAACCCATACTAAAGGGGTGCGGGGGGGATTCTTTGTTGATTATTGGGATGTTGGGGGTGGGTGAGGGGA
>NW_006408520.1:21320027-21388231 GCF_000296735.1 Chrysochloris asiatica | reverse complement strand
ATTGCATGGAGGGGATTGTAACCATGGCAATGAGACGATATACCATAGAATGAATGTAAAACTAATGTTCTCCCATGTAAACTATCACATAATTCACAATAAAACATTTAAGAAAAAAATAATAATAATAACCACACCAAAACCAAACCAAATGCACTGCCACTGAGTTGATTCTAACTCATAGAGACCCTATATATTGGAGACTATAAAGCTTTAAGGGAGCAGACAGCCTCATCTTTCTCCCATGGGGCTACTGGTGTGTTTGAACTGCTGACCTTGTGGTTAGCAGCCCAATGCTTAATTAACAGTGCTACCCGGGCTCCTTTATAACCCCACAGAATCCCTAAAGAGGCCTTGAATCCATGTCCACACTTTGAGAACCACTGGCTTTAAGAGTTAACCTTTAGTTCCTGAATGAAATATACCACAACTTTAGTCAATAGAGTTTAATGACAGCATTATTCCAAAGACTCTATAGTGATTTAGTGGTAGATGCTGTATCTGACTTGAATCAACCACCAAAAGCAGCAGGCACTATCTGCAAATCCGAAGAAACAGTGACTCACTAACCCAGGCATCACGGGATAACCTTCATCCCCTCAACTCTGCTTCTTTCTAACAGATTACATGGAGTTTATATGCACTAAGATTTACTATTTTAGAAGAGTTGGTTTTTTTCTCTTTATTGTACTCTATGAACGAGACAATTACAATTATTGACCTAATCAATAAATATTAAGCACCCATTATGTGCTGGGGGGAGACCCTCAATGGTGCAAATGGTTAAATGTTTAGCTGCTTACCAAAAGGTTGGCAGTTCAAGTCCACCCAGAGTCACCTCAGAAAAAAAGCCTGGTAATCTACTTCTGAAAAATCAACCACTGAAAATCTAACATCAATAACAACAAAACAAAACTAAATTAAAAAGAAAATAAAACCCTATGAAACAAATTCTACCCTAACACACATGGGGTCACTACAATGTATAAGAATCAATACAACAGCAACAGGTGCAGGAGGTTTTTGCAGGAGGTTTTGTTAGGTTTGTTTTGTTTTTTAATGTGCTGAGAGTTGGGGATTTATGAGTAAACAGACCCTGCCTGCTCAAAAGTTACATTCAAGAAAGGACGACATAAAAGGCAGGAAACGTTATTACATGAACAATCTCATATATATGAAACAGTAACGAGAGCAAACACAAGCCAACTTGACTTTTGTAGAATTTACATTTTAGTGGGAAAGGATAAGTACTAAATGTAATAAGTGAGTTATAGCTATGTTTCAAGGTGATAATGTTATCAGGGGGAAAAATAGAGCAAAATAGAGTGAGAGTACCAGGAAATGGAGTAGGGGGAGGTTTGCCATTTTTAATTGGGTGGTAGGGTGCAGTCGAGCACAGAGGTACCAGAAGAAACATTACAGATACACAGTCTCACTCCATTGTTTGTGGGTTCACTTGTCCCTGCCAACCCAATCATCAGTGTCCACAGCTTTTGTGAGGATTCATCCTTATCGATCCCCATCTTTCAGTTAAGACTAAGTCATTTCCTCATGAAGAGGCAAGGACTTTTCTATACAGACCCTTTAACATTGTGTTAAAGTCATCCTGACCTTCATCCAACATTTCCTCAGCATTTCCCAGAGAAATTCCCTCTCTTCAGAACACACAGTTTAACAACAAACTCATCCAACACATCATAAGTTTGTCCCAGTTTTATCTTTTCTAAATATTAAGATTCTCTAAATAAGGTTTAACTTTTTGAAGGTCTACCATGGGCCATAAAGTGTTGGCTGCTTTATGTGCATTGCATTTTCATAACAATCCAAGGAACAGATACAATTAGCAGTATTTTATAGGTAAGACAACAGATAATTAAAAAGTCATAAAACTGGGACTCAAATCCACATCTTCAAAACAAGAAAAAGAGTGTTGTTTTTTTTATATAGTACCTCCTCCCAATTACCATTTCCACTGTACCATTTTAGGCCGAACACATCAAGAATAAAGAAAGAAGGCATTTATAGTCTCTTATTTACAACACTGTTTTTCAGGATCAGATCTAATTTTTGCAGAAACACACACAGAAAAAACCTGAATAATACAATTACAACTTGGAACACTGGGTAAATATGATCACCATAGTAACATTTTCAGACAACACTACTTTCAATAGTTCCATTTAAAGTAAACAAGACCCTCTGATTAGCATGCATTTATCTCATGTTCAAGGATTCTGTAATTCTCACAAGAGCACAATGAACAGATAAGGACACTGAGGTTATGGGTCACACAGGCTGTAAATGCCAAAGCTTGGACCTGAACCTATATTTCTGAATCCAAACACCAAGGTGGCTCAACTGCCTGATCCTACAAAATCCTTTAGTTAAAAGCCCCAAATGGAACTTCGTTGAGGTGACTGTGTTCTAGCAAAAATCTGCTGGGAAAACGCAAGTACTGGGTAAAAGGGCACAACAAACAAAATTTGGGTTTTATGACTTTCCCTAACTCTGTTTTATAGTCTAAAGTGAAAAGGATGCTCATTTTACCATTGTGAAGAGATGCTATGGATATTTCCTGCTCAGCAACGTTAGTCTTGAGCTTCAGCTATAGAACATGTTTCTGAAAAAACACCCTGATCTTTGTGTGCTTACAACTTAAGAGCAAAGATTCACTTTACAAAGTGGCCTCAGTTACCTATCACTGCACTCACTCTCCAGATGGTCTCATCACTACTAATTAAGGTAAGTCATCTGAACAGAATTAGAGCTTTAAAACTGAGATTCCACATGCCTAATTCTAATGAACTGTTGTTGTTAAGTGCCACCAAGTCAGTCTGACTCATAACGACTCTGTATAGGGTTTCTGAGGAGTGAATGCTGAGCACACAAATGACCCTGCGACACCAGAACTCCAATTCTAATGAAATACACATGACAAATATGGTTCACATTTTGATACACTATGGTTTTCAAAATAAATAAGATGATAAGATATGTCAATACCTGCACACTGAAAACTACAAAAACAGTAGAGAAAGAAATGAAAGAAAACCTAAGTAAATTGAGAGATATACCATATTCATGGATGGAAAAGCAGGTAAGCTAAACTACAGAGTCTGTGTACCTTTTATTTTCTCATTGGCCTTCCTAACCTATCTATCGATCTCACTCACCCACTCACTCAAAGATCGTTAAAAGCAAATATATTTTAGGATAACCTTGTAATGTATTTTACACTTTTTAAAAGAAAAAAATTAAGTCTCCAATTTAACTACTGATTATAACATTATTCATGATAGCTCATATAAATAATGGGGATATCTAACAGAGCTTGATATTATGGTGCAGAATTACTTCTCCAAAATAAAAGTACAATGAGAGTGAAAATAATAAAGCAGCAAAGAAAACCCATCATCATTTATCCACTTAAAGGCTTTATTCCCAACTTTAAAAATAACTTTCATGATCCATCACAGCTCTGGGGGTTCCTATCAACCATCTGACAGAAAGGGTTAAAAATCCAAAGTTGCTGCTCAGGCTGTTAGCCAAGGCAGGGACTGGGAGATGGAGGGGCAGGTTGCCCAGGGCCTTCAGATAGCCAGCATCACACAGAGAAAACACAGAGACCACTGTGCACTCAGAAATAAATTCCTCAAGCAGCACACACTCTTCTGAGGTTTTCATGTAAGCTTTTCCCAATAGGTTCCAAGTTGAATAACAGACAAAAGAATCGATTTTGTTGGGGCTTCCCTGAATTCAGGAAGATCTGACAATATCATGAAATGGTTTAGAAAAGCCCTCTGGTATTTTTCATTAGAATTCTTTTCTTCTGAATCATGTTAATAAATAAGATTTGGTTTGAGATTCGTACGCAACTACTTACTCATGAGCTGCTCGTGTCCAGAAAGACGGGAAAAGACACTGAGGCCTGTCAGTAGAAGGCAGGGCCAGGGACAGAAATTGGAAGATTTCTGACGGATGTTTTCAAACAGCTATATACTACTTAAAAGAAACAGCTCCCTTATATAACACTCCATTGGTTCTGAGAGAAATCTGGAATACTCTTCTCCGCTTTCATCTTCAACTGGCCACAATTGCTTTCAGATTCAACAAAACTAGCTCTTGACTCAACAAACCTCAAATCTCTCTCATCTTTAAGGGGTAGGGTCTTCTATTGCTTTTCTACAATTCATTAGGCTGAGCTAATCCTAGGGATCATTAAAAATACAACAAACTATCAAAATAATACAAACCTGCTTTTCTTTCCATGCACACAGCATGCCCTGAATTTAAACTGTCATGTACTTGATTTCAAACTGAGAGGTGGTTTTCTTTTTTTTTCCAAAAACCATTTTCCAAATGCAGTAGCAGTTGGAAAACTCACCTTTTGCTGACCTGAGTCAACTAAACAGAGGAAATGAGGAGTCTGATTTGTTTTATTTTAAGAGGAATGAAAAAATTTAAATGCTTGATTTTGGTGCCTTTGAACATTTAACACTTAAAACCTGAATTCTTTCACCACAAATTGAGTTCCCTTTCCACTCTCTGACAAGAGGTCCTTGGGAAGTATTTATTTAGCTAGCAAATGTTAAGTAATTGTGTTTCTCTCGCAAAACAAAAAACAAACAAAAGCTCTTGAGGATGCTCTGAGGCTTTCTAGCTCTGCACGGATCCATATGAGCTCAATCAGGCAAGAGCCCAAGAGCACGAAACTGGGAAATATGGCAACAATATGGCCACAAACACTTCTCTAAAAAACAGAAACAACCCCCACCTTGGCCCAAGTCCAAAAGACAATTGAGGTGGGTAAGGAGGTCCAAGCTCTCTGCACAGCTTCTCTGCCAACTTTTTTTCCTACAGGCATTAGGTTTTTCAGCACAGGCTTTGTAAATAATCTAAAACAATTAATTAGTGCTTCTGAATTCACCAGTATCATTACTGAAATGTTGCCATACAAACTTTGATAGCATTATTTATGAGCTAACATTATTTATGAGCTAATTAAACTGAGCATAGCAGAGAGCACAGTCTCCCCGGGCATCCCCAGGGGTCAAGCTGAGACCTGGTCGGTGACAGACAGGGAAGCTGTCTTTGCAGGTCATCGTGGGTGACAAAGTTGGTGGACTGCTGGGCCATGCACTCAGGGTCCTCAGTACTGTGCCAGACCTTGCTCTTCTCAAACAATATGATCACCAGGATCTTGAACTTCAAACTATTCTTTTATCCTAAAGTGTTTTTTTTTTTCTTCTAATCGGTGAAATTCTTGATTTAGTGTATGAACGAATTTGATACTTCTCGAGCCCCTGCTCTCCCCCTACCCAGCTCCCAGCTCCCCCCGCCCCAGCCCTATACATACAGATCTGTTTTTTTTAAAAAACATGCAAAGTTGTTTTATTCTTTGCTTAATAAATTTTAAAAATAAAGCCCATGCCAAAATTCCCTTCTTCTCTCAAACAAAGAGCCCTGCATAATTCAAGATTTCCCACTTCCATAACCTCGAAGGGCCATGTGGGAAATCTATTTTTTTCACTATGTTTTCCACTATCTAATACCACACCGAGCTCCAGTCTACTCCACATGCATGGCCAACAAGATAAACACATTTTCAGGAGGCCTAGAAAAAAGCTAGCAGGGGGCAAAAAGTACAAACGCTGTTGCATTCTTCTGGACTTTTCTGGTTCAATCTCCAAACCAAACTGACCACTTTCTGGGAGTGAGCCCTGGTGTTATTCTCACAGGCCCTCAAATAGTGATGAGGCCTCAGAAAGAAAATCAGAAAACATAATACTCAATGACAAAACTTGCTAAGTTTTTTTAAAACACAACTTTTCAGATGCAGAGGTTGAATCTTCTCAGTGCCTTTTCCCAATATGTGGTGTCAAATTGCTTAAGAAATTTCAACCACAACCTGTATTTTCTTTTTTCCCCCTTCTTAAAAAAATGTTAACTTTTTAAAGTTCTGGCCTAGAATCTGGTTACAGGAATCAAACAGGAACCAGTGAGGAAACTAGAGTTAGACACTGGAACAGTTCCAGTTGAAATGAGGTATGGCCCACTTATATTAAATTCTAGTCCCTGACACCAGAGCCACGCTTGTTAATCTACCTCAACTCCCCCTCTTATCCAGTCAGCTGGTATAACTTATCCCTCATTACCTACAAACTTCACAGCCCCAGCTTCCTGCACCAATGTCCCTGTCCTCACTGAGTCAACAAAACTTTCCTATCTTGGTCTACTAAACCACAACGCAAGAAATGGGGAGAGACATTAGAGCCCATGACAGGAAGAAATAGGAGAGGATTCTTCCTTTAAAAACTATGATAATTAAGGTGCAGCCCCAGCTAATAAAAATGCACCTGGTTTGGCAGGTGTATCACGCCTCTAGCCTGAGAGCTAAATGTGTCTCCCTCAAACCAATTTTCTCCTGAGCACCTGGATCTCTCTGTCCCAAGTGAGTTTCCTAAAAGGTGTTCAAGGTAGTAGTTTCAAAGGCATACTAAAACTAAGCTCCCTTTATAATACTAAGAAATTTTATACAAAATACTTGCAGGTTCTGTATTACAATTTGACCTATGCTGTTAAAGTGTGGTCGCTTAGGCCAACAGAATCATCACCATATTGTTAGGTGTCATTGAGTTGGATCAGACTCACAGTTGAATTTTCTTCAGCTTCAGCTTGATATAAGCAAGATCCAATCTGTGCCTGGCCTTGTTTTATCTAATGATATTGAGCTTTTCCACCATCTTTTCCCACAGATGTAGACAATTTTATTCCTGTGTATTCCATATGGCGAAATCCATGTATAAAGTCACCTTTCATGTTGTTGAAAAAATGCATTTACAATAAATAAGTTATTGGTCTATCAAAATTCTATCATGTGGTCTCAGTGTCAAATCTATCACCAAGGCCATATTTTGCAACTACTGATCCTCCTCTTTGTTTCCAACCTTCACATTCCAATCACCAGTAATTATCAATTAATCTTGATGGCATGTTTGATCAATTTCAGATTGAAGAAGTTAGTAGAACTCTTCAATTTCATCATCACTGGCTTTAGTGGTTGGTGTATAAATTTTAATAATAGTGGTATTAACTAGACTTCCTTATGATGTTGTTAGGTGCCATCGAGTTGGTACCAACTCATAGCGACCCTTATGCACAGCAGAACGAAACACTGCCCGATCTTGGGCCAACCTCATTATTGTTGCCATTCTTGAGCGTGCCACTCTGCCAGTCCATCTCACTGGGGGTCTTCCTCTTTTTCTCTGACCCTCCATCTTACCAAACATGATATCCCTCTCCAGTGACTGGTCCCTCCTGACAATATGTCCAAAGTATGAGAGATGAAGTTTGGCTATCCTGGCCTCTTCAAGAAGCACTCTGGCTGCACTTCTTCCAACACAGATCTATTGGTTCTTTTGGCAGTCCATGATGCTTTCAGTATTTTCCTCCAACACCATAACTCAAAAGCATCAATTCTTCTACGGTCTTCCTTATTCACTGTTCAGCTTTTGCATGCATATGAGGTTACTGAAAATACCATGGTTTGGGTTAGGCACACCTTGGTGGTCTTCAAGCTGACATCTTCCTTATAGGCATATGGATATTATCCTATCAGAGACAGTATTGTACTTCAAGATAGATCTTGAAATGTTCTTTTTGACAATGAATGTGATATCATTCCTCTTCAATTTGTCATTCCCAACATACTAAACCATATGGCTAATTCAAAATGGCCAGTACCAGTCCATTTCATCTCACTACTTTTGTGGAGTCCTGGTGGTGTGCTATAGGATAAGCACTGACTGCTAACAGCAAGGTCAATGATTCAAACCCACCAGCATCTCCTCAGAAACTCTAAACAATGTTACTATGAGTCAGAACCGACTCAATGGCACTCAACAACAATGTATGGGATACCAATCTTTAGGCATTCCATTTCATTTTTGACAACTTCTAAGTTTCCTAGATTCATAGTTCATACATTCCATGTTCCAATTATTAATGGATGTTTACAGTTGTTTCTCCTCAGTTTGAGTTGTGCCCCATCGGCAAATGAAGGGCCTGAAAACTGTACCCATTCACATCATCATGGTCAACTCTATTTAGAGGAGGCAGCTCTTCCCCAGTCATATTTTGAGTTCCTTCCAAGCTGAGGGGCTCATCTTCCAGCACAATATCTGACAATGTTCCACTGCTGTTCGTAAGGTTTCAAGGGACTAAGCATTCAGAAGTAGTTAGCCTCTCCTTCTTCCTAGTCCTTCTTAGTCTGGATCTCCACTGACGCCTGTCCAGTACGGGTGACCTTGCTGGTATATGAAATACTGATAGCATAGCTTCCAGTATCACAGCAACAAGCAAGCCACCACAGTAAAACAAACTGAGAGATGAGTGGTGGTGGATCAGCATCAAATGAGTATGTTAACGCATGCAGAATCTTTTGGCCTACTAAAACCAACTCAGTCAATTCCAGCTTGCAGCAAAACTGCCCAATACAGTATTCAAGGTTGTGATCTTTTCAGATGGTCCCAGATGGTGGGTTTGCAGACCTTTTGGTTAGCGCTCAGCGCTTATACCACTGTGCCACTACAGCTCTTTGTGACTCATCAAGACCTACTAAAAAGAATCTGAGTTTTAACAAGATGTGCTGGTGAGTCTTATGTACATTAAAGTTTAGAAATCATTGGTCAAATACGTTAACTTCCTGTTCTCAAAGCAACTTTTTCAAGATGGGTACACCTCACATGATACAAAGCCAATATGAATACCCACAGTTATAAAACATATTTAAAAGTAATTATTTTATAAGAAAAAAAAAATTAGCAACAAAAAAAGCATTCCCAACACCTGGAATCATGTCTGGCATACAGTTGTTGTTAAATGCCACCAAGTTGGTTTCCAACTCATAGCAACCCTGTATAGGGTTTTCCGAGGAGCAGGTGGTGAGTTTGAACTAACAATCTTGCGGTCCAAACAGACCTTGATGTGACACACCAGTCGGTGCCAATAAATGCATGTTGACTTAACTGTGTAAGAAAAGGGGGGAAAAAAACAAAACCAGATGCCAGCAAGTCAATTCTGACTCAAAAAGCAGAATGCTCCATGGTAGTGGTGGTGCGGGGTGTGTGCTGTGGGTCGGTTCTGACTCATAGGGACCCTGTATAGAGTTTCTGAGGCTACACACCTTTACAAAAGCAGAAAGCCTCATCTTTCTCCTGCAGAACAGCTGGTAGTTTTGAACTGCTGACTATGTGATTAGCAGCCTGACTTATAACCACTACGCTATCAGAGCATCTTAGAACTGCTCCCTAGGAATTACAAAGTTGTGACCTTTTAGAAGCAAATCACCAGACCTTTCTTCTGAGGTGCTTCTGGGTGAGGTAAAATTGCCAACCTTTCAGTTAATGGTTGGGAGTTTAACCATTGATGCAACCTGAGGACTCCGGTTAGAAGAAGGGGAAAGGGGTGAGTACAGAGCTCATTCTTTGCAATAATCTAAAGTCTTCCTTTTCTATGTCTCAGAACCTAGCAAAGCATGCACTCAAAAGTGTACTTACTGGCCATCCCACTAGCAATCAGGACCATAGGAACTGCCATTAAAACAATAATCAATCGAAAAGGGTACTAACAATCCAAATCAATACCAAAACACCATTCCTTATGCAACATTTAGATGATGCCCCTGGGAAAAAGGTCCCAAAGGGCATCAAAGTGGGGAATGAACAGGAAAAGGTGAATTCATTCACTGCCCTCTCCACCCAGGAGATAAGCTAAAATGTTAATCAGGTCACCGGATGGGACCAATCCACCTGGTTTTCTGGTTTCCCTCCTGTCCTCAAACAGGTCTGCAACATAGCACCCCCAACTCTGACCCCATATAAGTCCATGTTGCCCTTCATTTGGCACTCAGAATCTGGAGAAATTAGCTCCTCTGAGCCAGCTGGCTTAATAAAATCTGAAACTATGCTTAAAAAAAAAAAAAAGTATACTGGATAGACTGTAAGTTCATTTAGAATTTAGAATTTTAAAGAAAACGTGAGACAATAAATGGTTCTTTTTCTAAATAAAAAAGAAAGAAAAGGGTAGGAGGGGCCTCTGCAGCATTTTGCTTCACTGTGCGGCGGCGTATGCAACTAAAACTTTCAGCAACCCCACTGGGAAAGCTGGTCCCAGCACAGGGCTGTGGTAACTCAGGAGCATCAATGATGGCAACGACACAGCAGGGCTGGCTGCCCTCCAGCAGCTGCCACTTTGCTGTCTTCTGAGGGGACCTCAGCTTTTGTGGGCACAGGACACAAGAGTAAGTAGAAAGGGATGGAGCTATTGTTCCTGATGACTCTGGTTTATCTATCTTGTAGACCAGGGCTAAGTTTTTAAGGCATTTGAGGACAAAGGAAAGCAACACAAAGAACTTAGAGCAGTTTTATTGGAACTTTTTTCTTTTGCACTTATCACTATGTAGTTCCCTTCATTGCCAGTAAAGAGAAGAATAACTTTTTTTTTTAAAAAAATCAACATTTTCCTTTGAGAGCAGTAAGATTTTCCAAATTCCATTCTAGATTTTTTTTTTTTTTTTTTTTAACATTTCCAAGAGTTGGCAGGAGAGGAGGGCAGGAGAATAGCCGGGATTCAGTCCCCAGAGCACCTGCTGTCTGTTCCTTGGAAGTAATGTCCAGAGAGCAAACATACTTTTAACCCAGATTTATAGGGTCCTCTCAGAGAACAAAAAAATGACTCTTTAGACCACTCTGGCAGAGAAAATGGAAGTAAGCAATTTAAACACAGATCCAATGCAAATTGGAACAATCGTCCTGAACAGGACAAGCATCTCAATGCCTGGCACACAGGGTCAGGCTAAGGGGAGGCCTTATGTTGGAATGTTTCCCAGAATACTCACTTCTCCTACACTACTTTCAAAACCAACACACTCACATCCCAGAGATTCAGTTATGATTTGACGTGCTCCCACATTATCAAGGATTAGATATCAAAGCAAACAAACCAAGAAGGCTTAATACCCTACATACACAACTTCATGAAAGTATATGCTTTTAGCAGTTGAACAACTCAGTGGGCACAAAAAGAAGTTTGATCCTTATGGACAGATCGTCACTGGCATCCTAAAAGAATCCAAATAAATCAGAAATTCAGAAAGTAAGGCTACAAGGTACAGTCCAGAATACAAAAGAGAGAGAAACCTGGGCTCTGTTCACTTTGTTGACTTCAAATCATGTACAAGGGGGCTTCAAAAAGCTCATGTAAAAATGGAATGAAAAGATAATGAAATTTTTCTGCAAACTTTTGAAGCCCTCTCATATAATTTTAGTTAACTACTTGGTAAGTATCTTTCTTATATTATATATATATTCTGTTATTCAGCTATTGGTAAACTTCCTAAGTTTTAAAGACCGTTTATTAGATACGGTCTTTAAAAGTTAGGAAGTTTACTAATAAACTTGGTAGGGCTGTGAGTAAGGCATTGAGCTGTTCACCCACAAGGTAGTTTCAACCCGACAAGCTGCTGCACAGGAAAAAAGAAAAGGCTGTCTACTCGTATAAAGATTTACAGTGTCATAAAGACTTACAAGTCAGAATCAACACCATGGCAGTGGGTTTTGGGGGCTTTGTTAAACATGCTAGTGAGACCGGTGAGAACCAGAACTCAGTGGGGCTGCCTTATTTTCCTGGGTCTCGAAAGTTTTCCACCTTTCACTCGGTGTAGCCTTGCCACTTTTCCATTGCTCATTTCAGTGAAAGAATATTTGTGTTTCTTTCCTTCTCGAACAGGTTTCTGCCTTACACAAGTTCTGGCTTTCGCAGGGTTTCTTTTGTATAGTATATTTCCTCCCTACAGCTACCCAGGTCCATGTAGGGCCAGGAAGCCCGAGGGAAGCAAATTCCTCTTTTTCTGGACTGCTGCTAACTTCCCTGTGTGTGAGTGGGTGGCTGTGTATACGCAGGCATACGTGTTTTAGTGTGTGTGATGCCTTTGTACAAAAACCTGAGGGACAGAGGGAAAAGAGAAAAACACCTCATCACATCCGACTGTGTAAGGTACCTTCCCACTCCCAAAGAGAACACACTCCTAAACTGCAGGTAACTCCACCTACTCTGGGTTTTTTAATAACAGTTCGTTGCTCTTTAAAATAAAATGAAAGTTTGGTGCCCTGGTGATAGCTGGCACCACGGTATTCCGTGCCCTTTCTCTAAGTATCCAAAAGCAGAATTAAACAGAAAAGTGGTCAAATAACCACCTAACAACAATAATAATCACAGTCCAAAAAAACTAGCTATCAAAGGGTTGGCAAGAGAGAGGCTTTCGTAAATTGGCTTTGAACCTTCAAGACTATCCATCTTCTATCCTTTTCATTCCCTGCTGGCAGCCTCCAGGCCATTATGAATTATAACCTTTGCTTATTCCACCATTAGAGAGGAGAAATCATGACAGAATTACTTCCCCCACCCTCAAACCAATTCCCTTTTGAGCACAGTGAAAAAGCGAGGATAAACTTTGCAGTCCCTTCCACTCTGCCACTTACTAGCTGCATGACCATACGTTGTTGTTGTTGTTAAGTGCCATTGACTCAGTTCCGGCCCATAGAGACCCTATATGGGGTTTCTGAGGAGTAGCTGGTGAACTTGAACCGCTGACCTTTTGGTTTAAACAGACCTCCCAGTCCAGCGCATTAACCCACAGTGCCACACCCAATTTCACATTTAAATTTGTTTCTCATTATCTACCACATTTTTCTTCTGTGTGCTGCAGTTTCCTCATCTGTACATTGTAAACGGACTATAGTAGTAGAAACAGCAATGGCGGCAGTAACAGCTACAAAACCAGAACTAATGACTGATACCTGCCTCATAGGGTTGCTGCAAAGAATCAATTAACCGACATGTGTAAAGTGCAGTACACTACCTGGCTGGCACTGTTTCAAGAGGTGCTGAGATACTGTTGTTGTTAAGTGCGGTCAAGTCGGTTCCATGTCACAGTAACCCTGTATAGGGTTTCTGAGGAGTGCCTGGTGAATTTAAACCACTGACCTTGTGGTTAGTAGTCCAGTGCTTACCTTACAGTGTCACACAGAAGACTGTAGCAAAAGATCCCAAGGTGTGTTGCACAATCTTTCTGCAGACCTATGCTTGCGTTCCTATCAAGAGCTGAATTCTCTTGGCAAATCTCTTATGTTCTCTAAGACCCATTACTTTCATTCTACGAAGGAGGAAAACAATACCTGCGCCACCCAGGGTCTGCTGTATGGATCAAATGAAGTACCAGGTATAAAAGCATTTTGAAAACTGTAAATAGAAGGTGATCTTATTACTCATTTGGACTCACCTTGAGGCTGTCAGCTTGTCCCATTTAAAGCCAAGTATCTCTACTTACTGTCCCACAGAGTTCACACCTTTCATAGCAGGAAAATAGGCCACACCCAAAGCATCTCTATTTTCCCATGGACCATATATACCTGGAGTTCCAGGTACACCATTAGAGGTAAAAAGAAATGTGTTAGCTCACGAGATGTGTACCGGGTGTGGACAAGCCTTCAAAAGGATGCATTTGGACACAGAACTGAGATGGTGGAGTGAGAAATAGCCACCCCACCACCCACACCCCGCTGACATCGGGTGCAGAATTTCTGCCGTGTTCGTTCACCTCAGCAGCACTCTCTGTGACCTGGTACAGATGCCAGTGGAGCACACTCAAGTCCATCCCTTCCATCCAAACCAATTTCCCTGAATTCTCCATGTGTGCCTCTTTTTCTCATTATTAAGGCTCCTGAAAACAGAGCCCTACCTAACTCTGGCAAGCCTTCAAGGCAGCAGCTAATATTTTTTAAAGATGTGTAGAAAGAAGGACAAATTCTAAAGTGAAAACTTAGTAAGCCTTAAATCCTCAGTCACAAGCATTTATTCTTTTCACTGTCCCACTTTTCTTTCATTGAATCTAAGATAAGGGCTAATAACCTAAGGTAATCTCTAATCAGGAGGCATAACGATCCTTAAACAACTCTTTTTAAACCAAGAACACAGCCGTCCCTCTCACAATGCCGAACAATAACCAAGGATCAAGAGAGGGGAGAAAAAATATTTTTGTCAAAGCAACCACTAACCTTGGGATATGGCATACTGCCTCCTGCCTCCTTCACCCTCTTCTACAGAGAAGGAAATTCACCAAAGACCCAGCCAAACCAATGTGCTCTGGCTGTACCATGTATCTACAGGAGGCCTTTTATAACCTTCACCCCTTCTGCTGTACAAAAGCACACTACCCTCTTGGATTTGGAGCTTCAGGGCCATTTCAGTGAAGCAGGAATACAAATAAAGAAGTCTGATTAATTGAGAGTACTTTTGCTCTGATGACTCTCTTCTGAGGTCAAGGGAGTTTCATTTGGTCCTAGAGCGTCTCATTGGTAGCTACTCATCTGGTGTTTAATCAATCAAGCTACAGTGTTCATTTATCCAACTGTACGTCTCCTGCCTAGAGAAGGTTCTAGTGTACTGGTTAATGGGCAGAACTCTAAATCCCAGCTACTTAGAGGTTCAAGTCCCAGCTCTGATGCTTATTAATTACGGGAATTTGTACAAGTTATAACTCAAATTGAGTGACAATTGCCTTATTTGTAAAATGGAAGTAATGATGATATTAATACTTACCTTGTAGGTTTTGTCTTATATATACATAAAAAAAATTAATACATGTTAAATACCAAGCACAGAATGCAGAAGAGAGTAAGCCCATGAAAATGTCAGTGTATGTGCCAGATATTGTTGTGTTTGAAGCTAATGAGGCCATGTTCTCAGCCTCTATTTTTGAGGCCACAGGTTTCATTTTAAGATTAAATAGTGTTAACCCTTTGGTTACAGAGCAGGTGGAAAAAGAAAGAATCTAAACCTCAGAATGAAATCCACAAGACTCATTCAGGATTCAAGGTCCTCCACAATCTACTCCCCATCCTTCTTTCCAAACAGACCTTGAAACTACATACCAGTTCTCTAGTCCATTCACTCATTAGAAGCACATCCGTGCGTTTAAGTACCTCATTCTCCATATAGATATCCCAGAGACTAATCCTTTCCATATTCTGCCCAGCCTTCAAGACAAAGCCCTCCTTGACTGTTCTACCCCAAGAAGGCTTCTCCTTCTGACTTCTCTGAAGTGTTTTTGTCTTTCACTTAGCACGAAGACATACATTGATTATACAGTTGTATCACATATGTCTAAATAAAATGCAAGTAACTCAAAGGGATTAATCTTACATTTCTTTGTAACAGGGGACTTGGAAAAATTCATGGAAAAATGTTCAGTATCTATTTAATTTTTCCATGAGCTTTTTGAAGCCCTCTCCTATATTCCAAAGTAACTAATAGATATTCAATAACTAAATTATTTACTTGATGTTTCAAGAAGGCAAAGATTGTTAAAAGAATACCCACTATCAGTCTCTTAAAACAAAACTTGTTCTTAAATTAACTGCCCTTCTGATCAATACTCTCTCATAGTGTAGAGGTTTAAGGGCTAACTCTCCTCACCTAGACCAACTAGGTTTACAGTTAAACTTGTTATTTGTCAGTTGTGTAACTTAACTTTTCTGTGCTTCAGTTTCCTCATCTGTAAAACTGGGATAATCAAAGTCCCCACACTTCATAGGGCATGAGAATGAAATAAGATAATACATGTAAAGCACTTTGAATGGGGCCTGGCAGACAATAATACTATTTAAATATTCATTATTATTATTATTAAGACTTTCCTGAAATTTAACTCATCCAGAATGCCCGCAAAAGCATAATGTAAATAGTATGCTGAGCATATACAGAAAACAACTGGTTAAAAATAAGAAAACCTACTGGTTATCAGTACACACAGAACATTTCCCTCTTGTTCTTCATTCACCTGACTGTTCAAATGAGAAACATCCAAATCTTAAAGACAATCTCTACCTCTATCCTATTGATCAGTTTCCTCATGATGCTATAAAATCTTTAATTCTTCCATACATTCTACCTCAGCAAAGCTTTGTGGGTGTTAACACATGGAGAACTATGTCCCCAGTGGTTTGAGAAAGGAAGGACAGTCTTTAGCAAACCAGATTCACTATCAAGCACATCAAGAACATACAGAGACATCAAACTCACCATTTTCCCATTAAGTACATTCTTCAATTATGTTTTTCAGTCTGATCTAGGCATTAACAAATGCAGGAAACCTTGCCTCAAATGCACTTTGTTGTTGCTAAGAGCTGGTGAGTCAGATCCAACCCATAGCAACCCTGTATAGGGTTTCCAAGGACCGGCTGGTGAGTTTGAACCACCGACCTTGTGGTACAAACTGAACTTGCAGTCCAACACATTAACCCACTAGGTCTGATTAAACAGTCTGTTTAATCAAAACAGTAAATTTTACATCAAGTCCTCTTTTGTCCGCGACCTTTCTTTCTTTCTTTTGCTACTACTTTTCAATGAGTTTTAATTAAGGCCCCTTTAAATACGTGAAGGGCAAAAGGCAAGTAAATCCTCTGTCATGAGATGAAATGAAACTGCTGACAGAGAGTATGCCAAAGAATGGGCAGTCCAAATTCACACAGGGACATTGAAAATAAAAAATAAATAAAACACCACCACAACAACTTAGAAATATTCACAGTATCTGCCACATGGGTAACATCCTGCTTCCCAATCTCATAAACCAATTTCTGCCTGCTAGCTTGTACTCGATCTATGTTTTCATATGCCCCTTGGTCTGAGTCTACTGGAGCTTTAAGGATGATGATATGATTCCTCAGAGTAACACTGAGATTACTAGTACAGATGTGAAAGCTGGATGTAATAACTGTGGCTCCACTTCTAGCTACATGACACTGGGCAAGTTACCTCACCTCTCTCTATATCTCACTTCATCATCTATAAAATGGGAAAACTTATTCTATCTAACTCGTACTGGAATGATCATTAAATGAGCCAATTAAATATGACTCCTCTTATTGATTTTGATATTCTTGTTTAGTCCAGTGCCTGACCATAATATGCACTCAATAAATGGTCATTAACACTCTCATCTCATCTGCATATGCCATTCACTAATCAAAACCATTAAGTTCATCCTTTTTTTTAAGCCAATGCTTTTCTTGTTCAATACTCAAGTTTCCAAAACTGGCCCCAAAACTTAGTTTTATATCACTAAATTACAAAGCAAATGCAAATCAAATTTAAACAAAATACAGCAATTTAAGCTTCAGATTTGTTAAATCTGACTTTGATTACTAAGACATTGGGGTGAGGGATCTGATACTCTTTCTTAAGCAGCATGTTTCCAACCAAGTCATTTTCTTCTTTGCACATCCAGTAAGCACAGCGTTAAATTTCAAGTTTACAGGAGAATCAGACAAATAAAATGTTACATATTAAAATGTCTGTAATAGGCATGATGAAATGCTTCCCAAGGAGCTCATGCTGGGAGTGTTACCTCTATCTAGAAGGTCTCCTTGTTATGTAATAAAGAAAAGAACAAAAAAAAGGCTTTCCTGAAGTTCTTATTTAGGAATAAGAATGTAAATACATACAATGCATGTAAAAAGATTGAAATTAAGTGGGATTATCCAATAACAGATTTGTTCTCTACCGACCTCACCAGTGACGGTTAGATATTTACATCACCAACATTAGAATGGCTAACTATAGCCTAGAAAAATAAAGCACAGGCAAAGATGCTATTAAATATCTATACAGTTGTCAAACATTTATTTATCTGAAGAACAGGAATACTCAGGTTTTGCGTAAGCATAACATAGTCTAAATTCTTAACTGAAGACAATGAGGAAAACTACATCCAAAAGAGTCTACGTGACATGCAGTTGACACTACAGTAAGTTACCTGCAGTGACTAAACAGGAGCTCATCAGGGCAAACAGGGCCATCACACAACGCGAAGTCATTTTTCTTTCTCCAACAGTATGTCTCATCCAGTCACTTCAGACTGTACTTCTCCAGGTCACAGAAAGCGTTTGCAGACCAAAAGTAGCTTTAAAATCTCCTCTTTCCAAATAGTCAACTGCCTGTAAAAAGAAACACAATTTCAATTAGAAAACATAATGCAAAAACATCTTTTCATAGAAAAACACATATTAAAGTAAAATGGACAACTTCTGAAAAGTGCAGGATAAGAAATTTAGCTTAAGACATGCCAAACACACCAAAACCCATTGCTGGTGAGTCCACTGCAAAGCAAAGCAACCCTACAAGATAGTGTGGACCTGTCTTCTAGGGTTTAAATCTTTGCGGAAGCAGACTGCCTTATCTTTCTCTCTTGGAGCAGCTGGTAGGTTTGAACTGCTGACATTCTGGTTAGCAATCCAATGCTTAACTCACTGTGCCACCATGGCTTCTTAAAAGATGCCAAGACAGCACTAAAGTAAATGGGGAGAAGGAGGTGGAGCAGGGGTTGTGATTACCTAATGAAGATTTTTACGACACATACTTGGCAAATGAAATATGCTTGCTTCTTTTTGACATTTTACATCTTTGGTTTTATGTAAAAAGTTTAGGAATATAAAAGAAAAGCAAGATATACCTGTAAAATGACATCACCAGTCATTTTGTTGCATTACAATAATCAATGGCACTTGATCCATGTGTTTTCTAAGTGTCAGCAAGAAAACATAATGAACTCTGATTGGAGAATCAATCTAATGTTACAATCACAAAGTTATCACAAAAATTAAAATATACTCAGAATCACTGAAAGATTATTTAGTTTACCATTATTTTAACAGGGAAAAATCTTCCTTTCCTCTGAGTCCTATCTGAAATCATTTGGTTACTAGACTACAGGACCCAATAGGTCACCTTTTCTTGTACAACCCTTTAATGACAAACACATAAACCAATGGAACAAAATTGAGAGCTCAGATGTAAATCGATCCACCTATAGAAAGCTTATCTCTGACAAATACCCAAAGTCCATTAAATGGGGGAAGAAATAGCCTCTAACAAATGGTGTGTCAAAACTGGACATTTATCTGTAGAAAAATGAGACAGGACCCACACCTCACAATGTACACTAAAACTAACTCAAAATGGATCAAAGACCTTACTATTAAACCTAAAACTATAAAGATCATGGAAGTAAAAATAAGGGCCAGGCTGTTGTCGTTGTTGTTAAGTGACATCAAGTCGATTCCAATCCATAGCGACACTGTATAGGGTTTCCAAGGAGCAGCTGGTGAGCTTGAACCCCCGACCTTGCAATTCAAATGACTCTGCAGTCTGATGCATTAGCCCACAGCCCCACACCAGGACTCCAAGGGCCAGGCTAGAGGCCCTAATATATAAAGAGAAAACCAAACCTGAAACTATACAAACAACAGAAAATGAACTAGATAAATGGAACCTCCTAAAAATTAAGCACTTAATTTTTGAACTCATCAGAAGAACTTATCAAAAGACTTCCTCAAAAGAGGAAGACTTGGAGGAAAAAATTGGTAATGGTATATCCAACAAGGGACAAACCACTAAAATTTGTAGAAAACTTCAACATCCCAACAGCAAAAAGACCAATGAATCCAATTTTTAAATGGGCAAAAAACAGGAACAGACACTTACCAAGAAGATATTCAAGCAATCAACGAATAAATGAAGAAATGTTCACAAAACAAAACACACTGAGACATCACTTCATCTAGTAATAATAACAATGATTAAAAGAACAGAAAATGCGGGTGAAAGTGCAGAGAGACTGTAATTCTCCTACACTACTGGTGGGATTGCAAAATGGTACAATCACTGTGGAAAGCAGTATGGCACTTCCTTAAAAAGTTACAAATAGAGATATCATATGGTGCAGCAATCCCACTTATGTGTATTCATCCTACAAAAATAAGAGTCATTACTCAAGTAGGCACATACATATCCATGTTCACAGCACTATACACAACAGCAAAAAGATGGAAAAAACCTAAGTGACCATTAATGAATGAATGAATGAACAATGGTATAACAACACAATGGAATACACAACAGAAAAAAACACTGCCCAATCCTGTGCCATCCTCACAATTGTTATGTTTGAGCCCACTGCTGCTGCCATTGTGCCAATTCATCTCACTAGGGGTCTTTCTCTTTTCACTGACCCTTTACTTTACCAGCCATGATGTCCTTCTCCCGATGACATATCCAAAGTATGAGAGACGAAGTCTGAATATCCTGGCTTCTATGGAGCATTCTTAGTGCTCATCTCCCGACACAGATTTGTTTGTTCTTCTGGAAGTCCATGATACTTTTAATATTTTTCTTCAATGCCATAATTCAAATGCACTGATTCTTCTATGGTCTTTCTCACTCATTGTCTAACTTTCATATGCATATAAGGCAATTGAAAATACCACGGGTTGGGTAGTTGCACCTTAGTCCTCAAACTGACATCTTTGCTCTTGAACACTTTAAAAAAGGTCCTGTGTAGCCAATTTGCCTATTGCAATACATCATTTGATTTCTTGACTACTGCTTCTATGAATGTGTATTGTGGATCCAAGAAAAATGAAGCCTTTGACAACTTCAATATTTTCTCTATTTATCACGATGTTATTTATTTGTCCAGTTGTGAGGGATTTGTTTTCTTTATATTAAGGTGCAATCCATACTGAAGGCTGTGGACTTTAGTCTTCATCAGTAAGTATTTTAAGTCCTCTTTGCTTTTAAGCAAGCAAGGTTGTATCATCTGCAAATCCCAGGTTGTTAGTGAGTCATCCTCCATGTTCTTCTTCATATAACCCATCTTCTCGGATTATTGGCTCAGCATATACATTCAGTAAGCATGGTGAAGGGACTTCTCTGTTGATGCACTGCTGCAGCAGTTTTTAATTATTTTCAGTTTTTTACTTGCATGTGATATTAATGATATTGTCCAATGATTTCTGCATTCCGTTGGGTCATCTCTTTGGAATGGGGACAAATATGGATCTATTCCAATCTGGTGGTCAGGTAACTGTCTGTCGAATTTCTTGGTATAGATCAATGAGCACCCTCAGTGATGCATCAGTTTGTTGAAAGATTTAAATTAGTATTCCGTCAATTCCTGGAGTGCAGCTTGGGCCTCTTCCTTCAGTGCCACTGGTTCTTGATTATATGTTACCTCTTGAAATGGTTGAACATCAACCATTTCTTTCTGGTACAGTGACTCTGTGTATTCCTACCATCTTCTTTCGATGCTTTCTGCATCATTCAATATTTTTTCCCATAGAATCCTTCAATATTTCAAGTCTTAGTTTGAGGTTTTTTTCAGTTTAAGAAATGCTGAGAGTATTCTTCCCTTTTGATTTTTGAATACCAGCTCTCTGCACATTTCATTATAATACTTGACTTTGTCTTCTCTAACTGCCCTTTGACATTTTCTGCTGAACTCTTTTACCTCCTCATTTCTTCCATGCTCTTTAGCTTCTCTATGCTTAAGAGCAAGTTTCAGTCTCTTCTGACATCCATTTTGGTCATTTCTTTCTTTCCTGTCTTTTTAATTACCTTTTTTTTCCCCTTATGCCTTATTTTTTTTTTTTTTTTTTTTTTTTTTTTTTTTTTCATCTTTTGTTTTATTCTTAGTCTCTTGTGTCTCCCACAAAAGAAGAACTCCAACCAACAGAGAGTGTGATTAGGATCTTTCCCTGAGCCAGCAGCAACCACAGCAGAATGCAGAGCTGGTAGGAGCTACTGAAACTTACTGTAAAGGGATGATTGGTGAGTGTTTGTCCATTTTCTGGCCTCTTTATATTACGGTGCAATCCATAATGAAGGCTGTGGACTGAAGGCTATGGATTCTAGTTGCTCAAATGGAAAGGAGGAGAGAAGGAATCATTAAAAGATTGCATATTGAGATCTGATCCCAATGGGGGCATCACAAGGAGTGGGTAGCGTTTAAGCCTAGGTTTTAGCCTCTTGTGCTGGGAACTGCTTTGCAAAGCAGTGCAAAATAAGATGCTTCAATAAATGTTAGGGAAGGGCCTAGCTGTGGACAGTCAGGAAGGCTGTGGGATGAATATAATTCAAAGAGTCCTTCTAAGTGTCAAGGAATAAGGAAAGGGACAGGCAGATGTCTCATTCTGTCCACACCTTCTTAATGGACAAGTTCCACTCCCAGGTTAGGTGGTCGCACTTGTCAGGGTCGGTAAAGAAGGACTTGTTGTGGTAAGTGCCCTGGGCCAGCATGCCCTTCGGAGCCTCTTCAGTCGGAATCAGGAATTCATACTCTTCAAGCTGAGGCCTATAGCTGCCAACCATGAAAGATGCCTTACCCACTTTTATACCAGTCGGGTAAGTGTGCTTTATCTATTTCAGGCCTGACACAATATCTCTGTTAACAATGAAGTGAATTTTAACTCTGTATTCAACACCTTCCTTTAACACAGAGGTTTCTTTTTTGAGGGTGGCACGATCTCCAGTGAGGTCCATGGTGATTGGTCCTGGGGCACTGTCACACACCAGGGTTAGTCAGGTGACCTTAACATTGGGGGCTGTTGGGTCTGCTATCACAGGACTATCCCCCAGGAGTGTTTTCATGTACTTGGCCAGACTTTCATCATCTTTGTCTATCTCCTGCAGCTCTTCCAGAGACTTCTGAGGTGGGGGCTTGTCATTGAGCTTGCTGTCCAGCTCATCCTCCTCCACCTTCAGATGTGGTTCTGGGGCCTGTTAAATCATCTGCCTTGTTCAGGAATGCAGTTGCAAATGAGTTACGGGCAGATAAAGGGGGATTCCTAAATCTGGAGATGTGGGTCTAGAGCACGTCCATGAAGAATTTGAATCATCTCTGCAAGACTGATATTTCATTTAGTCAAGGATCTGGGTCTGCTTTTCCTTTAGGATGTTCTTGATGTCATCTTACAACTCTTCTGGTCTTCAGACATTAGTATCTAATGCATCAAATAAGTTCTTGTGATGTTCTCTAAATTCAGGTGGGTTATATTCAATTTCATATTTGGGTTCTCATGGGCTTGTTTAATTTTCTTCAGCTTCAGTCTGAACTTGCAAGTGAGCAGCTGAAGGTCTGCTTCAGTCTGCCACAGCCTTGTTTTGGCAAATGATATTTAGCTTTTTCACCATCTCTTCCCACAAATGTAGTAACTTTGTTTCCTGTGTTTTCAGTCTGGTGAGGTCCAGGTGTATACAGTCACTTTTTATGTTGTTTAAAGTGGGCATTTGCATTGAAGATGTCATTGGTCCTGCAAAATTCTATCATGTGATCTCCAGCATCATTTCTATCACCAACACCATATTTTCCAAATACTGATCCTTACTCTTTGCTTCCAGTCTTTGCATTCCTGTTACCAGTAATTATCAATATATCGTGATGACATATTTGATCAATTTCAGACTGAAGAAGTTGTTAAAATTCTTCAATTTTTATCATCACTGGCTTTAGTGGTTGGTGGATAAACTTGAATAATATTGGTATTAATTGTCTTTCTTTTGTTGTTATTGTTAGTGGTTGTCAAGTCGGTACTGACTCATAGCGACTCTATGCACAACAGAACAAAACACTGCCCGGTCCTGGACCAACCTCACAATTGTTGCAATGTTTGAGCCCACTGATTCTGCCACTTGGCCAATCCATCTTGCTGGGGGGTTTTCCTCTTTTTCTCTGACCCTCCACCTTACCAAACATGATATCCTTGTCCAGTGACTGGTCCCTCCTGACAATAAGTCTGAAGTATGAGCGACGAAGTTTGGCCATCCTGGCCTCCAAGGAGCACTCTGGCTACACTTCTTCCAACACAGACCTGTTGGTTCTTTTGGCAGCCCGTGGCACTTTCAATATTCTCTTCCAACACCATAACTCAAATGCACCAATTCTTCTACGATCTTATTCACTGTCCAGCTTTCACACATGCATATGAGGTTATTGAAAATACCATGGCTTGGGTCAGGCGCACCTTAGTCCTCAAGCTGACATCTTTGCTCTTCAACACGTTCAAAAGGTCTTGTGCAACAGATTTGCCTAATGTAATATGTCATTTGATTTCTTGACTGCTGCTTCCATGAATGTTGATGGCTGATCCAAGAATGAGTCGCTATCAGTCGGAACCAACTCAGTGGCACCTAACAACAAAAACAACATGCAAGCTGAACAGGCACTAGTAAGCAGTTAGTATTCCAAAGGAACAATAAGAAATGACTTGTTCTTGCATGTCAGAAGTAAAGTTATCCAATAATTGGGCAATGCAGGATAACAGAATGTCCAGGAAACATCTCAAACAGCTGGGGTTTGCAGTCTTGTTACCCTCACCCAGGAAATAACAGTCACAGAACCAATTTATTAGCTTCAGAGAAAAAGCAAACTTGTGTACTTTGCAGATACAGGATAAAAAAATACAAAAACAATGGCAAAATGAATTTTGAGTTAAATTGTCTTAGTACAAGAGAAAGATTCAAAATGATACTTTGCACTACACTAGTTGCCTTTATGAAGGAAGGAAATAGGTAATTGAGGGGTAAGGGTCTGAAGGAACAGGGATCTTTTCATTAAATTCCCTTTTAGATCTTGTACCATGTGGAAGCATTGCCTATACACAAGTAATAACAACAAAGTTTTCATTTAAAAAAGAACTTTTTAGCAATATCTGAAAACTAAATTATATATGCATAAGGCATAACGGTTCAATCTTGGAATATGATAGTGGTTCTGGTAGCACTGTGGGCTAGGTGTTGGGTAGCTAACCACCAAGGTCAGTGGTTCAAACCCACAAGTCACTCAGTGGGAGAAAGATGAGGCTGTCTGCTCCTGTCTCAGAAATCCTACTTATGGATGCTATGAGTTGGGAATCAACTTGATGGCAGTGGTGGTGGTGGTGGTGGTAGTGTGCCGTGGAGTCGGTTCCAACTCATAGCAAGCGTGCATAGGGTTTCTGAGGTTGTAAATCTTTACAGGAGCAGAAAGCCTCATCTTTCTCCCATGGAAGAACTAGTAGTTTTGAACTGATGACCTTGCGGTTCACAGCCTGATTCGTAACCACTATGCTACCAGAGCTCCTTAAGAGTTCAAAATTAGTGTGTGGTTATTTATATTAATGTTAGCTACTATAAAGTTCTACCTCAGAATTAGTTCAGTCTTTTGTTTATTCTAAATACTATTGTTGTTAGTTGACAGGGAACTTCTGACTCACAATCAGCCACAACTGACACAGAATCATTAAAGAACACAACTGCCAGTTAAAGTGAAGCACACATCCATCACCAGTGGCTTACCTCTAAAACGGATTCAATTATCATTTTGGAAGTCATAAAATTGAATTCAGTCATACCTTGATGTTCAACATTTCTATCACCACAATACCGTCAAGTGAAATGAAAACCTCTTCTTTTCACTTAAAACATCAACAACAGCAAAGCGAAAGTCCATGTTTTTTCCCTTCAAAAACTTAGATTTCCTGAATGGATTGATTCTAAAAGAATATGCTACTTCAGCAAACACTGGAGGCAACTTTTATAAAGCAAAGTCCAGTAAGGAGATCTCAGAAGAAGATGGCCTCCCAGAGGATTTTTATATGACACATAAACTGTAACTGGCACAAGGTGTGTGGAAATATTTAATGAGCTTGTGACACCCTCCTTATCCACAACTACAGAGGGTCGGGACTCTGCTGCATTCATCCAGGTCTAAAAGAATCTTGTGGAAAAGAAAAGCAAATGGTTCTATTAAAAATATAGACTGCAAATTGCTGACAAGAATATTGGGCAATTATTAAAATGTAGCAATTACAGATACAATACAGCCAAGCTAAACAGTTGGATGCCCAAAGGCAAACCACAGCAAGTTTACACCGGATCTTAAAACATCTCCTCGGAAGTCCAAAACAAGTTGAAACTACACACTGCTGTTTCTAACAAAGAGAGAGCTTTTCTTCTTTTAGTTTAAAAGTTTTCTTCACAATGTAACTTATTCAAGAAGAAAATAAACTGTTAAGTGTTTTCCTTTAATCTTCCCACTGTGGTGACAGGATCCTAAGGTGCAGGAAAATAAGGTAAGTGTTTCATAGTGACAGTCACTTGTGTAAATTCCAATTTTGGCCTAAACTTGTACACTTCAGTGACTTAACCACACAATTTAGGGCATGGTTCCCTATTAGATGAATGCTAGATGATCAAACGCTTCCAAGAAGTTATAGTTTTAAAATAAAAATAGGGAAATACAAGCTCATCTTTCTTCTGTGAGGTTGCATCGCACTTTTCAATGACAGGAAACCCTGATCCAAGCTGGATCTCTTTGGAATTTATGAACGAAACATTTTCTTTAGAAATACAAAGAAGATACTCTGAGACAGTGAAAGAACAATAATTTGGGGTCTACTGTATAATATGAGACATTGCAGTTCAGTGATTGAATTCTTCTATCTATATAAGAGACCCAGGTTCAATTCCTGGTCAATGGACCTAATGTTTAGCTATCACTGTGTGTCAGGGAAGGCTTGCATGTTGCTATGATTCTGAACAGCTTCCAGTCTAAGATGGAACTAGAAAGAAAGTCCTGGCAATCTACTTGGAGAGATCAGCTAATAAAAACCCTAAAGACTACAACTTTATAATGTACCACTCAATCTGGGGATGCTGCATTTTGTCCGGTTAACATGGAGTCATCGGCCTTGGGAGCCAACTTCATGGCAATTAGCAACAACTGGGTAATAGTGATGCTGACACATTTCAGAAAGAATGTGCTACCAGCAACGCCAGAGACGAACGCAGAGATGGGGTCATGGAGAGGGGGAGCAGCTGAGGATTCTAGATTCATGGGAAAAGAGGGACTAAGAGCTGGTAGCCTGGAGGCGTACTTGCAGAACGTGCTCTTTGTAAGTGTAAATTATTATTTATGTCTGAGTGTTTAAAAAAAAAAAAAAAAAAACTTGTAAGTGGTCAGCCCAGGGCACAAATGGTCTTTATATTTACCTGGAACAACGGAGGAAGGAGAGTTAGGCACAGGAGGACATGGAACGTGTAGCTAATGTCTCCTTTGTCATGAGACCAGAAGAACTAGATGGCATTCTGCTAACATTACTGAACAGTCTGATCAAAGATTCCATAAAAGAATCCTTATCAAAGAGGGAGAAATGCAGAACAGAATTTCTAATTCTCAAGGACTCTAGACTTGCTGGAGCCATGGAGGGTGGATGGACCTCTAAAACTATTGTGATAATCTTTAAACCTTAAACCAAAACTGAACAATAGCATAACTAGTTTTTTGGTTTTTTTTTAAAAAAGGTCTGTCTTCAACATTGTTGTTAAGTGCCGTTTGTTGTTGTTATTAAGTGCCATCCAGTCAGTTCTGACCTTATATAGGGTTTCTGAGGAGCAGCTGGTGAGCTTGAACCAACGACCTTGCAGTTGAAATGGCTTTGCAATCTGGCACATTAAACCACAGCGCCACACCAGGACTTTTAAGTGCCGGTTAGTCCATTCCAACTTACAGCGACCCTACATAGGGTATTCCAAGAAGCAACTGGTGGGTTTGAACCACAAACTTTGTAGATGGAGTCCAGTGCTTATCTTAAAGTGCCATGCCAGAACTTGGTCTTGAACAACATATCCTTTTAAAAACTAGCTATGAGATCAAATTAACAGCAGCAACTCCAAAGTGTAGACTAGAACCTCAGGGGGTAGTGAGTTTGTTAATGCGAGAGAAACAACTCAGAAAAGGAGGATGAGAAAGGCTGTACAACTTGAAGAACATCATCAATGTCACTAAACTGTACATACATGTAGAAACAGTTGATAAATTTTGCTGCATATGTTCTCAACAATAAAATTTAAAGGAGGGAAAAAAAAGTGCTACCCCAACATTCAAGGAGTCCTGGTGTGGCACTTTAGGATAAGCACTGGACCACACAGTGGTCCGTGGTTCGAACTCAACAGTCACTCCTCAGAGATCCCATACAGGGTCGCTATGAGTCAGAACTGACTCATCGGTTACTTAACAACAACATCAACATTCAAAGGATATCAAACTTTTAGTATTCACAAATCAACAAAAGAAAATTCTGAAGGCTTAATGGGTTAAAAAAAATTTTTCAGGAGAATATACTACTACTTCTTCCAATTTCAGAGTTTCCCTGTTTTTACATCACTGAATCTATTAAAGTGAGTGTACTGCCCCACCACCTTCCTCAGTGACCCAAAAGACAATTTAGGGCTTGGTTCCCTATTAGATAAATGCACTGATAAAGACCAAGATTCACTGAAAACACCCTACTCCAATGAGTCCTTAAAACCATCAGGATTTAAAACTAATGTTCATGTTCAAAAGGAGTGGTTGGGAACAATATTCCCAGAAGGTGAGAATGCTTTCTAAAAGAGTAAATCTTGCTCTATTTTACAAGACTTTATATTTGCAACATAAAAAGTTACAAAATAGATGTCTAGCAATAAACAATGAACCAGTTTAAAAAAAAAAAAAAAGATTACTACTCCTTACTGTTTGAACCACAGGATCAGCAGTCTAAACTCACCAGCCTCTCCTTGAAAACCCCATACAGGGTCGCTATGGGTCGGAACCAACTTGACAGACGGAACTTAACAACAACTTACATGGCTAACACACCTAGCAATATATGTTAGATTATTCAAAATCAGAATTCAATCTCTTATAACCAATTTTTCAATGAAATGAACCAGCATATTAAAGGTATAGGAATAACTTTTCAATTTGGAAGAGGTTATTGAATTCAATATGAGTTTATTAATGAGGAGGAATTCAAGGCCCCAAAGATCAATACTTTTCCAAAATAAGATGGCATACCAACTCACTGCCAATGAGTTGATTCCAACTCATAGTAAGTAACCCTGTATAGAGTTTCGGGCTCTAGATATCTTCACAGAAGCAGTTAAGTCTCATCTTTCCCCACAGAGCAGCTCAGTGGGTTTGAAACGATAACTGTGTAGCAATCCAGTGCTTATCCAACAGTGGTATCAAGGTAATATGGCATCTTACTAAAAAAAAAAATAAAAAAAATTCACTGCCAGAGTCCATTCCAACTCATAGTAAATCTGAATAGGGTTTCTGAGGCTGTAAATCTTTCCAGGACTTTACAGAAAGTCTCATCTTTCTCCCATGGAGCAGCTGGTAGGTTTGAACTACTAACCTGGCAGTTAGCAATCTAGAGTTTATCCTACAGTACAAGGGCTCCCTTAATATGGCATTTGTTGTTGTAAATGCCGTTAAGTTGGTTCCAACTCACAGCGACCCTGAATAGGGTTTCCAAGGAGCAATTCATGAGTTTGAACCACCGGCCTTGCAGTACAGTGCTTATTTTACAGTGCCACTTCTATGACCATTATTCCTCATTCTGTCTCCAGGTCTGTCACCACAAATTGGGGGTCATTTTTCTATCCCTCAACACCCAATCTCTTAAAACATACCTGTTTTTTTTTTCAGGAATAAGGGAAGCCTGCTAAGACAGCCACTGACTCCCATGTTGATAAATGCATCTTGCAGAAATCATTATGGATCACAAACTGTAAACTGGCTTTAGATCCATGGATGACAGCTATAAGAAGTAAACAATCCTTGACAACACTGTACAACTCAAAAGTTTACTGAAGCACCAACCTGTATATTATCATATCCTAGTCCTAGTGTAAAGAGCTCTGGTAGCGTAGTGGTTACAAATTGGGCTGCGAACCGCAAGGACAACAGTTCGAACCTACCAGCTGTTCCACAGGAGAAAGATGAGGCTTTCTGCTCCCGTAAAGATTTACAGCCTCGGAAACCCTGTACAGGGTCGCTATGAGTTGGAACCAACTCCACGGTACACAGCAGCAGCAGCAGTCCTGGTGTGGCACTGAGCATTAAAGTGCTGAACTGCAAAGTTGATTTGAATCACAAGGTCGGTGGTTCAAGCTCACCAGCTGCTCCTCGGAGTCACTACGGGTGACTATACAGGGTCACTATAGGTCAGAATTGACTCGACGGCACTTAACAACAACAGTATTGATATTGTTCAGCCTCCAAAAGGAGAAGGAAAATCAGGAAAATATTCAACAAATTTGAAAATGTGAAGGACTGGTATACTATTGAATGGGATGGCACTGAAGAATAATGTGCTGGACTGCAAGGAAAGTTTGAGCCACAAGGCTGGTGGTTCAAACCCACCAGCTGCTCCTCAGAAACCTTATACAGAGTCATTGTGGGTCAGAATGACTCAACAGCACTTAACAACAACAACAAAACCCAAATATTAAATTGTTGTTAAGTGCCATCTAGTCAGTTCCAACCCATAACGACCCTGTATAGGGTTTCCAAGTAGCAACTGGTGAGCTTGAACCACCAACCTTGTGGCTCAAACTGATTTTGCAGTCCAGGGTATTAACCCACAACACCATACCAGGACTCCAAATAGTAATAATAAATAATACCTAGGTTTCTGTACCTTATCCATGGAATTGTTTTCTAACAAATCATTATCATGTCTCTACCTGCCATTTTTGGAGCACAGTAGCTCTGTATGATAAGCACTGGACTGTGAGTCACAAAGTCAGCGGTTCAAGCCCATCAGTTGCTCCACAGGAGAAAGATGAGGCTTTTAGCTCCCTCAAAGATGAACATCCTCAGAAACCCTAGACAAGGTCACTTTTGAGTTGAAGCTGAATAAACAACAACTGATTCTTTTTAAATTACACACTGTTAAGTGTGCAAATATGAGTTCCGGAGTGGCACTGCAAGATGATGCACTGAACCACAAGGTCAGTTTGAACTGCAAGGTCAGCAGTTCAAACCTACCAGCCATTTCTTGGAAATCCTACAGAGGGTTGCTATGAGTTGGAACTGACTCGATGGCACTTAACAACACAACAAAAAAATCTGCAAATGGTTAAATAAAAAGCTGGTAGAGGAATTGTTCTGATGGCCATTCAACATGTCATTATGGTTAAAATGCATCTAAGGTTTTCAAAAAGGAGATTGAGAAAAGAGGACGATGGATGACATCAATATCTTGTTTGGCAGCCTGTAAAACGGGGTATACAGGATGTAGAGCAGATACTGTTGTTTGTCTGATGACATTTGGATGCCCTTTAAGACCTGCACACACACAAAGCCACCTTAGTGAGTCATAACAGCAACTCTCAGATCTCTCTACTACACAGAAGGACGAGATCATTCCAAATACCACTTTCAGCCAGGTTTGGCACAAGACGGGAAAAAGCCCTGGATTTGGTGAAGAAATCTTTGGAAACATATCCAAACACTATTTATCTGTATGTAATATGTGCCAGGCATTGTACAAGATGCTGAGGTTATAGCAGTGAAAAATGGAGTCCCAAATCCTGCCCTCATGGAGCATACATTCTAGAAGTACCATCATTTACTGTTTTAGACAAGACAATTTCCGGAAATTCATTTCAATCTTCATCAAAGGTTGAATGTGCAAGGCACTGGGGGTATAATGGCAAAGGAAAAAGACACATTCTTTGCCCTGGTGTGTTTCAGTCTTGTCAGAGAAACTGACAAACAAATGTAAGTGCAAACATGTAATTTAGGAACCCAAGATATGAGCTCTGGAAAAACTATAAATACTCCACAACCTGAAAGACAAGTTGAGATTTAAAGGGGCAAGTGGGGGGAGGCATTACAGCTAGAGGTACCCCTAAAGGTTCCTGGCCCTGGCAGAACATATGAGGTTGTTGTTGTTGTTATGTGCCATGGAGTCGGTTCCGACTCATAGCAACCCTGTATAGGGTGATTTCTGAGGCCGTAAATCTTTAGGGGAGCAGAAAGCCTCCTCTTTCTTCCTCCGAACAGCTGGTAGTTTCAAACTGCTGACCTTGCGGTTTGCAGCCCGATTTGTAACCACTACACTACCAGAGCTCCTTAAATAAGGCTCAAGAAAGGATTTAAGCATGATCAGATTGGGCTTTTAAAGATCTCCTTAGGCAAGAAAAGCACGGAGGGTTAGCCCAGAGTACAGTCTTAGTTTCTTCATTTGTAAAAAGGTGGTAATAACAAATAGACTTACATACATCATACAGTTACTGCTTCAGGTATCAAATGAACAATATAGAAACTATCATTATTTATCATTAGAAGGTTGTCTCTAGCTAGGAAATTTATTGTCCTGAGACCTAAGATTAATTAAAGTTCAAACATGCTGTGACTGCCAATGGCAGGAAAAGAAAGGAGGCAGACTCCTCATGAACCTTCATCTAAACTTATAGATAGCAACTCCACAGAAGATTTAGTGGAAGGGAGAGGAAGGCACATAGGGCAAGAGGTTGCAAAGAAGCAGTTTTCCACCCTCCCTTCCACCGCCCTCACTCCTACAGAGAAAGGTGGGCCATACCTCTGGGGCCAGGCCCACATGACACAACTCTGGTCCCAACAACCTAGGTTTCCATTCTTACAGCCTTTTTGTCTACCACAGCACAACAAGCCTTACTGCAAACCCAGCAAAGAAAGGATGATTATGTGGATATATTTCATAACGTTGTAAAAGACCACGTTTTAGTCATTTGAGGATCATAAACTAGGAAGAATTTCTCACTCAGCTTCACAATACTCTAAGATGCACCTTTTACATTAAATAGGCTTCTTGCATTTTTCATAAGGACATCTATTTTTAAGCTAAATTAATAGAGAACTATACTTGGGAGTTCAGACAAATCTGGCTTACTTAGACTTTTAGTGGGCAAGTCATCTAGTCTCCACCATTCCTCATCTGTAAAACTGTGAACAATGTTTTAATTGTAATATACAAAATAGAATGTGGCCTTAATACCTAAAATAATACCTGAGTATTATTTTACTCTACAGAATACATTTTAAACAAATAATAGCCTTTGGTGTTATTATGGTTAAAATGCATCTTAGGCTTTCAAAAAGAATCAAATAAACTATGTTGTTATATGCCATTGAATCAATTCCAACTCATAGCAACTCTGTTTGAACCACCAACCTTGTAGTTAGCAGTCTAGTGCTTATCCTATAGTGCCACACCAGTACTAGTACCAAGATTAATATAAATAATAATTTGCATTAAATCTTCTATTAATTTTAACTTTTTATTTTAAATTAGGCGAAGGTAAATTATTTTATATAATAAATAGCAACTTACTAACACCTTTGATTCATTTCTTTACTTGTATTTACAGGAATTCTGCAAAGTATATAAATTCTGAATAAACACTCCAGCAGTAGATTATACTGTGCTAATTACTATCAAGCAAATGGTTTTTTGTTTCCTTCACAGACTTCTAACATGAAAGCATCCTCTAGAGGGAAAGTCCCTCAATTGATATACTTCAATTATTTAACTCATATTATTTGTTAAGGAAAGGGCTCAGCAGCCTCGATATATGAAACAGCAAGAATTAAAATCCTTCAGTTCTGTTTCACCCTTCTTTATTACAGATCAAAACCCTTCACAAAGCTGCTGAATGTTACGTACTTAGTCCAAACCCATCCTCTATACAATCTAGCCACACTAGCCTTAATTCAGTCCCACAAAAAGGCCCAGTGAACATTAGAAGAGACGTTCACTCTACTGAAACTCAACTTGCCTCCAGGGTTCTCTGAGCATGACAAATCTTCTAACAACTTCAGGTATTAACCTAAGCATTACTTTTTCAGGGAAAACTGACTCCCTCAGATGAAGCTACACTGGAACACCTGGAATTACAGCAAAGTTCTTTTCTGCAGGTAAATCTTCATTATATTCTTCTAAGTATGGCATTCTTGTAACATAGTGGTTATGAATCGGGCTGTGAACCTTAAGGTCAGCAGTTTGAAACTACCAGCTGCTCCACGTGAGAAAGATGAGGCTTTCTGCTCCCATAAGGATTTACAGCCTCGGAAACCCTGTATAGGGTCGCTATGGGTTGGAAACGACTCGAGAGCACTTAACAACAACAAGAAGTATGGCATTCTTACTTATCTGTGCAAGAAGAATCACAATTTACTTAGCTCACCACATTAGCATATACTAGGCATCAACAAAGGGACTATAGTGAACATTGTATAATTACTATTGTATACATTACAATTACATATAAGGGTAGTAAATTATAAGAATATTTTTCAAAAACAAGCGACAAGTCACTAAGAACTGTGTATAAGAAGAAATCTTTAACTCAGACAGCCTCAAAGGAACAAGTGGCCGAACTCCTCCATCACTTGACCCTTTTACAAATTCACATAAGTCAATTCATCTTTCTGCACCTTTGTTTATCTCTAATATGGAGCCCTGGTGTGGCACTGCAGGATAAGCACTGAACTACTAACCATAAGGCCAGCTATTCAAATCCACCAGCCGCTCCTTGGAAACCCTATACAGGGTCACTACAAGTCAGAACCGACTCCATGGCTCTTAACACCAATAACATGAAGAGTTTAAACAAAGAAAAATCTCCTATTCTATTCCTTGCTTATCATTGTTATTATACAGATGAACAACTAACCCTGAATCTCTGCTGTAATACGAGAGCTCAAACACACTTGTGGAAATTAAAAATGCAAGATCATGTAACAGCCAGCAAAAATGACTTAACAAAAATAGAAAGTATGATCCAAGAAAATCATTCAATTTGACCACATAAACGTAAATAGAACACTAATACTGAACTTGTTATTTTTAACACAAAATTATGTAAACAAAAATATCTTCTCAGCAATGTAAGAATACACAAACCTAAATTTTGTCAGATCTGCCCATTTTTACCAAAACTTGTCATTTTTATTATATCCCCCCAAATCCATGAGTTTTACTCATTCCAAAAAGGTACATATTATCAATCCCATCCCACTTTTAACACTGCCTTCTTAAATTTGGTGTATAATTTGTTCCATGTTATCTTCTACTCAGAGCCAACTCAGAATGTTTGAAATAGATAACATCTACCCAAGACCCTTTAATTTTACAGATTAGCAAACCAAGAATTATAAAAGCTCAATGACAGCTAGTCAGTAGCAGGGCCAAGACTTGCCCTCAAGTTGCTTTATAAATTATTCTGTGGATGTCCACGTGTCTACACTGCATTTACCTTCCTATTGGAGGTCAACACTCTGCTTTCATCTTCTGATCCCACAAAACATCCCAAAGGGGCCATTTATTGAATATGTACCATGTGCTCTGGTTTCTCAATTAATCCTTTCAATATCAAAGGAGACAGATATCCTTTACTACACTTTATAGTAAAAGTGAGACTTCAAGATGCTAAGCAACTCAAGGTGACCAGCTAACAAGCAATGGTGCTAAGATCTGAATTCATGCTTTCAACCTCCTCACACAGGAACTCCTCCAGAAATAGTTTCTGATAAAGGAAGAAGAGAAGGGACAAGGTGGTGAAGGGAGAGGGAAAGGAAAGGGAGGGGAGGGAAGAGAAGGGAAGGAGGGGGGCAGGGAAAAGAAGAGAACCAGAAAGGTAGATCCTGCATTCAATCACGGCACCACTATGGACAGCACCCAGGTCCTGTGTGGACAGCTAGGTGCCCCTTCTGGTGATGAACATCTGAATAGATCTGATACAAGGGACATCTGGCTTGGTTTTAGAATCAGGGTGGTAAGACTAGTTTCTACTACTTCATTCATTCATTCAACATTTACTGATGTTGCTGTTAGCTGCCATTGAGTAGACAACCTCATGTGCAACGGAACAAACCATGATCAGTTATGGATCAGACCGGTCTTACCCATAGGATTTTATTGGCTGATTTTGGGGTCCTGGGAATCAAACTTAGGTCTTCCACATAGAAGGTGAGAATTTAACCAATGAACTAACAGTGAAATACACCAGTATTTATTAACACCTACCACATGTACTGGAGTCCTGTTGTGGCACTGTGGGCTACTGCATCAGACTGCAAAGTCATTTGAACTGCAAGGTCGGCGGTTCAAGCTCACTAGCTGCTCCTTGGAAACCCTATACAGGGTCACTATGGATCGGAATTGACTCAATGGCACTTAACAACAACAACTACCACATGTACCAGACTGCAAAGTTGTTTAAACTGTAAGGTTGGTGGTTCAAGCTCACCAGCTGCTCCTCGGAAACCCTATACAGGGTTGCTATGGGTTGGAACTGACTCAACAACACTTAACAACAACAAACCACATGTCAGACACTTTTCAATGAGTTTACCTTCTAATGGAGAAGACAATATATGAAGGAAAGTCAAAAAGTATTGCTACTATAATTCTGGTTCATACATGCACATGCTTATTCCAGACAAAATGTGTTTAAACATGTCTCTGTCATCAGTGGGTGGCTGTAGACAAGTTATCTTAGTAACATACTTGTCTTACTTGCATTAAGGTGCCTTGAAAACAATCCAATCCAAACAGTGGTTTCTGAGGGGATCTGCTGGGCCAGTTAAATTCAAGGCAGAGAGATCAGTTCAGAAGGTACTGGCAACTTTTTTTTGGAATTTCCAAGGGGTAACCTAGATAGATTTTCTCAAAGAACATAGGGCAATCACAAGGGCTTATTATGAAGAAATTTTAAGAAAATGGAAAACTGTATAGATGAGAAAAAAGGCCAAATGAGTTGTGTTGGAGAATTTTTCAATTTAATAGTTTTGAATCCCAGGATTACATTATGTTGCTGACTTTACACATGGCTGATTAACTTCCTTCTCAGCCTTTGACTTCCTTGGCTGGACTTCTTGTTCTGACAAGGAGGACTCGGGGTATCATATTGATCTTATCACTGTAAGATTGAGAGGCAAATTGCTCCAACATCCCTGTTAAACTGCTATAAATGATGTCTTCACTCAACATACCCCTACCCCAAGAATCTGATGCTTGTTCAGAGCTATAACTTACTGCCATTTTGATTTGCTACTGGTATTAGAGGATCAGATCCAACTGGTCTTGACTCACTAGTAACACTTACAGAAACAAGTGGCTCACAAGAAATCAGTGAAATTACAATCCTCTGCCTTGGGAAGGGTTAAAACTACATTGCACCAGTTACCATCAAGACAATTCTAAGTCCTGGAGACCCCACATGTGCAGAGTAGGGCTGTTTTCAAAACCGGATCACCAGGCCTTTCTTCTGAGGAACTTCTGGGAAGGTTTGAACTACTAACCTTTTGCTTAGTAGTTAAGTACTTAATCATTTGTGCCACCCAGGGACACAAAACTTAGTGATTTAATTTTTTAAAGTCCTTTATCCAATATACTTTGTGCCTAAAATTAACATTTCTTTTTTAAGGAATTAAAGCATTAAAGCAAAACTCAAGAGTCATCTGGCCTGGTTGTCTCAAGACTAATTTCCTTAGGCCACAGCCCCTAAGTAAGGAAGGCAACTCTAGAAAGTATGTGAGTAGCTGTGGATAGGATCAGAGCAAAGGGAAGATGTTAGCACCACAATGCTATGTTTACTTTTCATCCTTATAGCCAGATGGGTTAAAGGGCAAACCACAAGTGAAGAGAAACCACAGCACGCCCAGGACTGTTAGAGGTAAAATGGGACTCTTCCCAAATGACTTGTAAGGCTGGGGAGAGCCCATGGTTAATGCTTCAAGTCACACAATTAAAAGGAAGTCACTGACAAGTCTTGAATGAGGCTTTTTAAAAATCAGATTCTCCTTCTCCTAGGCAGATCTAATGGTTACCCTTTTTAATGCTGCAACTGTACCTCAGAAAAGTGAATACATTTAATAAGAACAACAGGGAATCTGCAAAATTTTGCTTCTTTTCGTTTATTAATATATCTATAGATATAGATATATATCAAGTACTTGCTCCATACCAGGACTGTTCTAGGTAACAGGGATTCAACAGAGAATGACTGGTTGGTTGGTTACGTGACATGGAGTCAGTTCCGATTCTTAGCCACCGTGTACGTGGTTTCCGAAGCTGTAACTCTTTATGGGAGCAGAAACCCTCATCTTTCTCCTGTGGAACAGCTGGTAGTTTTGAACTGCTGACCTTGATGTTAGCAGCCCAATTTGTAATCACTACACTAGCAGAGCTCCTTCAACAGAGAATAAAACATATAAAACCCCTGCCTTCCTTAAACTTACATTCTAGTGGAGGTAAACCACTAGCTCACTGCCATCAAATTGATTCTAACTCAGAGTGAGCCCACAGGACAGAGTCTAACTGTTCCTTAGAGTTTCAGAGACTGTAAATCTATATAGGAGGAGACCGGCTCCCCACAGAATGGTTGATGGGTTCAAACCAACCTTGGGTGTCAGCAGCCCAATGTTTAACCTACAAGTGCCACCAGGGCTCCTCCTACTGAGTAGTTATTGCTGTTGTTGTAGGGGCCATCAAGTCAATTCCAATTCCTCAGCTAAATTTTACTAAGCTTGTGATATGAATGTTGTTCAATACTTTCTGCATTCTGTTGAAGTCACTATCCATATTTTGAATGGGCACAAATATAGATCTCTTCCCGTTGATTGGCCAGGTAGCTATCTTCCAAATTTCTTGGCATAGACTAGTGAGTACTTCTAGGGTTGCATCAGTTTGTTGAAACATTTCAAGTGGTATTCCATCAATTCCTGAAACCTTGTTTTTCACTAATGCCATCAATGCACTTTGGACTTCTTCATTCAATAATACTGATTCTTGATCATACGCTACCTTCTAAAATGGCTGAAAACCAACCATTTCTTTTTGGTACAGTGTCTCTACGTAGTCCTCCCATCTTCTTTTGATTCTTTTTTATTTTATTTTATTTTATTTTGATGGTTTACCTAGTGAATCCTTCAATATTGCAGCCTCAGGCATGAATTTTTTCTTCGGTTCTTTTATCATGAGAAAGGCTGAGTGTGTTCTTCTCTTTTTGGTGTTCTAACTCCACATCTTTGCACATTTTGTTATAATACTTTATTTTGTCTACTTGAATTTCCCTCTGAAAATTACTGTGCAGCTCCTTTACTTTTTAATTTCTTCCATTCACTTTAGCTTCTCTATGCTCAGGAGCAAGGTTCAGAGTCTCATCTTACATCCATTTTTTTCTTTCTTTCCTGTCTTTTTTAATTACTTTTTGCTTTCTTCATGAATGATGTTCTTAATGCCATCTCAGAATTGTTCTGGTCTTTGGTCATTAGTGTCTAATGCATCAAATCTCTTCTTAAAGTGGAATCTAAATTCAGGCGGAATACACCGTAGGTCATATTTTGTCTCTCATAGACTTGTTTTAATTTTCTTCCACTTCAGACTGGATTTACACATGAGCGATTGATGCTCTGTTCCACAGTGTGCACCTAACAACCTTATGTTGGCTGGTGCTTTTGAGCTTCTCCATCATCTCTTCTCACAGACACAGTCAGTTGATTCTTTTATAATCATTTTTAGGGATTCCTTCTCAGGCATTTCCAAAGCCTGCCCATCTTCCAGTATGGAGTGTAGGTCTCCTTCCAGCTCATTTGCCTCAGTCACTTTATCTCGTTTCTGGACATGTGCAGATATGGTTGTCTGCTTCTGTTTTTTGGGCATTTTCAGGGGTTATCTGTGGCCTTAATACTTAGATGGGTGTGTATTTTGGTATTTTTTATGCTTTCTGAATGCCTCCAGGTAGATGTGATCAGGAAATGGGCTTCCCTTTTCACTCTTCTTCCTGAGAAGTTTCAAGATACCTCTGTTGGTCGTTTTGACGTAACTTAGAATTTCATTTTCGGCCTATTTCCTCTTTTGTCTGCTTGTCCCGCTCCACAATCCCCGTTCAGTCCTTTTTTCTAGTTGGAAACAGTTCAGGGCCGGCTGTGGCCGTTTGGTTTTAATTGGAAACTGTCTCTTTAAATTTCAAGGAGATCTATGCGCATGCGTAGTAGAACCCTCTGAGGGTGGGGCTCTAAGATGCCCACTAGCTCAGGCACCCTTATAGTCACCAAAATGGAGGTGCACAGACAGCAAGGGACCAATGAACAGATACCAAAAGAAAGACTGTCCACACCTTTATCTCAACGGTTCTGCCAGGCATCTGTGGCAGCTCAGATCCTTCCCCCCCATGGTCTCACCAAGATGGCAGCCCCTGGAACAGCCGAATGTCCCGGACTAGAAAGCAATAGATTTCTTGCTTCTGCCACAAATTCCCCCAGCTGTGAGCCTTCCATCCTTCTAAATATTCCTTTATATGTGGTTCAGAGTTCTGGTACCATCCCCTGGGCCTGCCTGGTAGGGTATTCTGTGTTGGTGGTGCAGCTCTTTGCTGCACGTCCACCTGATTGGCCATCTTGTTTGCTCTCCAGTCAGTTGATTCTTATATACTCCATCTGGCAAGGTTCACATGTATATTTGCCATTTATATTGTTGGAGAAAGGTATTTGCAATGACGAAGTTGTTGGTTTTGCAAAAATCTATCATACAGAATTCAGCATTGTTTCCATCATCAAGGCCACGTTTTTAAAATGTGGTTTCCTCCTGTTTGTTTCCAACTTTCACATTTCCAATCACCAGTAATTATCAATAATCCTGATTGCATGGTTGATCAATTTCAGAGTGATGATGAAAGCATCTGTTAAATGTATGATTCAGTCTGGGAAGGAAGACTGACTGAAGAGCTGACATGGGAAATAAAAGAGGTGAGAGTGGGTACCACAAACAAATGATATATTAGGTTTTTTAACTTAATTTTCACAGAAAGACCTACAGAGCAAGCAGGTGACACTATCCAATTGGCTGCTAGAAATATGGGTATGAAATATAACATTGTGAATGATTAACAGAGATGGCTGACCATGGAAGCATGGTCATATGAGCAATTGAATGTAGACTGAGAAGAATCTACATTGGAGAATGCCAACCCCCAGGGATCAATCACTGAAAAGGAAGCCTGGAGATTGAAAACATAAAAGAAGTTACCTCAAAGGGGAGTAGGGAGAATGTAAGGAAAAGAGGAGAGCAAAGCAACAAATGCACAGAGGAGAGGGTGATTAAGATGCTGACTGAAAGCAAGCAAAGGCTTGTGCACTCTGCACATTTTCTAGAGCCATGTCATGATACAGTAGGTGTGAGAACTCTTCTGAGCAAACCTAGGAGTAAATGGATAGTGAGAAGAAAAGAGCCAACAACAAAAACACCTCCAGCAGACAAAATTATGTTGTTATCAAAGATTCTGAACCGTCAGGAAAGTTTTATTCAACACTCTGTGGAGGAGTGAGGTATGAGAAACTGGAACCTAGAACTGGTGGTAGAAAGGAGATATCTTAGTTAACACCTGGGTCTCATGAGACCATTAATCCTGAAACTAGCAGCAGGCATTCAGAAAGGCTAGTTGCTTCTGACAAGTGCTGAGGACAATGTACTCACCCACACATCATCCAACTTCCAGTTACACTTCTCACCTTCATAATCTCTTCTCACACTAGGATCCCTAGTTTTTCTCCCCCAGCAGAATAATACTGAGGTGCTAGCTAAGCAGAACAGACTACATTTCAGAAGTGCAAAAGCATGGTTAAAAGTATAGCAACAACGAAAAAACATGGTACCAACTACCAAGTAGGATGTTGTGAACCTGTAATCTGTTACAGTCAGACCGGAGAAGGCTTTACCAAGCACACAGTTGGGACCCAGAATACTGGACCTGTGTCCCTTAGTGTCAGCAGAAGCTATGCTTCTATTTGCTCTTTTAGAATCTAAGAGGAACACAAGGAGAAAGCCTTTAATCCTAAAATTATTCTTAATTTCTAACTATGGAAAGACTGCCAAAAAGTTGAAAGCTAATAGAAAAACTAGCAGATATTTTTAAGAATTTGCTTTCCCCTTTACCCTCTACAAAAAAAGCAACCCAAACCCCCAAATAATCATTTTTCTTGGCTTAATTTCACTATTTTTGTGATATATAATTGGAAACAGACTGATTTTTCCTGGCTTTAGAGAATAGGATCTTCAGAGCCGTAAGAATTGCCAACTATAGAATCTCAACCTTAGCCGAATTTATTTTGCAAGCCTCTTACTACATACTCACTTGTGATACACATTAATTCCAAAAAACACTATTACTATGCAAAAGCGAATTAATCTAACCGATTAATTCCTCCTCAGCCACCACCCTTTCTTCCTCCTCAGCCACCACCCTTTCTTACTCCCCCCATTTAAACTAAATGGGATCCTGCTTTATGTACACTATCTCCTATTTAAGTATTACCAAAGGTCTACCCAGCATGGTACTTACATGGGACACTTTCTGGAGGCATTTTCAAGAATTTAGTAGAACTGGTTCTACAGGAAACCTCTTTACTAGCCCACACACTGAATGAAATGAAAACTTTGAATACCTTAGAGAGCAACCGCTTAAATGATGAAATAAAGATGCCACAAACTGAACAATGCAAAAATATGGGAAAATATGGAATGCATCAAGGAGGTCATCTTTCCTTAGACTCACTCCAGTGTCAAAAAGTCAGTGTATCCAATGGCAGTGTGGCTGTTTTAATGAACAATGGGTGTAATGAAGTAAAATAAGAGCGATAACTATCTTCAGAAAACATGGCTCGTCTGAGATTTTTTTTTTTCATTCAGGTGGTATGTTATAAATACACACAAAAATAAGAAAACTCTTCAGAAAAGCTTTGGCAAAAAGATATGCACCAGCAATAGTAAACATGCCCATTTATAAGATCAGAAACTTCTCCCACACACATAGGGAAGACCTTATGCTGCAAAGATGCAAAATGTATGTAATGAGTCAATGGTGCTTTCCCTCAAAATTGAATTTTATTTGCCAGCCAATCGCTCAAAGTCTAGTTTAACAAAATAAGACATTTCTTTGTTATGGACACTTTGGAGAGAGTTTTATGTTTAAGTATGTTTTGTTTTAAAGAACAAATGAAGAAAAAATGTAACCAACTCACTGAAAAGTACTTAGGGCACTGCACAGACATAAGATTTTGGCTTGGAATCTAAGTAAATTCACCTCAAATAGCCTTCCAAGAGTGAGGAAGAAAAGTACATTTTGCTCCAGCAACTATCATGTAGTTAGTTAATTATGGAAAAATTAGCAAATAGCCACAAATGTATTATTGCATTCAACGACCAATTTCATACTGTCCAAACACATAAATCACTAAAAATGTTAACAGGACTATACTCCCAAAAGGGAATATTTTCATACACCAAATAGAATTAAGTATTCATCAAGTTTCTATTAATAAAATAACATAATGAGACCAAAAAAAAAAAAAAAAAATCCAAAGTTCTACTGGACCTCCCATGTAGCCCATTTGGTGTTCTCATCCATCAAAGGCGACCATGTCCTTATGTCATCATGTCCTTAAAGCTGGAGATCTTCTCTCTCACAGCAGTGTTTTCGTTTTTAAAATGATTTTTTTCAGGGACTAATCTATGACGTTATGGGATAAACACTGCGATGCTAAACACAAGGTCGAAGGTTCAAACCTATCAGCCACTCCTTGGAAAGCCTATACGGGGTCGCTATGAGTCAGAACTGACTAGATGGCACTGAACAGCACCAACAATCAACTTTCTTGTTTTTGCAAATGGTCCATCTATCATCTTACATTAAAACCTGACCTTCAGGGAAATGCATTACATGCTTGGGAGGACAGAAGAGCAGATGCCTTTTCCTCCTACAAAAAGACCCCAAACCTGAAATCTTTTAGCCCTACAGATAAGTGCCCAAAAGGGAACAAGAGTGTATGCTTCTTAAAGTGAAGACAGAGTCAACATTTTGGACCTAATTCTAAAATATTTCTTAATTCTAAAAAGGAACAATTTAACATTAATTTCTATTAAAAAAAAAAAAAAAAAAGAAAGAAAAGAAAAGAACTTTGCCAGGCTTTGTGTGGCACTGTAAGATAAGCACTGGACTGCTAACCTCAAGGTTGGTGGTTCAAACCCACCAGTCACTCCTTGGAAACCCTATACAGGGTCTATGAGTCAGAATGATTCGACAGCACTTAACAAAGTATCACTCAGCATCTTCCCTCTTCCCCATCTTTAAGAAGCTTTCAGCATAAAGGAATCATCAGCACAAACAGCAAACATTAGCTTTTTTCCCTCTTATAAAATTATCTTAAGCAGTAGAGACCATGACCTAAAGACACGGTTTGGAGTCCTGTGTTCCTGAGCCCCCACCCCAAGAAAATCTTGATGGCTGCCAACAAATTGAGTGTTAATCATTGGCATAGAAAACTGAAGCGTTTTCCCAAAAAATGTAGAAGAGAAGCCAAATGAGAGAGTAGCCTCACACAAACATTTCTATTAGTGTTGCTTCAAGCACTAAATATTGCGTACATCTTGGATGAGAGATAAAAAAACATTACTCTATCTCCAAGGGAGACAGAATGCTCAGAAATCTGTGGTAAATCTTAAACAAGGCCATTTCAGGGAGAGAAAATATTGCTTAGTGTCAGTTAATAAATAATTGCGCTGTTTCAAAAGATATAAAACAATTCTAGTATCCAAAACACTGAGAAAATAAAGTACTGTTGTTGTAAGGGGAAATATATATACATAAAACAAGAGATCCAGAAATGGATGGAGCCCAGGAAATCCACCCAGATCCTTTTGGTAAAGCCCTTCCAAGTGATGTTGATTTATTTCAGCTTGACTAGAAACCAAACAAATTAGTAACAGCTTGTGTTTTATAATGCTACAAAGAGACAATGCTATCATTTCAAGTGCTGCTCTGAAAATGTGGAACCATAAAAATTACCCCCATGAATTGCAATGCAGTCATTCTGTTCCCAAACCACAAATGCCCTCATTTAATTTATTAAAGGCTAACTGGAGTTTGTTTGTTTTTTTTCATCTAACCTAGATTCACTATTTCACATTCCAATTGTCCATATTCCAGTAGTAAGACAAGATTGCTTTTAAGAACATTTCTCTAACTGATACTAACATCTTTTGACTTTCAAACATTGTTAAAGAAGTTTAAAAATATAAAGGAAACATTCCAAGGGGCAGACTGAAATCAGCAAAATAAAATCAGTTTTTAAATAACAGTTAAGAATTTTAAAACATAAAAAAGAAAAAAACTGCTCTCTATTATTAACTAACAAATCTGGCAGGGTGTTTTGTTTTGTTTTCTTGGGCAATAGCAATGAACGAACCAAAAAAAACAAACAAACAAACACACACACACACAAAAAAAAATTTTCAAAATGAGTTATCAAGAATAAGGATAATTCAAAATGACCACAGAGCAGAATCATCCAGGAAAAATATTACAGCAATGTTAATACTTACCAGTTATCCTCTAAACTCTAACTGCTCTGCCTGTTAAGCTTAAAATGTAAAGTCAGAATCTTCCACAGATTTATGATCCCAGGAAATTGGTCATCACTGAGGTACTAACATAGTGATCATGATCCCCTTCTCAGCATTCAAAGGACAGTTGAGTTGCCCGTGATCTTAGGTCCAGAATCTGTCCCCAGAAAAGCAGCTACCTGACCTTTTTCAAAATACCATGAAGTTTGCATGAAAAATGAAAGGATGAGTTATTTGGGGTCTCAAAAACAATGGGACAATGGTTTCCTTTCAAGCAAACCGATTTTGTCCAATCATAAAGGCTTTCCATGACAAAGACCCAGTTAGCTTTAAAGAATCTTAACCCCCTATTATCTGATGATTAAATGGGTGCTAAATTGCCACTTTCTAAGACCAGAAACTGTTAGAGTAGGGGGTTTGATAAAAGTTTGATGAATAAACTAAATCAGAACAGGAGACTAAATTAGATAATACATTTTTTGAAATGCTAATGAGTATAATGCTGAGACTGAGAGAGAAGAAGCTAAATTGAAAGTTACTTTAAATGGGTTCCACTCAATCCTAACTTGATAAATGAAATAGTTAAATCAATATTATAGAAAGAACGACATAAGAAACAAAAGGAATCCTGGTGGCACAAAAGAAGGCTGTTAACAGGAAGGTTGGCAACTTGAACATGCCCAGCAGATCCAAGAGAGAAAGAACTGGCAATCAGGTCTCATAAAGCTAACAGCCTAGGTAACCCTATGGGCAAGTTGTATGCTCTCTGTCCTATAGCATCTAACAGTAACAAAAAGAAACAAGACAGCAAACAGGCTTATAAAATTGAAAAGATTAAAGATTTTTTTTTTTAAAGGAGTAGATTTTACTGTTTTTCCAAGTATGTTAATTCTGTTTTGATAAGCATCTATAGACACATAACACCTACAAGATAAATATGATTCTTCTGAACAACTACTATATTAATATGTATTTGAAGATTGCAAAGTAATGTAATTAATGACTGTTACTTAGAATGTTTTTGTTAGCAGCCATGAAATCAGCCTTTGACTCATGGTGACCCCATTCACAATGGGACAAAACACTGCAAGCAATGGGCCCTGCCTTTAGCTGGTTTCAAATCCGACCACTGTGATCCATAAGGTTTTCCCTGGCTGGTTTTTTGTTTTTTTTTCCTAAGGGTGCCAGATCTTTCTTCCTAGTCATTGAAACATGTTTCGCAACATAGCATTTCCACGACACAGGGGTGTCACCTATATATTGTTGTTGTTGTAAAGTGCTGTTGAGTTGATTACGACCCATAGTGACCCTGTATAGGGTTTTCGGGTTTTCCAAGGAGCAGCTAGTCAGCTTGAACCACCGACCTTGCTGTCTGGTGCATTAGCCTATAGCGCCACACCAGGACACCTATATATAAAAGGGGAAATTGTGCTACTAAACTGCCACTGCCCTCTTTACTTAGTATCACAATCCTTTATTATTTTGCACTTAGGAGATTCTAATGAAAGATCCTAATGACAGAACTGTGGGTATCCCAGTCTTCCTGAGAGCAAATTCACTACATCCAGTTTTCTACAAAAAACAAATAAGGATCATTACAAAAAAAAAAAAAAAAAAGGGGGGGGGGATTCATTATTGATTTTTCTAGTCTTCCTAGAAATTTTGAAATATCATTCAAATACCATAAAATAATTTTACATATACCTGATAAGGTAAACAAACTGCAAAAACCTACAAGTATGTGCATTAATTATCTGTCAAACAACCACAGAGTTCCTGATATATATCCAATATATATATAATCCCTACATATATCCAATATATATATAGTCCCTATACTTAAGGTCGGGGTCCTGGTGTGGTGCTGTGGGTCAACTGCAAAGCCGTTTGAACTACAAGGTCAGCAGTTCAAGCTCACCAGCCATTCCTCGGAAACCCTACACAGGGTTACTATGGGTCAGAACCAACTCTACGGCACTTCACAACAACAACAATACTTAAGGTCATGGAGTCCTCGTGTGTCACTGTGGGCTGGACTACAAAGTCGGTTTGAACAGCAAGGTGATCAAGCTCACCAGCCACTCCTCAGAAAGCCTTTACAGGGTTGCAATGGGCTGGGATCCATGGCACTCCAGGGCACTTACCAACAACAACATACTTAAGGTCATTCTTATTTGAACCAGTTGAAATTAAATCCAATGTTTAATACTCTAAAAATTGGTCTCTGTGCCTTATAGACATCAATAGTGTTCTATGCTCCCCCTATTGGCAAACATTCAAAATAACAACGAATTCCCCAGGGGATTGCCTTTGGGGTGGGGTTGGAGTGGGGGGCTTGGTGATTTTATATTTTAAAACATGAGCTGAATCAACAGTTGTTAAATAGCAAAGCTGCCATGTAGCAGGCAGATTCCATCAAAGTGGGAAACATTCAAGTTGACAGATGACATACACAAACTGAAAGGCAAAAAAAGTATGTGAAAGCCTTGAGACACTAAACAATGCAAAATTAAAGGCAAAAGCAAAGAACAGAAAGAAACAGCAACATCCTTTAACTGACACAATGGCATTAAATCAATTTCATTTTAATAGCCCTTAAGGGGGTAAGAATTATTTCCCTGACTTCTGTGCCAACCTCAAGCTGTTTCCTCAGGAAGCCAAATAATGTTGATCAACAATGTCTGGAGAATTAATAAAAGAAATTAAGAATAATGATCTAAATTAATACATATAATATAAATCATAATTCTATTTACAATTATCTGGAGCCAGTTTTAAAGAAGCTGCAATTTGACACCCTATAAGAACATCACACGAATTAATCACATACATCCTATTTGTGTTTCAAAAAAATACCGTTCAATTCAAATGGGAAGCTGAACACTAAGGTAGGTAGATGGGCTCAAAGCACAAATCTAACCACTCTAGCTGCTCTCCACTGAAATACAGAGCTGACTCTCCCACACAAGAGAAAGTGGTGTATGATCTTGGGCAAGTAACAACCTCTAGTAAAAATGGGCCTATTAATAATATTTTTACCACAAAGTTAGTGGGAGGATTAAGTGTAACTGTATCCTTTAAAGCACTTAACAGTTGGGGCTCTGGTAGCATAGTGGTTACCAGTCGGGCTGCCAACCTCAAGGTCATGAGTTCGAAACTACCAGCGGTTCCACGGGAGAAATCTGAGGCCGTCTGCTCCCGTAAAGATTTACAGCCTAGGAAACCCTATACAGGGTCACTAAGAGTCAGAACCGACTCCACAGTACTTAACAATAACAACAGTATTATTTTACGGAGTCCTGGTGTGGCACTGTGGGATAATACACTGGGCAAAGTCTGTTTGAACCTCAAGATTGGCGGTTCAAGCTCACCAACCATTCCTTAGAAGCCCTATATAGGGTCGATATGGGTGTAACAACTCGACAGCACACAACAATAACAATTATTACAACGATATTATAATAAACATTAGCCATTATATCATTATGGTGGTGCTGTAGGATAAGCACTGAACTGTTAACCTCAAGATAGGCAGGCTCTTCTGTGTGAGAAAGATGAGGCTTTCTGCTCCCATAGAATTTACAGCCTCTTAAACTTGTACAGGGTCACTAAAGTCGGAATCGACTCCAGGGCAATAGATTTTGGTTTAAACCAGAAGCTCTGGTGGTGCAGTGGTTAAGGCGCTTGGCTGCAAACCCGTGGTTTGAACCCACCAGCTGTGCAAGATTAGTGAAAAGATTTATACAACACTGAAAATCCTATAGGACAATTCTGCTCTATTCTATATTTGCGTGCGCGTGTGTGTGTGTGTGTGTGTGTGTGTGTTGGGGGAGAAGGGATCATTATTACTCTTTTGAAACAGCTGCTTTCACACTAAACTAGGTGTTTGCAGCCTGAAACACAATTTCAGGAAAATTAAGACGTCTTGTTTGTGCTACTTGTATAGTCTTTTCCTTCTTTCCTCCCAGGCCGCTCATCTGTGACCCGCAGTCCTACCCACCCCTAATGTCGCTCTTCAATCGCCTCCGCAGGGTTAGGACCAACTAGCGCTGACGCTGGAGCAGCGCTTACTTGATGCCAAGCACTGTTCTAGCCATCTACACTCTCACAGCAGCCTATTATTCCCATTTCACAGCTAAGAAAATGTGAACACCAAATCCATTAAGTGCCGCTCCTCCAAGATCATTCAAGTCTGACATGCTGGCTCCCCACCTCCACTAAATGATTCAGAAAAATGCGGCAGATACCCTAAAAAGAACAAGTCTGCAGGCAAATTTCTCTTCTATCCACAGCCCAAGATCTCCAAGTGTGTTCGAATCAAATGAACACACTAAAAGAAGACTTCAAAATAAATGGGGGGCGCGTTCTTCGTGGGGACTCCTGGGTGCAGCGCTCCGCGCAGCGGGTGGAACACCCGGAGGGCGCGGCCGGCGGGGTGCGCAGCTCGCGTCCGTGTGCAAGCCCCGAAGTAGCTGTCTTTGCGATGGCAATTGAGTGTAAACCCACAATAAACCTCCCCACCGACGCTGTCACGCGCCCGGAGGGAAGTGGCCGGCGCGCCCGGGGGAGGTCAAAAGAAACCACAGAGAGGAAGAGCGAGAGCAGGCGAGGAAGGGAAGAGAATTCCTCCCCAGCCTAGCGCATCGCCTGAGCGCTGCCAACTCCCGGACGCCGCTCCCCACGCACCATCGGCCCAAAGTCCTGGCTTCTCCTAGTGTAAACACCGCGCTCCCAAGCATGGGGGTCCCGGCACCAGGAGCGACCACAGCAGTAAATCAGACTCAGAAACGCTACGCAGCGCCAACGGGCACCGCGCAGCCTGCAGAGTACGCGGCCCGGGGCAGTGCTGGGCAAGCGGCGCGGGAAGAGGGTGCAGCGGCGCGGGGCCAGGCCAGCACGTACCTCGGAGGCGGTGTGTCAAGAGGAGACCCACCCGCGGCAAGTTGGGGGAAAGTAGAAGAAAGTTTCCCCGCCCAGCGCTCGGCAGCGGCGAGTTCCAGCAGCTGCTGCGCGGCGGCGCAACTACGCCATCCGGACCCGCCGCGGAACTTTCACCTCCTGCAGGGAGCTCTGGGGATCGCGAAGGGAAAGTGGCCGTGCGCTAGCGCCTCTGACTTCCCTCACTCACTCACTGGGAGGAGAAAAGCGCCGCTTGGCGTCCACGAAAGCTTCGATTACCCCCATCGGGCCGACCCAGAGCACTCTCTCTCCCTCACACACGCGGGCGGGGACGGGCAGGACGCCACAGCAATCAGCGCGCGGGGGGAAGGGCGCTCCTCCTCCGCTGTCCCCACCGGGGGCTCCGGGCGGCGGAGAAACTCCTCCTCCAGCCTCCTCTCTCCTCCCCCTTTTTCTCCGCGGCTGAGGGATGATCCCCGAGCGCGGCTTTAGCCTGCGTTCCCTTCGGGTCCAAATGGGAGAGAGGCGGCGTTCCGGCACGGCCCGGGAAGAAGGAAAAGGTGGCACGAGCTGTAGTGACTTGCTCCCTGAAGTGTGAAAAAAAAAACTTTGAAACCACTGCCAAAACTCGGTTCCGACTCATAGCGATCCTATATAGGATTTCCGAGGGTGAAATCTTTACGGGAGCTGAAACCACATTTTCTTCCGAAAAGCAACTGGTAAATTAGAACTTCGGACCTTGAGGTTAGCAGTCCAGTGCTTATCCTACAGCGCCTACTTCCTTTAAACGTTCCAGGGCTCTTCCGAAGGGAATGATATTTATTTGATTCCTTAGTCTTGTTATAAAAACTCTAAAGCCTCAATCTGATCACATCCTCTTATCAGGTTCCAGTACATCCCGTCTTGCATACATTTGCCTTTGATAGTTGTATCCCGACCCCCAATTCAACTTGTTATCTCAAATTATGTTTTGATGGTGAGGGTCAGCCAGTCGACCTCTCAAATAGCAGAAGGTGTATTACCCAGTCGTTTCCCGCTGCTCACGAAAGAAATTAACACTAAGCGAGATCAGCGTTATTTGGTTTAACCCTAAGGTTGCTTCTGTGGAACTGTTCGCTGCAAGAGTTTGCAAATATAACCATCAGAACATCGTTCTGATATTCCTTTTTCTACTCCCTTTTTTTTTTTTTTTTTTTTTTTTTTCTTTTAAGATATATACTAAGTCACAGACAAGTGAAATGACTTAACTTGGAGTTCTGACTCTAGCATGCGACCTTGGACAAATGGCTTAAGCTCTTTATAAAGTCCCCGGCTTTTTTCCTGTGTGAAATTAGAGATTGGTCTGAAATGCTTCTAAAACCTTTCAGTTTAAAAGTGCTATCATCCTAGATTTATGTTGGAAAGTGCTTGAAGAGGATACTTGTTAACAGTATTATTTGAAAGTTATTTTTCTTGCTTTGAAAGGGCAGTGCTTCCAAAACATCAAGGAACCATTGACCTTACCAATATGTGTTGAACAAACTACCCAGTGCAAGGTATGAGCTGGGCTTTGGGGATACATATAAGCATAATAACTTAAAGGAGCAACAAGCTAGAAAGAGTTTGCCTCAGCTTTTATATGGTCTCTCCATTTAAAGCTTTTTAGATTCCTCCTGGGCTCAAATTGCATAGTATTCATGCCTCAAGTTGTCAAGTTTTAGTTTCAAGTACAAACATGAACACTTAAACTGGGTGTGAATATTTAATCTCACATTTAAATGTATCAATCATGCTGAGGCTTTCAAAATGAAAGGACATGGTAGAAAAATAAAAAGAAACCAAGTTCTATACAATTTAATTTAGGAATGTCTTCAAAGAGTGAAGAGACTATATTCTCCAGAGTCAGATTTACAATAGTGGTCAACCTCTCTTGAACAAATAAATGCTCTGTGCCAGGAGTACTACTAAGCATTCCATACATATTAATTCATTTACTTCTCACAACCCTATGCTGTTGTTGTTAAGTTGTTAAGTGTTGGTAAGTGCCATTGAGTCCGTTCCAACCCATAGCGATCTTGTTAGGGTTTCCAAGGAGCAGCTGGTGAGCTTGAACCATCTACCTTGCAGTTAAAACGGCTTTGCAGTCTGGCGCATTAACCCACAGCGGTCTATAGGTGTGGGCCCACAGGTACATGATGACTCATAGTAGCATATCTGTCCAGATTCTGTTGATAAACAAAGGAACAAACTCACAAGAACTCACTGATAGCCCTAATGCAATACACTAGATTTACCTTTGTTTCTTACGAAAAGCAAACAGCTCATATTTACATAAGGCCATGTTGTTGTCATTGTGCACAATAGAACAAAACACTACCCGTTCCTGGGCCAACCAATTGTTGCTACATCTGAGCCCATCACTCCACTGTGCCAATTCATCTCGTTGTGGGTCTTCCTCTTTTTCTCTGATCATCCACTTTACCAAACATGGTATCCTTCTCTAGGATATGTCAAAAGTATGGGAGATAAAGTTTGGTCATTCTGGCTTCCAAAGAGCACTCTAGCTGTACTTCTTCCAACATAGATCTGCTTGTTCTTTTGGCAGTGCATGGTACTTTCAATATTCTCCTCCAACACCATAGTTCAAATGCATCAATTCTTCTACAATCTTCCTTGTTCACGGTCCACTTTTGCATGCGTGTGAGCTTATTGAAAAAACCATGGCTTGGGTCGGGCACACCTTAGTCCTCAAACCGACGTCTTTGCTCTTCAACTTTTTAAAAGAGTTCTTGTGCAACAGATTTGCCTAATGCAATACATTGTGTGATTTCTTGACTACTGCTTCCATGAGTGTTGATGGTTGATCCAAGCAAACTGAAGTCTTTGACAACTTCAGTGTTTTCTCCATTTATATGGATGTTGTTTATTGGTCCAGTGGTAAGGATTTTTGCTTTCTTTACATTTAAATGCAATCCATATCACAGACTGTGCTTTTTGATCTTCATCAGTGAATATTTTAAGTCCTCTTCACTTTCAACAAGCAAGGTTGTGTCATCTGCATATCACAGGTTGTTAATGAGTCTTCCTCCAATCCTGATGCTACATTTTTCTTCATACAGTCCAGCTTCTCCTGTTATTTATTCAGCATACAGATTGAATAAATATGGTGAAAGAATACTTATTCACACAATTTTCCTAATTTTAAATCATTTGGTGTTCCCTTGTTCTAATTTTCGAACAACTGCCTCTTGGTCTATGTACAGGTTCCTCATGAGCACAATTATGTGTTGCAGAATACTCATACTTCACAATGTTGTCCATAGCTTTTGTCATGATCCACACAAGCGAAATTTGCATAGTCAATAAATCACAGGTAGGGAGCTCTGGTAGCATAGTGGTTACGAATCAGGCTGCTAATCTCACGGTCAACAGTTCGAAACTACCAGCTGTTCTGCAGGAGAAAGATGAGGCTTTCTGCTCCCGTAAAGATTTACAGCCTCAGAAACCCTATGCAGGGTCACTATGAGTCAGAACTGACTCCATGGCACATAACCACCACCACCAAACATCCTTCTGGTATTCTCTGCTTTCAGCCAAGATCTATCTGACATCAGCAATGATATCCCTCATTCCATATCCTCTTCTGAATCTGGCTTGACTTTCTCTGTAAATTCTCTGTCCATATCTGTGGGTTAATGGGCTTGGCTGCAACGTCAGTTTGAACCACATGATCAGCAGTTCAAACTCACAGGCAGCTCCTCGGAAACCCTATACAGGGTCCTATGAATCGTAACCTCAGCAGCACTTAACAACAACATCATTAGAAAAATCATTTAGTTGCTTTGTTTTCTTGGTGTTTTTTTTTTTAAACAAATCCTTCACACTTCACAAATTCTAACTCATTTAATCACTATGTTAAAAATATATAAACAACAGTTGACCTTTGAGTTAATTCCAGCTCATGGCAACCCCTTTGTTTCAGAATGCAACTGTTCCATAGCATTGTCAAGATTGTACCCTTTGGAAGCAGATAGTGAGGCGTTTCTTCTGAGGGATTGCTGGGTGGTTAGTAGTCAAGCACTTCATCGTTTATACTACCCAGAGATGCCTTTAATTCTCATACTAGCTCTGTACTCTCATTCTATAGAGTAGAAAGTGACATGCAGAAAGGTTAGTTAATTTGCCCATAGCCAGCAAATGGCACTGTCAGGAATCAGATCCAGTCCATCTACCTCCCGGCAGTCCTCTGAATCGCCATGAAAGAAACACCCCTCCACTCATCAAGGGTCTTCTAATTTTTTGAACACTCAATTCTTTAAGTTGTAAAGTATTTATTTTTAAGTTTCTTAGGATAACTATTACACCACCTGCACCAGATAAAAAATAAATTCTTTTTATCCAGTAAAGGGTGGGAGGAAGGGAACACTAGCTTTAAAGTTTGTCTACTAAGCCAAAATCGTAGAGGCAATTGCATAACTACTTTTAAGAATGTGTGACAGAACATGAACCAAATGTTCCAATATTGTTGTAACAGAATACTGGTCTTCATTCTATGCCATATGTACTCCTAGTTCCACTGAGTGGACCTACTATAAACAGATTTACTACTTAATTTCTAAAATTCATTCATAAAGATTCCAAATCATACCTGACTGTTTTACATAAACCACCAAATCTAAGGCCATGCTCTGAAGTCACATTCTCTATACTGTATCTATATGCAAGATTAGAATTTGATTTTCACTGATAAAATTTGCAGCTGGTAAATTTCAAATTAATGAGATGAAAGAGAAAAAAAAAAAAAAGACTATCAGATAAACGTGTATGCAGAGCTAGCCCAAAGGAAACATCAGATTTGTTGTTGTTAGATGTTATTGAGAGGCTGGAACAAAACAAAACCAGTGAAGTTTTTATATGTGTGTGTGTGTGGCTGAGCTCTGGTAGCACAGTGGTTACGAATCAGGCTGCGAACCTTAAGGTCAGCAGTTCGAAACTACCAGGTGCTTCGCGGGAGAAAGATGAGGCTTTCTACTCCCTTCAAGATTTACAGCATGGGAAACCCTGTACAGGGTCGCTATGGGTCGAAATCAACTCAATGGCACTTAACAACAACAACAACATGTATATAGAGAGAGATAGAGAGAGAAAAAAAAAAAGTCCTGGTGTAACACTGTACGATAAGCACTGGACTGCTAACCACAAGGTCAGAAGTTCAAACCTACCAGTCACCCCTTGGAAACCCTATACAGGATTGCTATGGGTTAGAGCCAACTCAATGGCACCTAACAACAACAATATGCATATATGTTGTTGTTAGGTGCCATTGAGTTGGTTCCAACTCATAACAGTCCTATGCACAACAAAACCAAACTCTGCTCAGTCCTGCACCATCTTCACAATTGTTACTCGTAAGCCTGTTGCTGCTGCCATTGTTATAAACTTCTCAAGAAAAATTTCATGGTCCCAAGTTTATGGGTCAGATGAACTAGGATCAGCAAGTCAGGTGGCAGGTAGGCAGGTCAGGCAGGTAAGATAGCAGGCTGCTGATGACCCCCTGAATCAGTAAGCAGTAGAGCAAGTTACTAGCTCAAGTCTAAATGATGAGCCAGATACAGGATCTAGATCTAGCAGAAAGCAGGATGACAAGCCAGATACAGAATCTAGATCTAGCAGAAAGCAGGAAAGTTTTGCATGAGTGTCCAATATATTGGAAGCGGGCCACACTCCCAAGGCAACTTGCTTTTCAGTAGATCTCATCATAGAGTTGATCTCATAATGGCGAATAACTATGTCTTAACTGCCAAATCACTGGCTCAGTCAAGTGGACCCAAACTATAACTATCACCCCTTTCTAAATTCTGCAGCTTGAATGAACCTAAATTTAAAGAATAAGAGTTATTGTCACAGGATTAAATATTTACCTCATATGTAGACCAGATCTGGCCCACAACCATGCACAGAAAGGACAGTTGTAACCATAGTTGATTCTGGAACAAAAGAACTTTGGTCAAAGAACAAAAAGTTGTCAGAAAAATGTCACCAGACCAACTCAGACAACATTTAGAAATGAGGAGTCTGACAGCCACTTCTGTAGCCAAGAATCATAATCCTGCCCCAATGTATATCATAACCATTCCTTGGAATCTGTAACATATTCATAACCCCTCAATTTACTTCCTGGTGGTTCGAAACTACCAGCTGCTCCGCGGGAGAAAGATGAGGCTTTCTACTCCCATAAAGATTTACACCCTCGGAAACCCTGTACAGGGTCGCTATGAGTCAGAACCGACTCGACGGCACTTAACAACAACAACAACATATATGCATAATACTGAAAATCTACTTTCTCATGTGTTTGTCTTGGCAACTCTGGTCCTGGCTTACTCCTTGCTTGATAAACCAAACAACCCTTTCTCATTCACTTTCATCCAGTCTCTCTGTCTTTGTTTCTTGGCTGCAGAGTGAGACCTGTGTTGGTAAACAATTTCAAGTTGTTTCCAACTCATATCAACCTGATGTACAACAGAACAAACTACTGCCTTGTCCCAAGTCATCCTTAAAATCATAACTTAGTTTGCTGCCATTGTGTCAATTCATCTTATTTAGGGTCTTTCTCTTTTTAGCTAACCCTCTAACTTTATCAAGCATGATGTCCTTCTCCAAGGACTTGTCCCTTCTGATAACATGTACAAAGCACATGAGACAAAGTCTCACCATCCTCACTGTTTTTGTCAGAAGTAGATTGCCAGATCTTTCTTTCACGGCATCTCTGGGTGTACGTGAAACTCTAACCTTTCAGTTAGTACTCAAACCTAAGTTAACCATTCGTAACAGTTCTTCTTTTTTTTTTTTTAGATGGGATATATTGTGGGGGTGGGGGAAGGCAATAAGAGTAGGATTAAGGAGTTAAGGTTAGGACCATGTATACGTCTAGGGATTTGTTTAGTGTTAGGGTTGTAATTGAAACCAGTGTTAGTGTTAGGGTTAAGGATAGGGGCTGGACTAGGGCTAGTGGTAGGAGGAGGCTTGTCTAGTTTAGTGTTATAGCCAATTTAATTTTTAATTACTTTTACTTTGTAGCGGATTGTTGTTATTATTTTTGCAGATTGATATATCTGGTTCCCTATTTTAAGTGTTACAGGTTTGTTTTATTTTGGATCTCTCTAAATCTGGCTTGAGTTCTGGGTGATGTCACATATGTTAGTGTGAGGTTATTGTCTGCTGTTGATAGTTCTCTATACAAAGAATTCCCGTTAGTATTTTTTGTAAGATTGGTCTATTTTTTACAAATTCTTCTAATTTCTGTGTACCTGAAAATGTCTGAATCTTACTGTCATATTTGAGGAACATTTTTGCTGGGTATGTGATTCTTGGTTCACATTTTTTCCCCCAGAGTTTTATATATGTCATCCCATTGTCTTTTTACTTACATGGTTTCTGCTGAAAAATCACAGCTTAGTCTTAGCTACCCTTGGTAAGTAATTTTTCATTTTTTCCAAGCTGTTCTCAGGATCACCATTCTCACATCTATGGAACATTCTGCTGTACTTCCTCTAAGACAGATTTATTGATTCATCTGGCAGCCCATGGTATATTCAATATTCTTCATCAACTTCATAATTGAAGGGCATCAATTCTTCTTCAGTCTTTCTTATCAAGGGACTTCAAAAAGCTTGTGGAAAAATTCCATTATCTTTTCATTCCATTTTTCCATGAATTCTTTGAAGCCTAATGCATATTGTTGTTAAGTTGTTGTTAAGTGCCATCGAGTCGGTTCCGACCCATAGCGACCCTGTACAGGGTTTCCGAGGGTGTAAATCTTTACGGGAGTAGAAAGCCTCATCTTTCTCCCGCAGAGCAGCTGGTAGTTTCGAACCGCTGACCTTAAGGTTCACAGCCCGATTCGTAACCACTACGCTACCAGAGCTCCATATAAGGTACTAAAAATACCATGGCTCGAGTCAGGCACACCTTAGTCCTCAAAGTGATATCTTTGCTTTCGAATACATTGGATTTGAAAGAAAACTGGTAATAAAATCAGGTATCACTCTAAGGGAAGACTGGAGAAGAATCAAGCTGGGTCTCTGAAGAGTTACACAGGTGATGGTACACATAAAGTACCTAGGTCCTAGCACTCTACCATATCAAATTAAAATTTGCCAAAAAAACAAAAGAAGAAACCAGAAGTTTTGCAATACATGTTCAATTTCTGATCAATTTAAAAGGTATTGCAAAACTTTTGGTTTCTTCCTTTGTTTTTATGTTTCTACATTAAAAGGTTGGCTAACAGATATGTGAAGTCTTTGGTTTGAGAAGAAGAAGAAAAAATAAAATGGCATATTGCATTGGGAAAATCCTGCTACAAAAGACCTCTTTAATGTATTCAAAAGCAAGACATAGCAAAGATGAAAGGTAGCAGAGCTCACACAATGACAAAGAAAGGAAGAAAAGAAGAAGAGGCTGTCATTTGATTTCTTGACTGATGTTTCTGTGGTGTTGATTATGGATCTAAGTAAAAGTAAATCCTTGACAACTTTAATCTTTCTCTATTTATCATGATGTTGCTTATTGGTCCAGTTGTGAGGAACATCGGATTTAGGCCTGAAGAATTCCTTAGAGAATTCAGAAGTTAAAAACTCAAAGTAAATTCCTTTACAAAAATCTTGAGTTCCTACAAACCTGCCATTTCCTGTGCCAGAGGAAGAACCTCCAACAGAGGTTTCCACAATATACCTTCAATTTCTCCTTCAGCAGGGCTTCTGACAGAGCAGGAAACCTCACACCATTTCAAAGTGACAGCAAAACCCTCTGAGATCCCTGTGGTTTTAGCTCCCTAGGGGATGTGACTACCACTAAAACAGGAACTGGGTTTCCAGAGGGAATCTGCTCCTACCCCCAACTTTTGAGCGCCCCAGGGTACTTAAAACAACAACAACAGGGAACTAGCCCCCATCTTTTGTTTTTCTAGGTTTTATTTATTTGTGTTGGACCTGGAAAAGGCAAAAAATAAATAAAAATAAGCACAAACTATGGCATGTTATTCTACGTTCAGGAGGTCCAACCAAAGAAGAGAGGCACTCAGGACATATATGATTATCTGTGAATGTTGTATTTCTCAACTCAAGTTTGCCAGAAATATGACTTTTTTAGTTTTCTGAAATGGAACTGAATTTTCACAGATCCTCTGTCAGTTGACAGTCTCCCCACAAACCTGAGATACTTGCCTAGAGCAAAGATGGGTGAGAGAGACATCTCAGAGTCATCTTCTTATCTAATGGCACAATGCATGTGTATCATTTTACCAAACATTATGGGATGAGGTTGTTTATTTTCATAGAAGTACAATTAAACTAAGATTTTAGGTTCACAGGAATTTTAATAGCATATCTAAGTATCAACCATCTGATGACCATGTGAGCCTTGGTGTCAGTACATAACAAAGAGAACTATATATGTACATGAGTAGTCATTTTGAGTTGCATCTGTAGAGTATCTTTCATCCAAATTGTTCACAATACTTGTATATATTAACCAAGTCAGCTTCAGAGAAATGCTTTATTCCAAATCCAATTATTAATCCTTTCTTTCCTAATGCTTTTGACAGTTAACATTCCCTAAGAACAAAAACTGCCTTCATTTTAACAAGTACAAGAAATGGGGCCATTGTACTTCTTAAAATATTCAAATGATTTTTTATTGTTGCCTCTCCATAAACTTCTAAAAATATTCAAATTATTTTTTATTATTGCCTCTTAATAAGGGGGGGGTGATATCACTGTTATCCTTTAGTAAACTCTTACTACATGTCAGATCCTATTATAGGTTTCACACTATAAAATTCATTTCCAAAGCTATTTTGGAAGTGGGATTTTAAAATAATAATTTATAATTTCCTTAAAAGCAGGTACGATTACGTGCTATGGCATTTCCTTAGATTCTTTTCTTCTAAGAAGAAGAAGGAGAGTTTCTCAAGTATGTCTGGCAGCCATATTCTTCAGGGTCCAGGAATGAATTCAATAAAAAAAATAAAATAAAATAAATTTAATTTTATGTCATTTCAATGATAATCTTGAAAAGCAATCTTTTATTCCCCCCCCCCTTTTTTTTGTGATCAGTAATCATTAAAAACGCTCAGACTTTCCTATAATAGGAGACTTCAGTCTACTAAATCAGTCTTTTTCAAAATGGAAAACATATTTCCAGAATTCTTTATGAATTTTTAACTTTAAAAAGGATCTATAATATTGGTTTCCCCTGCCTACTATTGTAAAATAGGATTGAAAGGAATGTTGGGATACATGATTTACAGAAAGCTTGTAAGCCCATTTTCAGCCTATAACTGATTGGAATACCTAAAAAGGGTTTTACAACGTACCCAGTGAAATAGGCCTCTTGCAGTGCCTTTGCAGTGTATAGGTCATTAGGTGGGATCCTGAGCCCCATCCAAAACCTTCTGAGGTAGGACTTTTCCACTAGAAAGGACAAGCAGACCAGCCTGGAACAGCTAGACTAACAGAAAATACATCTTCAAAGAAAGATCATCAGGAAAATCCCAAAACAAAACTGGCAGTATGACTGGCCACTACAAGAATAAGCAAGTTGTTCGCTGGGAAGCCATCAAGGCACAACAATCAAGTTCCCTCAGGACAAACCCCACTCTAAGACTGAAACTCAAAGGGAACAACATGAGCAAGCATGTAAGCTTGCTGATGACCACATTGGTCTACTGGCGAGTAGAAGAAGGGGAAAGGCAGCAATGAAGAAATGGGCTGAGTTCAACCATGTCCCATGGGTTCCCATTGACCTGGAGATGAGAGAAATAAGAGAACGGGCTGGTTGGTCCAAAGTGTGGTGAGACCTGAGCCCATGGACAAGGACATAGCCACAGAGGGCAAGATCTGAGTGTAAAGCATCCAGCTGATATGAAGTGAGGGGAGATGCACAAGAACGCCCAAAGTTGCAGATAGTACCCATTTGACCTAGCCATTTGACCCTGACGGCTTGGTGATCAGAACTCTACTGTGTTCTTGTTGTTAGGTGCCATTGAGTCGGTACCAACAGAATGAAACACTGCCCAATCCTGGGCCAACCTCACTACTGTTGTCCATCGATGCTGCCACTTGGCGAATCCGTCTCGTTGGGGGTCCTCCTCTTTTTCTCTGACTTTACTTCTCCAGTGACTGGTCCCTCCTGACAATATGTCTGAAATATGAGAGATGAAGTTTGGCCATCCTGGCCTCCAAAACGAACTTCTAAAACGAACATGTTGGTTCTTTTGGCAGCCCATGGCACTGTCAATATTCTCCTCCAACACCATAACTCAAAAGCATCAATTCTTCTATGGTCTTCCTTATTCACTGTCCAGCTTTCACATGCATATGACGTTATTGAAAATACCATGGCTTGGGTCAGGTGCACCTTAGTCCTCAAGCTGACACCTTTGCTCTTCAACACTTTAAAAAGGTCTTGTGCAGCAGATTTGCCTAATACAATATATTGTTTGATTTCTTAACTGCTGCTTCCGTGAGTGTTGATAGTTGACTTGACAACTATAGAAGTCCTTGACAACTTCAATCTTTTCTCCATTGATAAGAATGTTGTTTATTGGTCCAATGGTGAGGATTTTTGTTTTCTTTACATTGAGATGTAATTAATCCATACCGACTACTGAACTCTCTTTCTAACTCATTGCTTCTAACACTCTTGTTCCAAGACTTTTTTTTTTTTACCCCACTAGGATCTCTAATTCATTTGACCCTGTCATTTTCTCACTGTCTACAACCGTAACTGGTTTCACTTTAAATTTATTAACCACAATCCTCAGTGAACCCTTAGCACAGCTCAACAATCCTCTTTTTTCTTTTACCTCTATTCACTTACTTCTCTATCTTGTCCTCATCAGCTTAGTTTCCTGTTCTCCACAATGTTTGGTTTACTTTTTCCCTCTCCTCAAAATTTCAATACCTTCTTCCTCTCCTAAAATTCAGCTGATGACCTTGTTTTTTCTTTTCCTGAAAATATTGAAAGCCTCAAAAGAAAATATGATCTTATCACCATCACATCTACCAATGTATCTGTGTCTATTCTTCTCTGCACTGATTTCTCTCCCATTGCCTTGGCTGAGTTGGTGCTGCTGTCCTCATCTTTTCATTCCTTCAACTATTCAAGAATTTTCACCCTGTAGTAATTACATTTCTCAACTACATCCTCAGATCTCTCTTTTTCCAAATCATTCCCATCAACTTACAATATATTATATTTTTCATTTACAGAAAAAAATGTTACTTGACTTCACATACCAACCGTCCTCATGAGTCTGCTATCCTTTGTTGTAAAACTCGTCAAAAGAGGGATCTATATTCATCTATATTCTTCACCTACCTCCTCAACCAGATCCAATCAGACCACATTAGTTAAGGTCACCTTGTGACCAGATCCAAATGGTCAGCTGTTAGTTCTTATCTTACTTATCATCCCAATAGTTTATAACCTAAGAGCTCATTCTCTCCTTCTTGAGATGTTTTATTTGGCTGTAGTGATACTGTGTACTATTGGTTTCCCTCCCACCTCACTGACTGTTTCTTCCAAGATACCTTGTAAGGTTTGCTCTTCTTTCTGTTCCCAGGTTTTAAATGTGGCCATATCCCAGATCATAGTTCTTGATCCTCTTCTACTTTCTATTGATAATGTATCTCAGGGTACTGTAATCCAGACTAATTTCTTTAAATGTACTTAATTAATGATCAAATTTGTATCTCTATCCTAGATCTCCAGAACCCCGAACTCATGTATATCCATCCAATTGCCTTCTCAACATCCCCACTTACAAAATCAACTGTAACATGTCAAAACCTGAAATTTTTTGTGTGTGGTAAAATATATATATATAACAAAACATTTGCCAATTTAACAATTTTTACATGTACAATTCAGTAACATTATGTTCATCATATTGTACAATCATCACCACTGTTTCCAAATTATTCCAGCACCAGTAAGAGAAACTTAGTGACTCCTAAGTGATGACTCTCACTGCTGATAACTACTAATAAACTTGAGCCTCTATATAGTTACCTATTTTATAGCAGCAGAAACACACAATATTTGCCATTTTGTGAAGACTGAACTCTAGATTCCCATATCTCAGTAAAATCCCCATCATTTACGCAATGGCTCAGACCAAAATATATGGGTCATCATTGACCTTTTCTATCATGCCCCCATAACTGATCCATCAGCCAGTCCTGGTTTGCTCTGCCCTCATATTGCCACTTCTTATTTTGCTACCACCCCAGTCTAAAGTACCATCATCTCTAACTTATAAACATGTTTTAATCTGTACAATTTTGATAGCTCAATGGACTGCCAGAAAAATGAATAAATCAGTCCTAGAAGAAATAAAATTGGAATGCTCCTTAAAAGCAAGGATGATGAAACTTAATTTTGTCTACTTTGGACACATCATCAGGAAAGACCACTACCTAATGACAGACATCATGCTTGGTAAAATAGATGATCAGTGAAAATGAGGGAAAACCTCTGTGAGATGGATCGACACAATAGCCACAAACGGAGTTTAAACATATCAAAGTATGAAGATGGTTCAGAACTGGGCAATGTTTCATATAGATAAAGTTACTATGAGTTGGAGCCAACTCAAATGCAACAATAAGTTGTCCTGTTTTGAGTTTTCCTTTCCTACCCCAACCTCACATACATAGAAGCAGCTACTTATTCGGCACTTCCACATTATACTTTAAGCTCTACAAGGATGGGGACAGATGGCTATCTTGACTAGCACTCTATTCCTAGCTCCTGTTGTTGTTGTTGTTAGGTGCCATTGAGTCGGTACCAATTCATAGAGACCTTACACACAGCAGAACGAAACACTGCCCGATCCTGGGCCAACCCATCTCTTAGTATCCAATTAACATTATCAAATTGATGAATGGTATCAGAGATAGGTACCCAGAGATGAGAGACTGATGAAAATAATGAAGTCTTGCAAAACTATTAAGAGTCATTTCTAGGGCCTACAAAAGAGACTGACCCAAGGACCTCAGGTGTTAAGCAGAACACAAATATGGGAGGTAGCAAAATACAACCAACCTTGAGGAACTGGGACCAATTTGTCCAGGGAGAAAGCAAATAAGGCTTAGAAACAGTATGGATGACTTGGAAAATAGAGGTTCTAGCATAAGATAAGGGCTTCCTGACCATGGTGAGAACTGGTCTTATAGAATAGATAGGTGGAGTCCACAGCAGAAGCAAATACCCATGCTAGCTAAAGTTAGGGGAATGGAGAAGAACAGGTATGTAATGCCTTAGTATATCACTCTTTAAAAAAATTTTTTTAGGTTTTTATTTTATTGTTTCTTTTTGTTAAAAGCCCATCATACTTAGTTCAGTCTTATAATATTATGCTGGTACACATTTAAAAAATAATCTCCTCTACTGCTATTATCATTGCTGGAACACATTTACCAAACCTACTGCCTTTAAGTCAATTCTGATTCATAGCAACCCTAAAGGACAGAGTAGAGCTGCCCCATTGTGTTTCCAAAGTTGTAATCATTAACCACATCTTTCTCGCTTGGAAACTGGTTTGAACCACCAACCTTTCAGTTGGCAACCAATCCCTTAACCATCATTCCACCTTGGCTCCTTGGAACACGCTTGTTGTTAAGTGCCAAGTTGGTTTCGACTCATAGTGATCCTGTATAGGGATTCCTAGGAGCTGCTGGTGAGCTTGAACTGCCAACCTTGTGGTTCACGGTGCAGTGCTGATCCTACAAAGCCACATAGCAAAGGCCCTGATACCAGAGAAGGAGGAAAAAATGGGTCCTAAGGATCTTTAGCTATTCCAGAAGTGTGAAAGAGAGGAAGAAAGTATTCACTGACTTAAGACAGGTCCCTCCCTTCTCATTTGCTTTTTTACTATTGAGAAAGAATAGTATAACTATCCTGCTAATATTCCATTAAGCTTTCTCCATAGAATGTTAAAACGTCTTCCACCCTTTTAAAAATCCAGCAAACCAGTTGTTCAGGGCCTGTAAAAAAAAAGAAAAAAAATCTTAAAAATACAAAGCTTCACAAGTTTACGCATTCTGTATGACTTGTGCTTTCCCCTCCTCCGTTCACCAAAATTTCTCCTAGTTTTCCCTAAATGTGATTTAAATGCATAAGCATAGTATTTTGTGGCATTTGTACATTGCTGTAAAAACAAGCATTTACCTTATGGAAGTTTTCCTCCATATGAGTTATTTTCCAGTTATATATTGCACCAAATCACTTCAAAATGTCACTACGCATTCTTTAAACATTTTTCTAGGCCAGATATTCTTCAAAATACAGTCACAGGAAAAGAAACCTCACTAGCAAAGCTGAACTATAACTTTGTATTTGACCTGGAATAGTCTCAGATTTCATTCTGTTGGATATGAATCTCTTTCAACATTTTTTTTTTTTTTTTCAGAGAATGAACTGGTATGTATTGTTTAAAAAAAAAACCCACAAACTGATACTCCCAAACTGGTTCTTCAGATATTTTACTTTTCTTAAGTAACTTGAAGTTCAACACAGCTGGAATTTTGAGTGTCGCTTGAGTGCACTTGTATACTTGACTATTTGTATTTCTTTTCCCTATATTTATTGCTGACTGGTATCTCAGCTTATGAGATTCTCACTCTGGGGAGCATATAAATGGTCTTTTCTCATAGACGTGTCGGCAGTTCTGCTCTTTAAGGGAATTCTGTAGTGTGTTGGGGTGTGGTGCAACATGAGGGATTTGTGTCATAGAGATGCAACATCTACAAAAAAAAAATCACAGGACTGTTAATGATGGCGGTAGTGGTTGTGTACCACTGAGTTTGTTCCGATTCATAGCAACACTGTATGTTGTTGTTAAGTGCCACCCAGTTTGTTCTGACCCACAGCAACCCTGTATAGAGTTTCTGAGGAGTAGCTGGTGAGCTTGAACTGCTGACCTTTCAGTTCAAATGGCTTTGCAGTCCGGCGTATTAACCCACAATGCCACACCAGGACTCTTGTATAGGGGTTATATATTTCCAAGGCTGTAAATCTTCATGGGAGCAGAAAGCCCCATCTCTCTCCCACAGAACGACTGGCGGATTCAAACCACTGACTTTTCAGTTAGCAATCCAGCTCATAATCCACTATGCTACTTCTATTAATGGTAGAGGGTGATAGATTTGAGATGCATATTTTAAAAGGCTTTGCTATGTTTAGGAAAACTTCATGTAGAAACATTAGAAAACATCATGTCCCCAGGGCTCTGCTGTGGCACAGTTATGGAAAAGCGTATTTCTTTTTACATATTGGTTCATTAAGTTTAAACCAGCCTCACAATTACATGATTGTGATGAGGTTAACTGAAGGGACAGCCCCAAAGTCCTGAAGGTCAACCAAGGAGCCCTCTGTCCAATAATACTTTTACTCTTCAGTTATTTTTAGGTTGGCTTGGTGAGAATGTGCTGTGCAGCTCTGCAGAGGATTATGCATGTTTTGTTCCAAGACCCATTTATTACTATTGTACAGGCTGAAATGTGCACAACTGAGCAGACCTAGGTACAAAGCAGAAGACTGATTTGCAAAAGAAAGAACACATCTTGTTTATAAGAAACCTTCAAAATACATGAAAATACCCATGTGTCAAAACCCAGAATCGATCATTATTAGCATTTTGGCAAATGATCTTTGTTTTTGCTTGTTTTTAATGTAAGAAACAAAACATTACTTGTCAAATTTAAGTCTTCATGAAGAGCTTGGGAGGGGAACTGGTCTTGGTTGTGGGTGGAGGCAGTGTCATGAAGACTTAAATTTAGTATGCATCCTTTCAGTGTTTATGTGTATTTGTGTATACAAGTGTATATAGATATTACAATATAGTATGGTCATGTGTCTAATCAAAAATGGTTCAAAACAGCAAATAATCTGAAACTTGCTTTTTCCATTGAGCATTATAAGTTTTAAAAGCATCTATTCTGTATTTGTGGACTTAGCTGCTAGAGTACATTCCATAGCATTATAATACTACATTTTATTTATCTGTTACCTTAAAGATGACAATTTGACTGAGACAGGTTTGCATTGGGTTCAATGAGACAGAGGTAAATAGTGATGTCTGCTCAACCTTGGAACAACAGGGCTCTGTGATACAGGTATGAAGGCATAGTTTTAAGAGGGTAAATAATACTAAGATGCTTGACTGCCTTATGTATATTGGTTTCCCTTACCTACTATTGTAAAATGGAAATTTAAGTTGGATAGAAAAGAATGTCAAGAAACATGATTACAGAAAGCATGTAAGCCTGTCTTCAGCCTATAACTGACTGGAATACCTAAAAGGGGTTTTACAACTTGTCCAGTGAAACAGGCCTCTTGCAGAGCCTTTGCAGTGTATAGGACCTTAGGTGGAATCCTGAGTCCCATCCAAAGCCTTCTGAGGTGGGACATTCCCACTAGAAAAGACAAGCAGACCAGCCTGGAACAGCTAGAGTGACAGAAGATACATCTTCAAAGAAAGATCATCAGGAAAAACCCAAAACAAAACTGGCAGTATGACTGGCCACTACAAGACAAGAACAAGCAAGTTGTTTTCCGGGAAGCCATCAAGACAAGCAATCAAGTTCCTTCAGGACAAACCCCCTTCTAAAACTGAAACTCAAAGAGAACACATGAGCAGGCATGTAATCTTGCTGGTGCCCATGTTGGTCAACTGGTGAGTGGAAGAGGGGGAAAGGCAGCAATGAAGAAATGGGCTGAGTTCGACCACATTCCATGGATTCCCATTGACCTGGAGATGAGAGGGAGAAGAGGAAGGGTTGGTTGGTCCAAAGTGTGGTGAGACCTGGAGACACCTGACCATATATGGACAAGGATGTAGCCACGGAGGGCTAGAGCTGAGAGTGAAGCCTCCAGCTGATATGAAGTGAGAGAAGTAGCACAAGAACACCCAAAGTACCCATTTGACCTAGCCTTGATGTCTTGGTAATCAGAACTCAACTACATGAAGATTAAAAGAAAAAAACTATTTTTGATAAAAGAAACGCGGTAAATTGCTACAATTTGATAAACTTGACCTATACTAATGGAGGTAGTAACTCTAAATACCAACAGAAAGGGAAGGAGTCTTCTCATCAAGTATTAATGCTATCC
>NW_006408520.1:21317826-21319352 GCF_000296735.1 Chrysochloris asiatica | reverse complement strand
AAAAAAAAAAAAATTAAAAAAAAAAAGAAGAAGAAGATGGTGATTTGAAGTGTTTCTAACTTCTACTGTTGCAATATTTCAAAGAATAAGAGACCTTTGTACTTGTCTTCCAATTTGTGTATGCAATAAATTCTCTAATTAATAACTAGAAATAGAATTTTTTGGATCAAATGGTATAAACAAACTTTCACAGTATAGCGCTACAGGATAATGCAGGTCAGTTTGAGCCAAAAGGCTGGAGGTTCAAACCCACTAGCTACTCCTCAGAAACCCTATACAAGGGACAAGGGTCTATATCAGTTGAAACCGATTCGATGGCATTTAACAACAAGAACAACAATTTTTCCATAGGTGTTCTGGTGTGGTATTCAGGATAATGAACTAAACCGAAAGGTCAGTTTGAACCACAAGGTTGGCAGTTCAAACTCACCAGTCACTCCTTGGAAACCCTATACAGGGTCACTATGAGTCGGAACCAACTCAATGGCAGTTAATATCAACATGCACATTAATCATGGAGCATTCACTTATTTGGTAAACTTTAAATGAGCTAACAGGATGAACTTTCATACTCTTAAATCCAGAAAACTAATATTGTGGTTCAATATTTATCCCTTAGATTTTCTTGAAGTCAACAACAACATCTTTCCATGAGGAGCTCTGTTAGCATAGTCAATTACAAACTGGGCTGCTAACCACCAGGTCAGCAGTTCAAATCTAGTATTCACTCCATTGGAGAAAGATGAAGCTTTCTTCTCCTGTAAAGATTTAAAGCCTGAAAACGCTATGCAGAGCCACTGTGATTGGGAATGGACTCTGGCACACCACCACCACATCTTTCTATGGAAGCTGTATACATTTAGATTTCCTCTGGGAGTGCATGAACCATTCTACTATTTGTCATCCTCACCAACATTTGACACTTTCAGATTTTCAGAATTTTTAAATCTGAAGAATGTTTTGCTTTTCTCTGACCCCTAGTAAAGTTGAATGTGGCTTCATGTGTTTCTTAATCATTTCATTCCACAACCTTGCGATATTTCTTCATTACCCAGACACAACAAATATTTTTTAAAAGTTTCATAATTTTCTCAAAAAAATAGTAGTATTTAAAATCCTGATATGTAAATCATTAATGCTTAAGTTGGTACACTTATTTTTAAAGATGGGTTTTTTCCTTTTTCTTCATTTTGTGCATCATGGGGAATATGCTGTTTTAATTGCTCTTAATGCACATAAAAAGAGAAGTTGAATAGAAAATGTCAAAGGAGAGCTCAAAAGACAAAGTAAAGTATTACAATGAAATGTGCTAGGACCTAGAGTTAGAACACTGAAAGTAAAGAACATGCTCAGCATTTCTCAAGCTGAAATTCAAGCTTCACTTGCAATATTGAAGGATTTTGTGGGGAAAATGTTGACTGATACTGGCAGCATCAAAAGAAGAGATGAGGAATAAAGAGTATCCAAAAAAAAAAAAAAAATAATCAGTCATTGTTTAACAATTTCAAGAGGTAGCATATGATTAA
>NW_006408520.1:21314588-21316425 GCF_000296735.1 Chrysochloris asiatica | reverse complement strand
GGAACAGCTGGTAGTTTCGAACTGCTGACCTGAAGGTTCGCAGCCCAATTCGTAACAACTACACTATCAGAGCTATTCAATATAGATACTGAATAAACAATCTGAGAAACTGGATTATATGAAGAAGAATGTGACATGAGTATTATAGGAAGACTCATTATTAGCAAGATGCCATATGCAGATGACATGACCTGGCTTGAAATACTGATGAAGATCACAGATTATAGCCTTCAGCATGGATTTCACCTCAATGAAAGGTGCAATTCACAACTGGAATAATAAATACATCAAAATAAATGGAGAAAAGATTAAGCTGTCAAAGACTTCATTTTGCTTGGTTAAACCATCAACACTCATAGAAGCAGTAGTCAAGAAATCAAACTACATATTGCACTAGGCAAATATGCTGCAAAAGACCTCTTTAAAGTGTTACAGAGCAAAGAAGTCAGTTTGAGGACTAAAGTGTGTCTGACCTCAAACCACGGTGTTTTCAGTTACTTCATATGCATGTGAAAATTGGAAAATGAATAAGGTAGACCAAAAAAGAATCAATGCATTGAAATTATGGTGTTGGTGAAGAATATTGAAAGTAACCATGGACTGCCAGAAAAAAAAAATCAGTGTTGGAAGTTAGAATGACGAGACTTCATCTCTCTTACTTTGGACATATTATCAGGAGGAACCAGTCTCTTGAGAAGGACATAATGCTTGATAAAATGGAGGGTCAGCTAAAAAGAGGAAGAGCCTTCAATGAGATGGATTAACTAAGTAGCAGCAACAATGGGCTCCAACATAACAACAATTGTGAGAGTGTGCAGGACTAGGCGGTTTTGTTCTGCTGCACGTAGGGTCACCATGAGTCCAAACCGACTTGATGGCACCTAACAAATGCCAATGAAAATACACTTCTTAGATAGGACAGAAAAAAAAAACCCAACCATCTCTGGTGCTCAACCCAGTGTTTGACAAATAGTAGGTACTTAATAAACACTTGCTGAGTAAATAAATAAAAGGAACATGGCAAAAGGTGATCTCAGAAAGTGCATTTCAGAAATAGTGCTCTGCTAAAGAGGAAACTATGCCCTGAAAAAGAATTTGAAAATCACTGCCAATGCTTTTTTTGGTTCCCTATGAATCACATTATCTCTGATAATGAAAGATTGATGGTTCCACTTTTCAGGTTGGAAAACCAGATGTTTCTAATGTTAATGTTTAACCCAGCTCACTTTCTCATTTGTCTTTCCCCACTCTGTCAGGTTTTCATATTTTGGTGGTATGTTTGTTACTGTAATGCTGCAAGCTATACCAGCAGAGTCAAACGTGGTGGATAGGTTTTATCAGAGTTTCCAGATTAAGAACAGATTAGGAAGAACGAATAGGTGGTCTGCTTCCAAGGGATTAATCACTGAAAATATTTTCAATAGCAGCGGGATGTTGTCTGATATAGTGCAGGAAGATGAGCCCGTAGGTTGGAAGGCACTCAGAATATAAATGGGGAAGAGCTGACTCCTCAAAATGAGTTCACCTTAATGACATGATGAAGCAAAGTTTCCAGGATCTTTACTTGCTGATAGGGCACTCAAAAGGACAACTTAAAATGAGAAGAAAACAGCTGTAAATACCCATTTATAAGCAGAACATGGAATATACAAACTATGAATCTAGGAAAACTGGAAGTCATCAAAAATGAAATGGACCACATAAAGATCAATATCCTAGATCTTAGTGAACTGAAATGGACAGGTATTTGTCATTTTTAATCTGGCAATAACATGGCTTACTATGCTGGGAATGACAAATTTGAGAGGCATGGTATCTCATTCACTATCAAATAGAA
>NW_006408520.1:21312842-21313771 GCF_000296735.1 Chrysochloris asiatica | reverse complement strand
TCCACCAAGATGATGAACACAAAGGGAAAGAGGCAGGGCACCCGCTATATGTTCTTCAGGCCTTTCAGAAAACTTGGGGTCATTCCTTTTGGCCACATACATGCGAATCTACAAGAAAGGTGATATTGTGACATCAATGGAATGGGCACAGTTCAAAAAGTCATGCCCCACAAATGTTACCCCAGCAAAACCGGCAGAGTCTACAATGTGACCCAGCATGTTGTCAGCATTGTTGTAAATAAGCAAGGCAAGGGTGAGAATCTTGCCAAAAGAATTAATATGCACATTGAGCATATTAAGCACTCTAAGAGCTGAGACAGCTTCCTCAAGTGAGTGAAGGAAAATGATCAGAAAAATATGGAAGCCTAGGAGAAAGGGATCTGGGCTCAGCTAAAGCGCCAGTCTGCTCCCCTCAGAGAGGCAAATTTTGTGAGAACCCATGGAAAGGATCCTGAGCTGCTAGAAGCTATTCTCTATGAATTATTGGCATAACAGGAGTGAAATAAAGATGTCTGAGGTGTACACACACAAAAAATAAGACAGAAAAGAAAGAAAAGACCAAAGTGAATGTCAGAAGAGACTCTGAATGGAAGAAATGAAGTAAAAGAACTGAAAATTTCAAAGGGCATCTCAAGAAAACAAAGTATTATAATGAAATGTGCAAAGACTTGGAGTTAGAAAGTCAAAAGGGAAAAACATGCTCAGCATTTCTCAAGCTGAAAGAACTGAAGAAAAACTCAAACCTCGAGTTACAACATTAAAGAAGTCCTGGTAGTGTAGTGGATTATCAGCTGGGCTGTTAACCACAAGGTTAGTAGTTTTAATCTACCATGAGGCTTTCTGCTCCAGTAAGGATTTACAACCTCGGAAACCCTATACAAGGTCTCTATGAGTGAGAACTAACTTGGTGGCACACAACCACCAATAGC
>NW_006408520.1:21295809-21310489 GCF_000296735.1 Chrysochloris asiatica | reverse complement strand
CTCTGTAACATAAGCACTAGAATGCTAACCACAAGGTTAGCAGTTTCAGCCCACCAGCTGTTCCTTGGAAGGGAGAAGAGAGTTTTTGCTTCCACAAAGATTTATAGCCTCAGAAACCCCATATAGGGTCGCTATGATTCGGAAACAATTCGACAGCACTTAACAACAACAACAACAAAAAGATCATTAATATGACTTGAAAGCAAAATTTTGCTACAGGTAGTTTTTAAATGGTTGCAGCAGTACATTAAGGGAACCGCCAGAAATTCAAGCTGGATTCAGAAGCGGACATGGAACAAGGAATAACCTTGCTAAAGTCAAATGGATCTTAGCTGAAAGCAGAGAATACTGGAAAGATGTTTGCTCATGTTTTGTTGGCTATGGAAAGGCATTCAACTATGTGTATCATGACAAACTATGGATAACATTGAGAAGAATGGAAATTCCAGAACACTTCACTGTGCTCATACAGAACCTATACTTAGCCAAGAGGCAGTCATTCAAACAGAACAAGGGTATGCTGCAGTTTAAAGTCAGGAAAAGTGTGTGTCAAGATTGTGTCCCTTCATTATATTTAATCTATATGATGAGCAAATAATCTGAAAAGCTGGACTATATGAAGGACTCGGCATCAGGACTGAGTAAGGCTTATTAACGTTCTACAATACGCAGATGACACAATTTTACTTGCTGAAAGTAAAAAAAGTTGAAACACTAACGAAGATCAAATAATACAGTCTTCAGTAAAGATTACAACTCAATGTAAAAAAAAGCAAAAGTTCTCACAACTAGATCAATAAACAACAATGTGATAAACAGGAAAAATTGAAGTTTTCAAGGATTTCATTTTATTTAGATCCACAATCAACACTCATGAAATTGGTGGTGGTGGTGGTTTTGTGCCATGGAGTTGGTTCCAACTCATAGCAACCTGTATAGGGTTTCCGAGGCTATAAATCTTTACGGGGAGCAGAAAGTCTCATTTTTCTCCTGCGAACAGCTGGTAGTTTCAAACTGTTGACCTTGAGGTTAGCAGCCTAATTCATAACCACTACACTACCAGAACTATCAAGAAATCAAATACTGTATTGCATTGGGCATGTCTAAAAAACAAACAAATTCTTTTAAGTGTTAAAGATCAAAGATGTCACTTTAAGGACTAAGGTGCCTAAGCCATGGTATTTCCATTGCATGCATATGAGAGCAGACAATGAACAAGAAAGACCAGATAAGAATTGATGTCTATGATTTTTGGTACTGGCAAAGAATTTTGAAATTACCATGGATTGCCAGAAGAACAAATTTGTTTTGGAAGATGTACAGCAAGAATGCACCTTCAAGTGAGAATTCATCTCAAGTACTTTGGACATGTTATCAAATAGACCAGTCCATGGGAAATAAATCATTGCTTGGTAAAGTAGACAGTGAAAAAGAGAAAGCTGGCCCCCCCCTCAAAAATGGATTGACACATCACTGCAATAATGCACTCAAACATACAAACAATTATGAGGATGGAGCAGGGCTGAGCAGTGTTTCATTCTGTTGTGTATAGAGTCACTGTGGATCAGAACCAAATCAAGCGCACTTAACAACCACACAATATGTGTTCTTGACTTACTCTTTTCTTTTAGAGCTAACAATAGCACTGATCTCTTGCAAAAATCCACAAAGTGGTTCAGCATTAATGCTCTGTTTGGAAAATAGCCAGGAGAGCACAAAGCAGAATTATCGTGTAGCTAAATAGTATCTCAAATAAACAAATCCTACTTCTGTTTGTCTCCCTAGAAAGTTCCCCAGTGGTACCCATGATGATACAGAGGGGCTTCAGATCAAATTCAGGAGGAGGTTTTAAAGCAAGGACCTGACAAAAATATCATTCTTCTTTTGATGAATGGCAGCATTTCTCAAACTGATATGCCAAGAAAAACATATTAAGATTTTAATACGATTATTAATGAACACATAGACACTAATATCAACATATCAAACATCTGTAGTTTGTGTTAATGACTGATTAACAGTATATATTAATATGGCACAGTCACATTTATATCAGGGTCCCTGGCCGGTACAGACAGTTAACCTACTCGGCAGCTAACTGAAATGTTGGAGTCTCAGATCCACCAAGAGATTCTTCCAAAGAAAGACCTGGAAATCTACTTCCAATAAAAATCAGCCACTGAAAACCCTACGGAGCACAGTTCTCCTTTGACCCACATGGTGTCACCATGAGTCAGAATAGCTCCATTATAACTGGTTTAATAGTAACATCATAGTTAAAGCCCTTAAAAAGCTTGGGAATAAAGAACTCCATTTAACTCCCCCACCCCCATACTTGGAATTGGTTCCTTTACAGAAAAACTGAAAATATAAAAAAATAAATAAATAAAACCCGTTTTTTAAAAGCCAGCCCCTGGATAAGATTCCTATGATTTAATAGTGCGTAATTGTTATCTGGCCGACTGATTGTAAGAGATCAATATTTATGCCCATTCCAAAAAGAGGTGACCCAACAGAATGCAGAAATCATCAGACAATCTCTTTGATATCTCAAGCGAGTAAAGTTTTGCTAACGGTCATACAGAAATGGCTACAATCATACATTGACAGAGAACTTCCAGAGGTTCAAGCTGGATTCAGAAGAGGCTGTGGAATGAGAGATATCATTGCTGATGTCCGATGGATCTTGGCTGAAAGCAGAGAATACCAGAAGGATGTTTACCTATGCTTTATTGACTACGCAAAGGCTTTCGATTGTGTGGATCATGACAAGCTATGGACAACATTGAGAAGTATGAGTATTCCAGAACATTTAATTGTACTTCTGAGAAATCTGAACCTAGACCAAGAAGCAGTTGTTTGAACAGAACATGGGAACACTGAATATTTTAAAATTGGGAAAGGTGTGAGACAGGGTTGTATTCTTTCACCATACTTATTCAACCTGTATGCTGAGCAAATAATACGAGAAGCTGGGTTCTATAAAGACAAACGTGGTGTCAGGATTGGAGGAAGACTCATTAACAACCTGCGATATGCAGATGATACAACCTTGATCGCTGAAAATGAAGAAGACTTGAAACATTTACTGATGAAGATCAAAGAGCACAGCCTTCGATATGGATTACATCTCAATGTCAAGAAAACAAAAATCCTCACCACTGGGTCAATAAACAACATTCGTATCAATGGAGAAAAGATTGAAGTTGTCATTCTTCTTGGATCAACTATCAACACTCGCGGAAGCAGAAGTCAAGAGATCAGACAACGTATTACATTGGGCAAATCTGCTGCATAGGAACTTTTTAAAGTATTTAAGAGCAGAGATGTCAGCTTGAGGACTAAGGTGTGCCTGACCCAAGCCATAGTGTTTTCAATAGCCTCATATGGATGCGAAAGCTGGACAGTGAATAAGGAAGATCGTAGAAGAATTGATGCCTTTGAGTTGTGGTGTTGGAGGAGAATACTGAAAGTGCCATGGACTGCCAAAAGAACCAATAGATCTGTTTTGGAAGAAGTGCAGCCAGAGTGCTCCTTGGAGGCCAGAATGGCTAAGCTTCATGTCTCATACTTTGGACATATTGTCTGGAGGGAACAGTCGCTGGAGAAGGATGTCATGCTGGGTAAGGTGGAGGGTCAGAGAAAAAGAGGAAGACCCCTAACGAGATGGATTGGCCAGGTGGCATCATTGATGGACTCAAGTGTGGCAGAGGTAGTGAGGTTGGCCCAGGATCAGACATTGTTTCATTCTGCTGTGCATGGGGTCACTATGAGTCGGTTCTGACTCGATGGCACCTGACAACAACAACACAATTGTTATCATGACTAATTGCCACTGTCACAACAGTAAAGGTAGAAGTTCTGTAACAAAAAGGAGGGATTAGTTAAGCTTACAGTTCAGGAACAGAGGATCCTAGGATCATCCAAGGAGAAGAACATGAGTGGAATGTGGGACCCTATCCAGAGAAGCAGTGATACCAGAGATGGAGGCGGAAATGATGACATGAAGAGACAAAGTAGCTAAGGACTCTAGACTCATGGAAAGAGAGGAACTGAGTGATGGTGGCCAGGAGGCAGGCTTGCAGAATGTGTCCTTTGGTTGTTTAAATGATTATATATTCCTGAGTGTTTTTGTGTATATAAAAAAAACAAAAAACAGAGGGAATAGAAGCAAATACTATTGAATGATGATGCATGGAGGAGATTGTAATCTTTCAATGAAATGATGCATGTAATATCAATGTTCTCCCATGTAAACTATCATTTAATTCACCATAAAAACGTGAAAAAAAAGAAAGAAAAGAAAAAGAATCCACATGCAAATATTAATTGCATGTGATACACATGCCAATATTGTTAATTGTACAATTAAAATCATGTCTTTTTTGGTACTTAGTTGATTCATCAAATGATAATAAAAATGTATCAACCACCCACACACACAAAATCCATCCCCTGGAATTCCCACCTCCTGTCTTTGGCCTTCCAGAGGGATGAGGCTCCAACCCCAGGGTAGCAAAAGGAAGAAGGCTTTCCGCCCCTTTCTTCCCCCATTCTATCCCTATCTTTACCTCCATAGTGGGGACTCCTGGGAGAAACCAGACCTGGTTGGGGGAGCAGAGATCCAAGGCCCCATGGCCCACAGGGAAGAGAACTTGGTGCACTCAGCCCCAAATATCCCAGGCTGCAGTGTGGTCATGGGCAGGCCCTTCCCTGACAGTTAGTTTCAGATCTTCAGAAAGGACTCCAGTAGCCTGTGACCATAGCCATGCCATCATCACTGATCCCTAGACAGCTCACGTGGTTGTGTGGCCAGCATGGACATCTGCACAGTCACCCTTCATGGCATCCCATATATTGTGACTGAAATCATTGAAGACAGCAAGCAGCAGCCAACCACCACGTGAGAAGGTAACGGAGGTGATGCCCCTGATGATGTCATGAGAATACATGAGGAGCTCTTGTAAAAGGCAGCAGGTAGCACCAACAGAACCAGTGATGAAAAGTATCATATCCGATGGGGAAGAAAGCTACAGCATTGATGTCGGATTCATAGTCAATGAAAGTTTGTCGGCACGTGGAGTCCCGGATGTCCTGCAACTTTATGGAGACATCACCGGTAGCTGACACAAAGGTGCAACCATCAGGGACCAACAACAGGGAAATCACATCCCCAGTGTGTCCTGCAAAACCCACTATATGCTAATCAGTTTCAATATTCCACAGGGCACAGGTGGTATCCCCGGAGCTGGTGATGATTTGGTTGTCATCCAGAAATCAGCAGCACGACAGGGACCCAGTGTGGTCATGCAGCTCCCGGCTGACCCTGACATTGCCCTCACGGGCCTCGAAGCTGTAGCTGGAACAGATGTTGCCCAACCCCCAACAAGCTGCAAAGTTCCTTGAGGGTGCATAGGCACAGGTCATGACCCAGGAAGAACGCAATGGGATGACATGAAATTTGGTGGTGGTGTAGCTGTCCTAGATGATTTCTGGTCCTGGGAGGCGCTAACCAGCAGCCTTGAGTCTGTTCCCCAGTGAATGGCATAGATTTTTGCCAGGTGCCCACAGAGTGTCCTCTGTGTCTACTTCTGGTTTCTTCCCACTGGGTTCAGTCCAGCTGTGATCTGGATCAGTACTAAATCCAAACATGTTTTTCAGGCATCCCAGATCTGGCTCCCTAGCTGCTTGGCCTCCTGTCTCAGTTGCTCCAGCTCACTCATGGCACCGGGCCCATGGGGTAGGGTTGAGGGCTGTTGGGGGTGGTGGGATGGGAGCCGGGGGAGGCAGCTCCTCACCGCTGGCAGGAGACCTGTGGTGGTGGGATTCCGCGAAGGTGTCACTAAAGGAGCGCTGGAGGTTCTGTCTTCCTCTGAGCAGCTTTTTAACCCTGTGTTTTCCAAATTTTTTGACCCCAGAACCCACTTTAAAAATGTAACATCTATATAATTAATAATATAGAGAACACAGTTTGGAAAACTCTGATATAGGGTACAGACATGATTTATTATTTGATTTTAACAATTCATTTTATCAATGTATTTTATCAGCAAATGTTCCCTTTGCTTGTTACTGCCACCTACTAAAATGAGGTTCCAGAATCCCGTCCCTGGCTCACATGTTTTAGAGAAACAGTTTCTGAGCAAAATTCAGGCTCTTCCTTCCACCTATGTTTCCCCTTCCCCCAACAAAATGTTTTTGTGGAAGTCTTCATCTGCTGAATTGTGGAAATGTTCATTTTGTAGAAACCCCATCAACTATGGGGTTGGGTTGGCTGCAACCCTTTTTAAAAACCAATTGCCAGGGTTGGTTTTTCTGTGGTGTTGCTGGGTAGATTCTAACCATCAACCATTTGGTTACCAGCTGAACACAGACCACCTACACCACCCAGAAACCCTCCCAGCAAACAGTTTTTAATTTAGTCCTTACAAATTGATAAGACATTCTTTAATCTGAGAACTTGCACCCAACTTCAGTAAAGAAAGCCCTGGGCTTGAAGACCACTATAGTCGTTGGAATCCCTGGGTCCCACAAATGGTTAAGTACCTGCTTACTAAATTGAAAGGTTGGCATTTTGAGCCCACTCAGAATTGTCTTGGAAGAGAGGTCTGACAATCTACTTCCAAAAAAAAATCATCCATCAAAAACTTTATCAAGCACAGTTCTACGCTGACATACATGTGGTCACCATGAGTAAGAGTCAACTGGATGGCAATTCCGTTCCCTGAATCAAATATGATTAGCAAGCTACAGAAGACAGTTGGGAAACTCTGCTATAGTATACAGACATGATTTATTATTTGATTTTAACAACCCATTTCATCAATGTATTTCATCAGCAAATGTTTCCCAGCCGCTTCACCTGAGCCCTAAAAGATAACAAAGGAGCTTTCTAAATCCTCCCCCCAATCAAATTATGCTCATATTTTTTGTTAATTTGCTAATTTTTTAAAAACCCAGTTGCCATTAGTTAACTGATTTATAGAGAATTATGGGAATAATATATGCACATGAAAATTAGAACTTACACATTACAAAATGGTTTATAAAAGTAAAAGGACTATTCCCTTCTGCCTTGGTCCTACTTTGTTTTTAGTATTTCTACTGATTAAGTTAATCACTTTGATGAGAATACATATACTACAGCATTTGATTTTTTTAAATGTATTATTGTGAAATATAAATAACAAAACATCTTAGCCATTTTTTAAAATGTGCAATTCAGTGATCATGACTATATACATCATGTTGTACACTAATTAACCTCACTCATTTCCAGTATTTTTATCACCCTTAAGAAAAACTACATGCCCCTTAAAAAACATGTATGGAAAACTTTACAAACCTTAATCAGGAGCCACACTAATTTTCTCAGAATCATTCCAATTTCAGTATATGCGTTACCAAAGTGAGCACCATTCACTTCGGTCAGAGTATCTGAAAAATATATAACTCTTTATTAATCCATTGATTATCTGGGACTCATAAATATGATCTCCAAAAAAAAAAATAATAAGTCATATCTCCAGCATAGTATCGAAGTTCAGCAAGAACCAATATCTGAAAACAAACAATGAAGGGAAAACTATCTAAAAGTCAGAGCAAAGCAACACAATCTTTTTAAAATTGTTTGATGATTATATGAGTGTCTTAATTATCTAGCACTTCTATAACAGAAATACCATAAGATGGCTTTAACAAACAGAATAGTCTCTCACAGTTTGTTGTTGATATTGTTAAGTGCTGTTGAGTCGGTTCTGACCCACAGTGACCCTGTATAGGGTTTCCTAGGTGCGACTGCTGCGTTCAAATTGCCGACCTTGTGGTTCAAACTGACCTTGTGGTCCAGCACATTATCCCACCTTGCCACAACAGGACATTCAAATTCAGAGTATCATCTTTGATGAAATACCTTGTCTTCTTTCAGCATCTGTAGATCCAGCATTCCTAGGAGATCTCCATGTGTCTTGGCATTAATCTTTTCTTAGATCTAAGAGCTTCATGGTGCAGGGACATCAGACCCAAAGGACACACTCCACTCCTGACTCCTGGCTCTTCTTTCTTGGTGGTAGTAGATTCCTCCTTCTCTGCTCACTTCTCTTCCCTTTAACCTCATTTTTAAGCTAAAAGTATTGCAGGCCACATTCCTGGGAAACTCCTGACTTTGGCTCAGGATTATGATGGAATTAAGGGCACTGCAGCCCACCTTAAACCTCTGAGTTTTTGCATCAGATCTTGCATCAGATCAAGATCACTTTATGAGTGCTCAACACATAACTACCACATTACATTACATAACTGCCAAACCATTAGAACCATGGCCCAGCCAAGCTGACACATATTTTTTGGGACACAATTCAATCCATGATAATGAGTATGTGATTAAAATGACAAGGGATTTAAATCTGTACTTTCTCAGCTGTTGTTGTTGTTAGTGCCTCGGAGTCAGTTCCAACTCATAGTGACCTGAATGGAACTTAATAACAACATTGGGCTTCCGGGGCTGTAAATCTTTGTGGGAGATTCCGTTGGAATATGTGGTGGGTTCAAAACACTGACCTAGCAGTTAGCAGTCCTAGTGCTTATCCTACAGAGCCACTGCACTCCCTCCACTTTCTCAGTTATTTGCTTAAATAATACTGTTGAATATTTAAATATCACAAACACTATTGCATTTTTGTTATATGTATTTTTAAATAGTAAGCTGACTTTCTCAATTGCTCTTGAAATTCTATGGAAATAAGCATAACAGAACATGTGATGTATGCTCACGGTGTTCAAGGAATCCCTAAGGGGTTTATCTACCAATATTTGCTGTTGAGTCAACTCCAACTCATGGCAACAGAACAATATATTATGCAGTCCTATGTCATCTTCAGGAGTCCTGGTGTGGTGCTGTAGGATTAGCACTGGACTGCTAACTGCTAGGTCAATGGTTCAAACCCACCAACCACTCTTTGGAAACCTTATATAGGGTTGCTATGAGTCAGAATCCACTCAACTGAACTTAACAACAACAGCAGTAACATTATCATATTCATGATCCTTGGTATGTGCAAATCCATTGCAGCCATGAATCCATTCTTACAGCTACTGTATATTTGAGCACCTTCCAATTTAGGGTGCTCATCTTCCAGCTCTACATAAGAAAATATTCTGTTGTGATCCGCAGGGATTTCATTAACTGATTTTAGAAAGTAGACAGTAGACACTATCAGGTTTTTCTTTCTAGTTTGTCTTAGTCTGTCCACCATAAGTGACCTTGTTGGTATTTAAATATCAGTGGCATAGCTTCCAGCATCACAACACCATGCAAGCCACCATTGTATGACAAACTGACAGATGGATGGTGGATCAATATTAGTTGGCCTATGAATTTATAATAACTTCAGATCTTTTAAACTTAGAAAAATAATAATATGAACTTTATTTTATGTAGTGTTTCTAGCATTCCTTATAAGTTATAAGTTACATATTATTATTGAAAAACTGATGCTCAAACAATTTGCCCAAAGACACATATTTAATAAGTGATCTAGCTGAAAGTCAAAGCTAGGTGTTCTGCCTTCAAATCTGTATCTCTTTTCACTCCTCCATTAGAGAACATAGTTCTAGTTCAATTCGTTTAGTTTTGAATTATTTTTCCATAACTTTTTAGGACCTAAGAAACAGTTTTTCAAATAATGGCTCAATTAATTTCTGGACTTGTTCCCTGTGTCAGAAATTAAAACAAACTCAAGTGCCAGTACGCTTGACCCAGCTGTTAAGAGTCTACATGAAAACAAGACATTGTCACACACCCCAGATGATGGGGGTTTGAGCACAGATCCATATAAGATACCTAGTTATTGAACGGAGTAATCTGCTAACACTGAAAAATGCTGTAGACACCAGGCTGTGCACCCCCTTCTTCCTGCACCCTTCCTTCTTCCTAAACTCTCCTTAGATTAGCAGGAGATATGTTCCAAGTCTATCAAAACCACCATGGGTTTGTGTGAGTTTGTAAAAAGCAACAACTCCAGGTTCTGTGAGCAGTCCGCCAGCTAGATCACACTACTCTCATTTTTGACACCAGCCTGGGCTTTTTTCTCTAGTAATAGGCACAAATTTAAAATTCAAATATTGCTTTGTTGCTGGCAAGTTCTGATGTATCTGTGAGAGTTTTGAAATAAGATATCCATGATATCTAATAGCTCGCTCCTACTAGGTCCTTGATAGTTGTATTCTGCATCCTTTTATATAAATGTAAAGGATTAAGCTATTATTAAAAACATAGTTATTATTGCTAGTTGCTATCAAAAAGAACCCCAACTCAAGACAACCCATATACAATGGGACAAAACGCTACCCAGTCCTGTGCCATTACCATGATCATTTTGGAATCAGATCTTGTTGTTTTCATTGGCTAATTTTTGGAAGTAGATCTTAAGGTTTTTCTTCCTAGTCCATCTTAGTCTGGAAGAATTGCTGCTATTCAGGATCAAAGCAATATACAAGCCTCCACTGACAAATGAGTGGTGGCTATACATGAGGTTCACTAGCCAAAATTGAAACTGAGACTTCATTGATCAATAATGTCAGCTGGGATGACAAAAGAAAGAGATTCACCAGTGAACTTTTATGAGCAGCTTTGGAGAGACAGAGAGATGATGAGATGATGGCCTGATGGCATAGATTCACATGGAAGATGGAATATGTAAGATTCCTTCTTGTTCCCCATATTTCCCTGGATAACAGAAGTGAGGCAGGCCCCCATTCTCATCTACCCCCAGTGCAGACTCTGTTCTCTGGTAGTTCTGGGCCTTGTGATTTGTTCCCTTAGCTCTGCTCTAGAGCCACAGAATCCGCAAAGAATCCATGCCAGAATGATACTAGCAAGACTCTTCATAATAAGTCACCCTACTCACAGTTGCCCTCTGGCTCTGACAGACACTGAAACTAGCAACCTGAAGGACCTCCATGAATTATTTCTAATTGGGTTCCCTGAACATAGACAACACCTAAGCTTATAGGAACTCTATCTATGGCAGAGAACTCAGCCATCACATGACTTATCCAGCCATCTCATGAGTACCTCAGCTGGTAGGAGCCCTCAGATTTTGTCCTCTCTGGGTCCAACTACATTGGTTTTTTTGTTCGTTTTTCCTTTCATTGTTGTTTGTTTAATTCTCTCTTCCTCCCCTTGATTTTTATCCTTTCCATGTCTACTTTTGTGGTTTTTTTTCTTCTGTTTCTCATTTCCATCCTCTTCTCAATCTTCTTTTTTTCTCTTGATTTTTCTTTACCACTCTCTAGTCTCTTTCTCTTTTCATCTTCCCTCTGTCTTTTATAGTGTTTTTTTTCTCTCCCTTTTATTTTCTTATATTTTTCTCTTGTGGTGGTGGTGGTTGTTTGGCATGGAATTGGTTCCATCACATAGCAACCCTGTATAGGGTTCTGGAGGTTATAAACCTTTATGGGAACAGAAAGCTTCTTCTTTCATCTGAGGAGCAGCTGGTAGATTTGAACTACTGACCTTGTGATTAGCAGTCCAACTCATAGTTCACTATACTACCAGGGCTCTCGTTGCCTGCCTCTCTTCTCTCTTTTAATTACTGTATTCTTTTGTTGTTGTTGTTGCAGCCCAATTTTGTTTCTTTTTTCTCATTTATTATATTGTTTTTTATGTTGTTTGTTTGTTCTGTTTTGTTTTCCTATGTGTTTTCTTCTCTTGTCCCACCTGACAGGAGACAACAACCATACCTATGCTACTCATCCACAACTATACCCTCTTGTCCACCCACTGGACAAGAGCCAATAATAGGTCTATTATGGCTTGATCTATGATAGACAACACCAACACCAGCCAAACCCACTCCTAAACAGAGCTTCACAAATACTGAATGGAAAACAATGCACATGTTTCCATTCTCTAATCACACCCACCATGAAACAGTTGGTGAGCACCTAAGTACACACCAACATACAATCATCAATTAAATACAAATACAACAATACCACAATGTTTCAGAGAACACAGATTGTTTTAGTTCACATAAAGAAACAAGAGAATGATTCACACAAATGATCAAGATGCAGAGTCAGAAAGTGTTTCTGAGGAAGAATAGGTCATGGAACTACCTAAGAAAGAATTATCTTTAAGTACCTTTAATGAACTGACAGAAAGATCTAGGAAAGCAAGGTGAACACAGAGAAAATTTTTTAAAGAATTTAGGAAAACATTACATGATCAAACAGATAAAATAGATGCAAATTTTGAAACAATATAAAACCTTCAAATAGAAATCTGAACTATTAATATTAAATTTTCAGAAATGGAAAATACATTGAAAGGGCAAAGAAGTAGATTTGAATCAATGGAAACAAGAATTAGTGACCTTGAAGATAAATCTCTCAATAACAGTAAACTAGAAAAACAATATGAAAAAAAAAAAAAAAAAAAGGAAAGCCTGAGATTTATGTGGGTGTAACACCATGAAGAGGAATAATTTACAGGTGTTTGAAATTCTAGAACAGGAAGAGACAATAAAAAGTGCAGAGAATATTGTCAAAGAGTTCCTGAAAGTCGCTTCACTAGCATCATGAAAGATGAGAAGATAACCATTCAAGAATCTGAATGAACCCCAAAGAAGATAGACTCCAAAAGAAAATCCTCAAGACATATCATAAACAAACTTTCTAAACCAAAAGACAAGGAAAAAGTCCAGAGAGCAACTCAAGAAAAAGAAAAACTTACCTACAAAGGAGAACTAATAACATTAAGCTCTGATTTCTCAGCAGAAACCATGCAAGCAAGAATGCGATGAAATGATATATACAAAACTCTGAAAGAAATAAAATTGCCAGCTAAGAATCATATAGCCAGCAAAACTGTCCCTTAAATACAGCAGCAAAATCAGGACATTTCTGGATAAAAATAAATGAAAGGAATTTGTAATATCCATAGCGTAGTGGTTACGAATCGGGCTGCGAACCTTAAGGTCAGCGGTTCGAAACTACCAGTCGCTCCGCGGGAGAAAGATGAGGCTTTCTACTCCCGTAAAGATTTACACCCCCGGAAACCCTGTACAGGGTCGCTATGGGTCGGACCCGACTTGATGGCACTTAACAACAACAACAACAACATACCAACTTTACGAAAAATACTAAAGGGTGGTCTTTGGACTGAGAACCCAACAACTGCAGACAACAATCTGAGATTAACATATATGGCACCACCACCCAGAATTCAATCCAATTATGGATGTATTCAAAATAAAATATACCTATAAGATTGAAAATAATGAACCAAGTAGGTAAATTTATAATGAAATCAATTACAAAGCAAAAAGAGGCACTAGTATAGATACAGAACTTCAAATGGTCAGAAATCAAGTAGATTTCAAGACAAAACAGATTTTTAATGTGGAAAAATTAATAAATTACAGGAAAACATCATAGAAAATGAATACACCTTCACATCAAAAGAAACAAGAAAAAAATCAGAAATATTTAGTAAATATTAAAACAACAGCAAAGAAAAAATGTAAAAGAAAGCCCATAACAAAATGATCTCCATATAGAAAATTTTGTGGAACAAATAAAGTAGCAACACCACAAAAGAACACACAGCAAAACGGCAGCAATCAATTCATACCTATTGCTAAACACAGTGAGCGTAAATGAATTAAATGCATCAGTCAAGAGACAGAGCATAGCAGAGTGGTTAAGAAGCACAGAATCCTTCAATATGCTGTTTACAAGAGATACAACTTATATACAAAATTAAAAATCAACTAAAAACCAAAAGATCAACAACCAAAAATCAGTTGCATTAATGTGCAGTAATAAAGAGAACTCAAACCAACTTCACCACTTGTCTGTCAGTTTGTCATACTGTGGCGGCTTGTGAGTTGCTGTGATTCTGAAAGCTATGCCACAGGTATTTTAAATACCAGCTGGGTCACCCATGGTGGACAGGTTTCAGATGGGCTTCTAGACAAAGACAGACTAGGAAGAAGGAATGATGAACTACTTCTGAACAATTAGTCACTGAAAACCTTATGAATAGCAGAGAAGCACTGTTAGATATAGTACCAGAAAATTAGTCCCTCAGGTTGGAAGGCACTCAAAATGCAACTGGGGAAGAGCTGCCTCCTCAAAGTAGAGTTGACCTAGATGAGGCAAATGGAGTAAAGCCCGCGGGACCTTCGTTTGCTGATGGTCCACAACTCAAAATGAAGAGAAACAGCTGTAAACATCCACTGAAAATTGGAACATGGAATTACGAAGTATGAATATGGGAAAATTGCAAACTGTCAAAAATGAAATGGAATGCAAAAACATCGATATCTTTGGCATTAGTAAGTTGAAATGGACTACTACTGGACATTTTGAATCTGACAACCACATGGTTTACTATGCCTGGAATGACAAATTGAAGAGGAATGGTGTTGCATTCATTGTCAAAAAGAACATATCCAAATCAGTACAACGCTGTCTGTGATAAGATAATATCCATGCACCTACAGGAAAGACCAAGGAGCTCTGATAGCATAGTGGTTACGAATCTGGCTGCTAATCTCAAAGTCTGCATTTCGAAACTACCAGCGGTTCCACGGGAGAAAGATAAGGCATTCTGCTCCCATAAAGATTTACAGCCTCGGAAACCCTGTACAGGGTCAATATGAGTCCGATCCAA
>NW_006408520.1:21292649-21293879 GCF_000296735.1 Chrysochloris asiatica | reverse complement strand
CCAATAAACAACATTTTTATCAATGGAGAAAAAATTGAAGTTATGTCTTCTTTTTTCTTCTAATATCCCATCACCCCTACTCTGGTTTAATCTCTACGTGTGGGACACGGAGAATAGCTGATGTCGGACGCGGCAATCAGGCACAACTTAGTCCTCAGATCTTGTGCAGAAAATTTGCCTAATGCAATACATAGTTTGATCTCTTAACTACTACTTCCATGAGATTTGATTGTGGATACAAACAAAATGAAGTCTTTGATAACTTCAATAATTTCTCCATTTATCATTATTTTATTTATTGACCCAGTTGTGAGGGTTTGTCTTTTCTTTACATTAAGATGCAATCGGAAGTAAAGGTTATATAGTCTTTGATCTTCATCAGTAACTATTTTAAGTTCTTTTTATTTCCAGCATGCAGGGTTGTATCATCTGCTTATCATAGTGTGTTAATGAGTCTTCCTCAATTCTAATGCCAAGTTCTTCTTCATATAAACTAGTTTCTTTGATTATATTCTCACCATATTAAAGAATAAATATGGTGAAAGAATACAACCCTGGCACACACCGTTCGTGATTTAAAACCATTCAGTATCCCCTTGTTCTTATCTAAGGACTTTGTCTTGGTCAATGTACAAGTTCCTCATGAGCACAATTAAGTGCTCTGGTATAACCTTTCTACTCAATGCTATCCATGGCTTGTCATGATCCATACAATCAAATGCATTTTCATAGTCAATAAAGTATAAGTAAACATCTTTCTGGTATACTCTTCTTTCAGCCAAGGTCCATTTGAGAGTAACAATAATATCCCTTGTTCCACATGCTCTCCTAAATCTGGCTTGAATTTTTGGCAGTTCCCTGTTGATGCACTGTTGCAGACATTTTTAAATGATCTTCAGCAAAAATTTACTTGCATGTGATACTTATGATATTGTTCGATGGTTTCTACATTCCACGGGGTCACCTCTCTTTGGAATGGACACAAATATGGATTTCTTCCAATCAATTGGCCAGAGAACTGTCTTCCAAATTTCTTGACATAGATGAGTCAGTGACTCCAGTGCTGCACCAGTTTGTTGAATTTTTTCAGTTGGTATTCTGTGAATTCCTGGAGACTTGTTTTTCACCAATGCCTTCAGAGAAGCTTGGACTTATTCCTTCATTATCATTGGCTCTTGATCATACGCTACCTCTTGAAATTATTGAACATCAACCATTTCTTTTTGGTAC
>NW_006408520.1:21288810-21292129 GCF_000296735.1 Chrysochloris asiatica | reverse complement strand
CATTTAGTTCCTTTCTTTGTTTTGCCTGATGATATGTAGCTTCTCCACTGTCTCTTCTCACAGATGTAGTCAATTTAATTTCTGTGTATTCCATTTGATGAGTGCATGTGTACAGTCACCATTTATGTTGTTGAAAAAAGGTATTTGCAATGAATAAGTCATTGGTTTTGCAAATTTTTATCATATAAAGAAAAACACAGAAAGGATAGTCAAAGAGCTGCTGGAAGAAAATTTCCCTAACATCGTGAAAGATGAAAAGACAAGTACCCAAGAATTGAAAGAATGATAAACAGGGTAGAGCTTAAAAGAAAATAACCAAGACATGTCATAATCAAACTCTCTAAAATCAAAGACAAGGAAAGAATCCTGAAAGTAGCTAGGGAAAAATAAAATGTTACCTCCAAAGGAAAACCAATAGGATTAAGTTCTAATTTCTTAGCAGAGATCATGCAGGAAAGAAGGCAGTGGGGAGACATATACCCAACTCTGAAAGAAAAATAACTGCCAATCAAGAATCATACACCCAGCAAAGGTGTCCCTCAAATATGATGGTGAAAATAGAGTGTTTCCAGATAAATAGAAATTTATAAAAACCAAGCCAATGTTACAGAAAATACTAAAGGGAATCATTTGGACTGAGACCCAACAGCAGCAGAAAACAACTGGAGATTGACACACAGGACAGCACAGGACAGCACCACCAGATTCAATCCAGATACTGTTGTTGTTATTAGGTGCCATTGAGTCAGTATTGACTCATAGCGACCTTATGTACACCAGAACGAAACACTGCCCAATCCTGGGCCAATCCAGTTATAGAACTATCCAAAGTAAACCAAACCTATAAGACTAAGAATTCAAGCTAGATATAGAACTATCCAAAGTAAACCAAACCTACAAGACTAAAAGTAGTGAATCAGAGATGTCAATCTTTGGTGAGGACAACTACAAAGCAAAGGGCAGGAAAAGTATAATTCCAGGTAGTGAGGAATTCAAGTAGATTTTAAGATAAAATAGATTGTTTTAGATGGGGACAAAATTAATAAATTACAGGATAACTTCAAAGAAACGTAATATACTTTCACATCAAATCAAGAAAAGGAAAATCCTTGAAGATTTTATAAATACTAAAACTATGAAGAAATTGACAAAAAAAAGCATACAAAAACCTTAACTCAGCATACAGAATGAAGAAACCAGCAGCACCACACACACACACAAACCCCAGCAAAATGACAGCAATCAATTCATGCCTATCGATAACTATACAGAACATCAACGGATTAAATGCACCAGTCAACATAGAGTAGCAGACTGGATAAGAAAGCAGGGTCCTTCAATATGCTGTCTACAAGAGACACACCTTACACACAAAGACAAACAAAGATTAAAACTTCTTGCTGTTGTTAAGTACTTTCAAGTCAATTCTGACTCATAGCAACCCTGTATAGTGCTTCCAAGGAGCAGCAAGTAAGTTTGAACTGCTGACCTCGAGGTTCAAACCAACTTTGCAGGTTAGTGTTTATCCTACAGCACCAGGACTCCAGATTAAAAGTTAAAAGATGGAGAAGAATACATCAATCTAATTACAATTAAAAAATGAGCAGGAGTGGCAAAATCAATCTCTGATAAAATTAACTTTAAGGCAAAAACCAGCATAAGAGATAAAGAAGAACATTATTTCATAGTTAAAGGGTCAATTAAACAAGAGAACAACCATAATAAATATCTATACTCCTAGTAAAAGAGCAACAAAATGCATAAATGAAACTCTAATAGAATTGAAGAGAAAAATAGACAATGTAACAATAATAGTAGGAGATTTTAATACACCACATTCGAAAAAGGACAGAACAGCAGAAAGAAAGCCAACAAAGACTCAGAGGAGCTAAACAACACAATCAATGAACTTGACCTCACAAATTTGTACAGAGCATTCAACCCAACAATAACACAATAAACATTCTTTTCCATTGCACATGGAACATTCTCTAGAACAGATCATATGTTAGGTTCCAAAGCAAGTCTCAATAAATTTTAAAACATCAAAATGCTACAAATCATCTTCTCAGATCACAATGCTATAAAATTAGAAATCAACAATTGGAAGATCAAGAAAACAAAATCAAATACATAGAAACAGAATAAAAGCTACTGGGAATAAAACAAATAAAAATGAAATTAAAAAGTTCCTTGAATCAAATGAGAATGAAAACACAGCATACCAAAACCTTGGGGACACAGCAAAAGCAGTGCTTAAAGGGCAACCTATAGCAATAACTGCATATATCCCAAAGAAGAAATAACCAAAATCAACACATTAACACAACATCAGCAATAATTAGAAAAAGACCAGCAAAGTAAGCCTACTGTCAGCAGAAAAAAAGAAATAATAAAGATTACAGCAAAAATAAATGAATTAGAAAATAGAAAGAATCAATCAGAAAGAAATTGGTTCTTTGAAAGGATTAATGAAATTAACAAACCATTAGCAAGTCTAACTAAAGAAAAGAGGGAGAAGTCATAAATAACACACATAAACAATGATATGGATGGCTTCACAACAGAACCAAGATAAATAAAAAGGATAATAATAGAATACCAAGAAAAATTGTACTCCAACAAATTTGAAAATCTAGAAAAAATGGATTAATTTTTAGAAAAATACAAACCATCTAAAGTAACACAAAGTGAAGTAAAAACTTTGAACAGACTTATAACAAAGGAAGAAATTGATCAGGCCATTAAGAAACTCCCAACAAAATAAATGCCCAGGCCTAGGTGGCTTTCCTCGTGAATTTTACCAAACATTCCAAGAAGAGCTGACATCAATTTTACTCAAATTATTCTAGAACATAGAAATGGATGGAAAACTCTTGAATAAATTTCATGAAGCAAGCATAACCCTCATACCCAAACCAGACAAAGGTAGCACTGAAAAAGAAAATTACAGACCAATATCCTTCATGAACATAGAAGCAAAAATTCTCAATAAAACCTTAGCCAATAGAATTCAACAACATATTACAACAACAACAACAAAAATCATGACCAAGTGGGATTCATTCCAAGGATACAAGGATGGTTCAGTATTAGAAAAGCAATGTAAATATAATCCACCATATACAATTTTTTTTAAAGGAAAAGAACCACATGATCACATTGATAGATGCAGAAAAGGCATTTGACAAAATCCAAGTTCCATTCTTATAAAAACACTCAACCAATTAGCAATTGAAAGGAAATTCTTCAACATAATTAAAAGCATATATACAAATCCAACAGCCAGAATTATTCTTAATGGAGAGAAACTGAAAGC
>NW_006408520.1:21281697-21288405 GCF_000296735.1 Chrysochloris asiatica | reverse complement strand
AAAAATCAGTTGGATTCCTCTATACTAATAAAGACAGCTCTGAAAAATAAATTAGGAAAACAATACCATTTACAATAGCCACCCCCAAAATGAAAAATTTAGGAATAAATCTAACTAAAGAAACAAAAGATGTATACAAAGAAAACTACAAAACACCAAAAGAGATTTACAAAAATGGAAGAATATATCATGCTCTTGAATAGGAACACTTAACATTGTGAAAACATCAATACTACCCAAAGTAATCTATAAATATAACACAACCCAATCCAGATTCCAATATCATTCTTTAAAGACATGGGAAAAATGATCACAAATTTTATATGGAAAGGAAAGAGGCTTCAGATAAGCAAAGCACTGTTTAATTAAGAATAACAAAATTGGAGGCCTCTCACTTCCTGATCTTAAAATTTACTGCACAGTGTAAAAACAGCCTGGTACTGGTGCAACAAAAGATACATGGATCAATGGAACAAAACTGAGAAACCAGAAGTAAATGCATCCAAATAAACTCAAAGGATCTTTGACAAAGGGCCAAAACACGTTAAATGAGGAAGAGATAACCTCTTCAACAAATGATGCTGGAAAAACTGGAAACCCATTTGCAGAAGAATGAAACAAGACCCATATCTCACACCATATACAAAAACAAACTCAACGTGGATTAAAAACCTAACTGTAAAACCTAGAACTATAAAAATCATCCATGAAAAAATAGGGACAAAAAGAAGCGCTAATACATGGCAGGAGTCCTGGTGTGGCATTGTGGGTTAATGCACTGGAATGCAAAGTTGGTATGAACCTCAAGGTCAGAGGTTCAAGCTCACCAGCCACTGCTTGGAAACCCTATACAGGGTTGCTATGGATTGGAACTGATTCGACTGAACTTAACAACAACAATACATGGCATACACTTGATTTCTTGACTTCTGCTTCCAAGCGTTGTTGATGGTTGATCCAAGAAAAATTAAGTCTTTGACAGCTTCAATCTTTTCTCATTTATCATTACGTTATTTATTGGTCCTGTGGTGAGGATTTTTGTTTTCTTTAAATTGAGATGCAACTCATATCAAAGGCTGTGCTTTTTGATCTTCATCAGTAAGTATTTTAAGTCCAATTTGCTTTCAGCAAGCAAGGTTGTATCATCTGTATATCACAGGTTATTAATGAGTCTTCCTAATCCCAATGCCATATTTTTCTTCGTATAATCCTGCTTCTCAAATTATTTGCTCAGCATGCAGGTAGAATTAAAATATGGTGAAAAAATATAACGTTGGTGCACACCTTCCCTGATTTTAAACCATTCTTTGTTCCCTTGTTCTTTTCCAATAACTATCTCTTGGTCTATGTACAGGTTCCTCATGAGCACAATGAAGTGTTCTGAAATATTCATACTCTGCAATGTTGTCCATAAATTTGTCATGATCTCCACATTCAAAAGCCTTTGTGTAGTCAAAAAAGCACAGGTAAACATCTTTCTGAGGATCTCTGCTTTCAGCCAAGATCCATCTTATGTCAGCAATGATAGCTCTCATTTCACATCCTTATCTGAATCTGGCTTGAACCTCTGGCAATTCCTTGTCAATGTACTGTTGATGTAATTTTTTTTTTCTTTTTCTGCCACTTTTTATTGTGAAGTGGGTGAACATTACAGAGCAGATTATCAATTTATTCTTTATTGTTATTTCTGTGGAACTATCTATAACATTAAAATATACTTATTCTTCTTTCTCTGGAAATTACAGCATGTATTTTATATAATTAAGCAAAAATGAATATATTTAATGGTACATTTGTGTTGTTAAGTGCCAGTGAATTGGTTCTGATTCACAGCAACTGATACAGGGTTTCTAAGGCGTGTTTGGTGGTTTTGAACTGCCAACCTTGGGGTTAGCAGGCCAATGCTTATCCTATAGCAGCACATCAAGACTCTTAATTATTACATTTAAGATTTGTTATATATAAAAGCAACATTTCTAAAGAAGCAATCTAATTTAATGATTTATGTTCATCAACGAATCACACAGTTATTTCATCTCATGATTGCAATCTCCTTCATGCAACAAGTTATTCCAATTCCTCCCTGTGTGTGATTCCTATTTCCATTCCACCTTTCTTCTCAACCACTCTGAACCTTGTTGTTGTTATGTGCCGTGGAGTCGGTTCCGATTCATAACGACCCTGCACAGGGTTTCCAATGCTGTAAATCTTTATCGGGAGCAGAAAGCCTCATCTTTCTCCTGTGGAACAGCTGGTAGTTTAGAACTGCTGACCCTGAGGTTCACAGCCCAATTCGTAACCACTATGCTACCAGAGCTCCTTATCACCAGGTAAATCTTTTGATCTTGAATGGTTGACTATCACATCCCATGGTGAGTGTATCTTAGTAGAATTGTTGTCTCTCATGTATACCTACCCACCGCTTGTTTGAAAATTGGAGCATGAGGGTAAATTTCATTCCAGATCTGAAGGGTGGCCCAGGTTCATAGCCTCAGGTCCCTCAACTGTCTTTCTGAGCATTAAGGATGATTTTTTGTATAATTTTGAGCTTTCTTCCACATTGCCTTCCACTCTATTAGGGATTATCTAATTTGATCTCTTGAAGAGTAGTTGGCACCATCTAGTTCTTCTGGCCTCAGAGTTATGAAGACTGGTGCTCACATGTTCCATTAATTCAATGGCACTAATTGATTATAAGCACCTTTAATTTCCATCACTCTTCTTTCTTTCACACATGGACAGACCAATAGTTATATCTTAGATGGCGGCTCATGAGCTTTTAAGATACTAGTCACTGTTCACCAAAGTAGTATATAGAACATTGTCATTGTGGACTATGTTATTATCATAAACCTCATTGCTTTGAATTTAACTGGCCCATCATATCTTCTTAGAAGTCACTGTTTTCATTATGAAATAATAATTTCATAATTATTGTGGCTATGATGAAACTTTTGGTAGTGTAATGGGTTACAAGTTGGTCTGATAACTGCAAGGTCAACCATTCAAATCTCAAGCCACTCCATGGGGGAAAGATGAGGCTTTTTGCTCCTTTAGAGATTTACAGCCTCAGAAACCCTATACAGGGTCACTATAGGAGCTGACTCCACAGCACACTCAACTACCACCACCAATGCACCCTAATGGTACTAAGGTAAGTATATTATGTTAAGGTAATTTTTAAATTATCTTAAGCAAAATTTTGCCTGGATACGATATTAATGATATTGCCTGATGATTTCTGCATTTTGTTGGGTCAACTCTCTTTGGAATGGGCACAAATTTGGATCTCTTCCAATCACTTGATAAATCTGATGCACAAGACCTCTTTACAGTGTTCACAAACAAAATATCAGTTTGAAGACTAAGGTGTGCCTGACTCAAGCCATAGATTTTCTATAACTTCATATGCATGTGAAAGCTGGACAATGTGATGCATTTGAGTTATGGTGTTGGAAAAGAATATTAAAAATACCTTGAGGTACAAAAATGCCCAAACTTGCAGATAGTACCCTAGCTTTCATGACTGGATGATTAGAACTAGACTAGAGGAAGATAAAAAAAAAAAAAAAATTCTGATAAAGGAAACAAGTGTAAATTGCTACAATTTGATGAACTTGACCTATACTTATGAATGTAGTAACTCAAAATATCAACTGAGAGGGAAGGAATTTTCACATCAAGGATCATTTCCATCCCGCTATACACACACCTCCATTTTAGGTAGTCAATGTCTAAGAGATGTGTGTGTGGTGGTGGGGGACCTATAAAGGCACAAAGTGACTGGCTTACAAGTTTTCAAGAGGGAGTTTAGTTTCAGACTGTTCATGGGAAGGTGGAATCCCCACTGAATAGTTTTCATCTCATCTAGACACGTCTGGTGAAAGAAGATAGGGATAAGATTATTATGATTCAATAGTGAGTAATTGTTATCATGATTAATTGCAATTGTCACAACTGTAAAGGTAGAAGTTTGTAACAGAAAGGGGGAAATAGTTAATCTTACTGTCCAGGAACAGAGGGCCCTGGGACTATCAAGGGAGAAGAGCATGAGTGGAATGTGGGACCCTATCCAGAACGCAGTGACACCAGAGATGGAGGCATAGATGATGACATGGAGAGATGAAGAAACTGAGGACTCTAGACTCATGGGAAGAGAAGGCAGCCAGGAGGCAGGCTTGCAGATTGTGCCCTTTTGTTGGTTTAAGTTATTATATATTCCTGAGTGTTTTTGTGTACATCAAAAAAAAAAAAAAAAGTGGAAATAGAAGCAAATACTGTTGAATGATGATGCATGGAGGGAACTGTAATCATTGCAATGAAATTATGAGTATAAAACTGGTGTTCTCCCATGTAAACTATCACTCAATTCACAATAAAAACTTAAAAAAAAAAGAAAAGGTACCATGGACTGCCAGAATGTTCCTTGTTGTTGTTGCTAGGAGCCATCGAGTCTGTACCAACTCACAGTGATCCTATGCACAACAGAAAGAAACACTGCCCGGTCCTGGGCCAACTTCACTGTTGTTGCCACGCTTGAGCCCATGGATGCTGCCACTTTGCCAATCCATGTCACTGAGGGTCTTCCTCTTTTTCTCTGACCCTCCACCTTACTAAACACGATATCCTTCTCCAGCGACTGGTCCCTCCTGACAATATGTCTGAAGTATGAAAGACAAAGCTTGGCCATCCTGGCCTCCAAGAAGCACTCTGGTTCTTTTGGCAGCCCATGGTACTTTCAATATTCTCCTCCATCACCATAATGCAAATGCATCAATTCTTCTACCGTCTTCCTTATACACTGTTCAGCTTTATCATGCATATGAGGTTATTGAAAATACCATGGCTTGGGTCAGTCAGTCACACCTGAGTTCTCAAGCGGACATCTGTGCTCTTCAAAACTATTAAGGTCTCATGCAGCAGATTTGCCTAATACAATACGTCGTTTGATTTCTTGGTTGATCCAAGAAGAATGAAGTCCTTGACAACTTCAATCATTTCTCCATTAATAAAAATGTTATTTATTGGTACCGTGGTGTCTTTTCTTTACATTGAGATGAAATCTATATTGAAGGCTGTGGACTGTGGTCTCTGATCTTCATCAGTGAGTATTTTAAGTCTTCTTCAGTTTCAGTAAGCAAGGTTGTATCATCTGCATATCGCAGGTTAGAAGTCAGGATAACCAGACTTTGTCTCTCATACTTCAGACATTATCAGGAGGGACCAGTTCCTGGAGGAGAGCATCATGCTTGGTAAACTGGAGGGACTGTGAAAAAGAGGAAGACCCCCCAATGGCATGGATTGGCATCATGGCAACAGCAATGGACTTAAGTATAGCAATGATTGTGAACTTGGCTCAGGACGGGCCAGCGTTCATTCTATTGTGCATAAAGTTGCTGTGAGTCAATACCAACTTGACAGCACCTAACAGCAACAACAACAATATATGGCATATATACACTATCAAACATTACAAAAAATGGACAAACGGTTGTAGACAAAATAGATGACTGGGACATCCTAAAAATTAGAAACTTAAGTGCATCAAAAGATCTTGCCAAAAGTGTAAAAATGGAGCCCACAGACTTGGGTAAAAACATTTGCAATGACATAGCAGACAAGGGACTAATATCTAAAATTTATAGAAAACTACAATGCTTCTACAGGAAAAATACAAACAACCCAATTAAAAATGGGCACAGGGCAAGAACAGACATTTCACCAGGGATGACATCTAAACAGCCAACAAACATATGAAGAAATGTTCACAATCATTAGCCATTGTTGTTGTTGTTAAGTACCATGGAGTCGGTTCCGACTCACAGTGACCCTACACAGGGTTTTCGAGGCTGTCAATATTTAGGGGAGCAGAATTCCTCATCTTTCTCCGGTGGAACCGCTGGTTGTTTTGAACAGCTGACCTTGAGGTTGGCATTGGACAGATGCAAGTCAAAACAAAATAAGACATCATCTCACATCAGTATTAACAACAAAGTTCAAAAAAACAGGAAATAACAAATACTGGCAAGGGTGTGGAGAGATTGCAACCTTCCTACATTGCCGGTGGGACTGTAAAATAGTTCAACCACTTTGCATAATGACATACTGCTTCCTCAGAAAGTTGGAAATATAAATACTTTATGACCCAGCAATCTTTATACTTGGTATATATCTACAAGAAATAAGAGGCATGACACAAGTAAATTGATGCACATTGATTTTCATGGCAGCACTATTCACAGCAGCAAAAAGATGGAGACAGTCTAAGTACCCTAACAATGGATAAACAAATTTGGTACATACATACAATGGAATCTTATGCAACATTGAAAAATAACGATGAATCTGTGAAATACCTCATAACTTGGAGGAACCTGGAGGACATTAAGCTGAGTGAAACTAGTCAATCACAAAAGGAGAAATATTATATGAGACCGTTACTGTAATTAAGAAAAGGCTTCCAGATTAAAGGGAAATTTTTTTGTTGGTTACCAGGGGTGGGAGGGAGGGGAGAGTAATTCACTGACTAGAGGGCAGACACTTGTTATCTTAGTGACAGGGAGGACAATAACAAGAAGAGGGAGAATGGCAGAAGAATAATGAAGAGAGATGAAGAAGGAGGTATGTATGGGCTAAAGAAGATAGAGGTAAATTGTGAGATATACAAAACTTTGAAACAACAGTTTTCTGTCTAGATACATGGATTGA
>NW_006408520.1:21278607-21279999 GCF_000296735.1 Chrysochloris asiatica | reverse complement strand
AAGGTGGGTGGAACCACAGGAAGGAAGCAGGATAACTGTTGTTGCATGGAGGGGAATGTAATCATTGAGATGAATCAAAGTGTTATGATTTTGACAATGAATGCAATGTCATTCCTCTTGAATTTTCCATTCCCATTATAGAAAACTTTATGATTATCAGATTCAAAAGGGACAGTACCAGTCCGTTTCAGCTCACTGATGCCTAGGAAAGCGATCTTTATGTGTTTCATTTCTTTTTCTACAACTTCTAATTGTCCTAGATTTGTAATTTGCACATTCCATGTTCCAATTATTAATGTATGTTTGTAGCTGTTTCTCTTCATTTTTAATTGTGCCCCATCAACAAATGAAGGCTTTGAAAGTTTCATTCCATTCCTGTCATCATTGGCAACTCTACTTTGAGGAGGCAGCTCTTCCCAGTTTTATTTTAAGTGCCTTTCAACCTGAGAAACTCATCTTCTGGCACTATATCTGACAATGTTTCACTGTTATTAAGAAGGTTTCCAGTGACTAAACATTCAAAAGTAATCTGCTTCTCCTTTGTAGACTTAGTGTGGAAACTGAGCTGAAACTTGTCCACCATGGGTGACCCTGTTGGTATTTAAAATTTATTGTTGTCATTAAGTGCCATTGAGTTGGTTACAACTCATAATGACCCTGTATAGGGTTTTCCAAGGAGTGGCTGGTGAGTTTGAACCCTAACCTTCCAGTCCAGTGCTTATCCTACAGCACCACACCAGGACTCCAGTGCTCATTGTTGTTGTTATTGTTGTTAAGTACCAGCAAGTCGGTTCCAATCCATAGCAACCCTATATGGGTTTTCCAAGGAGAAACTGGTGAGCCTGAAATGCCAACCTTGCCATTGAAACCAACTTTGCAGTCCAGTGCATTAACCCACAGTGCCACACCAGGACTTCCCAGTGGTCATTAGAGAAACACAAATAAAGCAACAATGAGACATTATCTCATCCTAATAGTGATAGCAAAGTTAAAAAAGAGGAAACAGCAAGTAATATGGAGATACCTCCCCAGACTTTACCTCTGCCCTAGGTTGCTGAAAAACTGTACAATGATGCAACCACTGTGGGCAATGGTATGGCGTTTCTCAAAAAACTCGGAAACAGAAATACTATACGACCCAGCATTCCTCTACTTAGTATATAACTTCAAGATATATAAGCCATGGCATACATCAAGAGCCATGACACGACTAGACATATGCATACCATGTTCATTGTAGCACTATTCACAAGATCAGAAACATAGTCTAAATAACCATCAGCAGAAGAATAATTGAGCAAACTTTGGTGCTATGGAATACTATGCAACACTGAAAAATAACAACGAACCTGTGAAACACCTCATAACATGGATGAACCTGGTGGACATCAT
>NW_006408520.1:21276443-21278042 GCF_000296735.1 Chrysochloris asiatica | reverse complement strand
AAAAAGATAAGCTTTGAAATTAAAAGGATCTGGGCTTGGATTTTGATTCTACAATGTGCACTTGTGCACATTGAACTTGAACACACTGCTGAAACTCTCAAGATTCTTTATCTGTAAAAGGGGAACAGTTTTTTGTTGTCATTGTGCGCCATTGAGGCAGCACCTATGTTTTAGGATTTCTGTAAGAATTAAAAGTGATGTAATGACTGTAAATGCCTGGCACACTTCTTGGCACATAGATTAGGCAACGCATTATAGCTATTATTAGTACATGGCCTTGGAATTATTTATCTTGGCATCATTTCCTATAGAATAATCCTCTTAATGTTGAAAATGTAGGCAATTAAATTTAATCTATACCGATACTCTGACATAACCTGGGATTACATCTTTAAATAATCCTTGGAATCAGTTGGTTTGTTTAACACTTGTCTCTAGGGTATAGAAAAAAAAAATGTTAGTTATTTTAGCTTTCTAAATTTAGGATTCCAAACCAACAAAAATTTACTACTTACCCAAATGAGATTTCAATAAGCTTTTCTATTACTGTTAGAACTGTTGACCAGTTACTTTTATTTGCACTGAGTAGATAATTATCACCTCTAATTGGAAAGCAACAAAGTTCTTTTGGTTGCAAAGGATCAAAAGCCAACTCAAATTAGTTTTAATAATAGGAATGTATTGACTCCAGTAACCAGGAATTTTAAGGGTAGCTTCAGATGAGCTACATGTTGCTAGAGCTCTGGTTTCTTCTATATGTTGGTCTCATTCAGCAAGCAGCTTCCTACACGAAGTCTGTAGTTAGAACCAATGGAAGCTTCCGGCTTATGCAGTTCTTTCATCAGGCTTGAAAATCCATAGAGAAAGAACTTGTCTGTTTCTCTTTCTTGGTAGCTATAAAAGAAAGACAATCTCTTTACCCTAGTAACTATAAAGCAAAACTTAGAGAAGACTCTTAATAACTCAGACTGAATGGACCATTGTGACTAGGGGAGAAGTGACTCCCCAAAATAAAATCAAGCCTGCTTCCAGACAAAGAGTGAGGGTGGAATGACAGAAAAAACAACAGCAGATAGTTTAGGTTGAGTTGTCCCCCACCCTCACCATAACAACAACAGCAAAAAAGATCACATCGTGGTTATCCTAGCATTGTATTAAAATATGCATTTATTTTATGAAGCCATATTTAAAATGTTCAAAGAGGTATTGGGTGGGGCATTCTTGGCTTATGCTTATTCTACATGTTAAGCTCCACATGTGGTAAACATCTGCCAAAAGCATATAAAGTAATTTTCATATGCTCTGCATCCCAAACAATATGTGCGTGTATAATTATATGAAGGAGTAAAAAGGGAATGTTATCTTTCCATATTGAAAAAGCAAATCAGACTATTAATGAATAATAATGTACAAGTGCATGAGAATGCGGTAGTTCCATACGATAAGCACTGTACCACAAAGTCAGTGGTTCCAGTCCACCAGTTGCTCCATCAGAGGAAGATGAGACTTTCTACTCCGACAAAGATTTACACCCTCAGAAACCCTATACAGAGTTACTATGAGTCAGAACCAACTGAACAGCACTTAACAACAGCAATA
>NW_006408520.1:21263858-21275893 GCF_000296735.1 Chrysochloris asiatica | reverse complement strand
TGCTGAACCTTCAGTGCCACAACAGGGGTTGAAAGTTGACAAAAATGTAATAGTATGCATAAATATGGATATATGAGGCATTTGTGAGCTGAAATAGATTGATATTAGCCACTTTGACTCAAACAATCTTATAATTTATAAGTCAGGAGACAACAGTTGAAGAGGAATGGTGTGGCATTCATTGTTAAATAGAACATTTCAAAATCGATCCTATCACAATACTATCTGTGATAGGATAAAATCCATATGCCTACAAAGAAAGCTAGTTAATACCACTATAAAACAAATTGATGTACCAACCACCAAAGTCAGGTGTTGCTCCAGGAGGCCCTGGAGTGGCCAGCACAGGTGAGCCCTGCCATGCCCTTCAGGGACAGTTTCCAGGTGACGCTGCTGCACTCAGATGGCAGCAGTGTGGAGTTGCAGACTGGGGTGAAGAAGGGGACCCCACTAAAAATCAAGTTCCCTGAGTCTCAGGAGCTGGTAGAGAAGCTGACGCAGTACTTTTCATAGAAGAGAAGTCCTCAAACTAAGCCTCTATCCCTGGTGAAGCTGGAGCACAGAAGTCAGACATGGCCAAACTTCAGTCATGTGCCTGACACAGTTTTTTCACTTCCAGAAATGATGGTTCAGTTGTGAGGCAACCCTCTAAAAGGCACTGCAAAAGTTCTTGGTTCAACTATGTTCCATAGACTCCCCTTGACCTGGAGATGAGACAGAGAAGAGGAAGGGCTAGTTGGTCAAAAGTGTGGTGAGACCTGGGGACACTTGGGCCCATGGAAAAGCACAGAGCCACAGAAGGTTAGAGCTGAGAGTGAAGCATCCAGCTGATAGGAAGTGAGGGGAGACACACGAGAACACCCAAACTTGCAGATAGTACCCATTTGACCTAGCCTCGATGGCTTGATAATCAGAACTTGACTAGAAAACAATTTTTTTTTTTTTTTTATAAAGGGCACGAGGATAAATTGCTACAATTTGATTAATTTGACTTATACTCATGGAAGTTGTTGTTGTTGTTGTTAGGTGCCATCAAGTCAGTACCGACCCATAGCAACCTTATGCACAGTAGAACGAAACACTGCCCGATCCTGGGCCAACCTCACTATTGTTGCCACGCTTGAGTCCATCGATGCTGCTACTTGGCCAATCCATCTTGTTGGGGGTCTTCCTCTTTTTCTCTGGCCCTCCACCTTACCAAACATGATATCCTTCTCCATTGACTGGTCCCTCCTGACAATATGCCCAAAGTATAAAAGACAAAGTTTGGCCATCCTGGCCTCCAAGAAGCACTCTGGCTGCACTTCTTCCAAAATGAATCTATTGGTTTTTTTGGCAGTCCATGGCACTTTCTCTATTCTCCTCCAACCCTATAACTCAAAAGCATCACTTCTTCTACGGTCTTCCTTATTAAATGTCCAGCTTTCGCATGCATATGGGTTTATTGAAAATACCATGGCTTGGGTCAGGTGCACCTTAGTCATCAAGCTGACATCTTTGCTCTTCAACACTTTTAAAAGGTCTTGTGCAGCAGATTTGCCCAACGCAATACATTGTTTAATTTCTTGACTGCTGCTTCTGTGAGTGTTGATAGTTGATTCAAGAATAATGAAGACCTTGACAACTTCAATCTTTTCTCTGTTGATAAGAATGTTGTTTATTGGGCCAGTGGTGAGGATTTTTGTTTTCTTTACATTGAGATGTAATCCATACTAAAGGCTGTACTCTTTGGTCTTCATCAGTAAATGTTTTAAGTCCTTTTCACTTTCAGCAAGCAAGGTTGTATCATCTGCATATCGCAGGTTGTTAATGAGTCTTCCTCCAATCCTGATGCCATGTTTTTCATCATATAACCCAGCTTCTCAGATTATTTCTTCAGTATGAGTATTCCAGAACACTAAATTGTACTCATGGAGGTAGTAGTTCAAAAATACCAACAGAGAGGGAAGGAGTCTTCACATCAAGTATTAATCCTATCCCTTCTGTATACAGGGTAGATATTTAGACACTGATTACCTAAAATGAGGGGATGATAAATATATGAAGTGACTGACTTACAAGTTTTCAAGAGGGAGTATAGTTTAAAAGTATATGGGGGCAGATAGAGTCCCCACTTAATAGTTTTCATCTTGTCTAAATGGGTCTGGTGAAAGAGATGGGGATAAGATTATTTTGATTCAATAGTGAGTAATTGTTGTCATGACTAATTGTGACTGCCACAATTCTAAAGTTAGAAGTTTTGGAACATAAACAGGGGAGTAGTTAATCTTGCAGTCCAGAAACAGAGGACCCTAGGACCATCAAGGGAGAAGAGCACAAGCAGAATGAAGAACCCTATCAGAGAAGCAGCAACACCAGAGATGGAGGCAGAGAAGGAGACATGGAGAGAGGGAGCAGTTGAGGACTCTAGATTCATTGAAAGAGAGGAACTGAGAGCTAGTGGTCAGGAGGAAGGCTTGCAGAATGTGCCCTTTGGTGGTGTAAATTATTATATATGCCTGAGGATTGTTGTTTTTTGTAAAAAGAGTTAAAATGAATAGAGAGAAATACTGTTAACTGATGGTACATGGAGGGGATTATAATCATTGTAATGAAACAAAGTATATGATTTTTTTAAATGTAAAACTGATGATCTGCCCTGTGATCTTTCATTTGATTCACAAAACAAACTTAAAAAAAAAAAGTTCTTGGATTTGATTTGTTTAATATAGGCCTTGATTATTTTTTTTAAAAGAAAGAACAAATGATACTGAAGGAAGAGGTCCAAGCTGCACTGTAGACATTGGTTTAAAAAAAAAAACAAGGCTCCAGGAACTGGTGGAATACAAATAGAAATCTTTCAACAAACTGATGCATCACTGAAATGCTCACTCATTTATGCCAAGAAAATTGGAAGACAACTACCTGGCCAACTGACTGGAAGAGACCCATACTTGTGCCCATTCCAAAGAGATGTGATCTGAAAGAATGCTCATTCCAAGGAGAAGTGACCCAATGTAATGTGAAAGTCATCGAACAATATTATTAGTATCACATGCAAGTAAAATTTTGCTGAAGTTAATTAAAATATGACTGCAACACTATGTTGACAGAGCTGCCAGAAATTCAACCTGGATTCAGAAGAAGACGTGGAATGAGAATACCATTGCTACTCTCAGATGGATCTTGGCTGAAAGCAGAGAATACCAGAAAGATGTTTTCTTGTGCTTTATTGATGATGCAAAGCATTTTGATTGTGTGGCTCATGATGAAACATGGGTAACATTGGGAAGAATGGGAATTTCAAAATATTTGATTGTGCTCATGAGGAAACTATGCATAGACCAAGCCACAGTCCTTTAAACATAACAAGGGGATACTAACTGGTTTTCAATCATAAAAGGTGTATGTACACCAGGATTATATTCTGCCACCATAGTTATTCAATCTGTATATTGAACAAATAATCTGAGAAAATGGATTATATGAAGAAGAACATGGCATCAGAATTAGAGGAAGAAGACTCATTAACATTCTGAAATATGCAGATGATACAACCTTGTTTGCTAAAAGCAAAGAGGACTTAAAATACTTGTTGATAAAGATCAAAGATTACAGCTTTCAGTATGGATTGCACCTCAATGTAAAGAAAACTGTACCATGATGAATAGAGAAAAGATTGAAGTTGTCAAATATTTCATTTTGTTTAGATATACAATCAATACTCATGAAAGCAACAGCCAAGAAATCAAAGGACATATTGCTTTAGGCAATTTTGCTGCATAAGACCTCCTTAAAGTGTTCAAGAGCAAAGATATCAGTTTGAGGGCTAAGGTACATCTGATCTAAACCATGGTATTTTCAATTGCCTTATATGCACGTGAAAGTTGAACAGTGAATAAGGAAGACTGTAGAAGAATTGTGGCATTTGAGCTGTGGTGCTGAAGAAGAATATTGAAAGTACCATGGACTGCCAGAAGAAAAACCAAATCTGTGTTGGAAGAAGTATACCCAGAATGCTCCTTAGAAGCAGGATGGTGAGAATTTATCTCTTATACTAAGATATGTTATCAGGAGATACCAGTCCCTGGAGAGGAACATTATGCTTGGTAAAATGTTGGATCAGAAAAAATGAAGAGGCAATGACTTCAGTGGCAGCAGCAATGACTTCAAATGTAACAACACTGTGAGCATGGCGCAGGTCCAGGTAGTGTTTCGTTCTATTGTGCATAGGGTTACTATGAGTCTGAACTGACTCATAACAACAACAAAAGTTCCTCATAAAATTTTGCCAATTTCAAAATAAGAAGGAAAGAATTAACATTCATTAGCTAATTTCAACAATACTAAAAATGAAACAAAATTAAAGGAAGGCATTACATTATTTGCATTGTTGTTGTTGTTAAGTACCATCAAGTCAATTCTAACTCTTAGTGACCCTGTATAGTGTTTTCAAGGAGCAGCTGGTGAGTTTGAACCACTGCAGTTCAAACTGACTTTGCAGTCCAGCACATTAACCCACAATGCCATACCAGGAGTCCATGATTACTAGAGTTGTGGTGTGATGCTGTGAGATAAGCATTGGACTGTTAACCACAAAGGCAGCAGTTCAGACCCACCAGCTGCTCCTCTTAAACCCTATACTGAGTCTCTGTGAGTTTGAAATAACTCTATGGCACTTGTCAACAACATTGTTCAATGAGTCCATTTCTCTAAGTGAGAGGTACCTCCATGCCACCAAGAAAAAAGAGCCATGAGTGAAACATGTCCTTTGGACCCAGGGTCTGTATACTGTGCTCCCCCTAGACCCAGGGAAAGAACAATACAAGACACATGGCTATCTCCAAGGGACACCAAGCACATAGATGTAGAAAGGACGACAAGGATCTTTCCCAGAGCCAATATTAAAAGAAAGCCTTCCCTGAGAGCTGCCTCTCTGATTGTGGACTTCTAGCCTCCTAAACTCTGAGAGAATAAAGAGAATAAAATAACTTCTTTCTTAGTGAAATAGAAACATTTTTCAGGGAAAATATAATAAATTTTTTTGAATATTATTTTCAACTACAAGAAAGAAAACCTATCTTTTTGTTTAGTTTAAATGCTGAAGATAACTTTTAAATTCCTGATTTCATTCTTCAACATTTTGGTATGTGAGTACATAGAATTTTGATGCCTCTCAAATGAGAAGATTCTTGCTGAGACCTCATTGTGCTCTACAAACATTACCTCATCTTTCAGTTTGATTATATTCCAAATCCAAGAGTGAGGGCAACTTTATGATCAGGGCAGAAAAAAGGAAAATATTTTCATAAGTACCATAATACAACTTAAGAAACAAAGCAAACAGAAATCTGTACCATATATATAATATACGTGTTTTAGCAATAACGACAATGTATATGTGAATGTCTCTGTATACAGGACGTCAGAATGTGAGGGTACAAAACCTAAAAAAGACACAATTGCCAAATATGGTGAAGTTAAAAAAAAAAAAAAAAAAGGAGAAGAAATAAAGCTACCCTCTGCAATGGAAATTTACAAAAAAGAATGTGATGAGTAATCTGAAGAGATCTTCCCAAAAATGACCCACCCAAATTTTGAAATCTTATGACTGATAACACTAGGGTGTCTTCCTAAATCATCAGGATATTACATGAAAATGTAAAAATGTCATTACAAAGAAGACATTAAATACTAATGCTAACTTAATATATAATAAACTAGCATCTCTGAAACAACATGTTGCAAAGATGGAAGACAGCTCCCACAACTAGTGAGTTGAACAATAAAGCTTTTTTGTTGTTATCTCCAGAGCCATGAGCTTTGAATGCCCTAACACCCAGCAGATAAGGAAAATCCCTTAATGGGAAATATAATTTATCCTCTAATATTGTCATATCTTATATATATCATTATAATTTATCTAAATAGGATTTAAATGTAGATTATGGTCCTTTAATAATGACATCTATTTTACCTAATATGTAAGGCTGACTGGGCAATTTATCCATTTAATGTGAGTAAGATACATATTTAATCTGGATAGTTCCATGTGAGATCTGTGCTTCAGTTGTCAAGTTTCTTTCCTAAACATTCTAATTTCATTTTAACCTTACTCTTTCATCTTTGCCATTTAGATTTGGTTTCAAACTATTGTATTCTCTCTGTCTCTCTCTCTCGCTATTTTTTTTTTTTTTTAAATATTTTTTAAATTTGAGTTTTGGTAAAAATTTACCCAAATTACTTATAACGATTTCTATACATACTTGTAAGTAACACTGGTCACATTTTCCACACTGTGTCAACATTCTCGTTATCTCCATTTTGGTGTTCGGTTCCATCAGTCTTGCTCCCCTATCCCCAATCTCCTCATCGTTGCTTTAGGGTAAATGGTGATTGTTTGGCTTCATGTAGATGATTGTTTTTTGTTTTGTTTTAAATTAAAAGGCACACAGTATTCACTTGGGATATTGTTTATAATAGGTCAATCTATTATTTAGCTGAAAGGTAAGCTCTGTTTCAGTTCAAAATTTCAAGGAGATCACAGAACATTAGTCTCAGGGGTTCCTCTAGTCTCTTCCAGTCTAATAAATCTGGCCTTTAAAAAAAAAAATTGAGTTTCATTCTATAATTTCCACCATTCTACTCAGGACCATCACTATGATCTCAGTCAGAACTGTTAGTAGTGGTAGCTGGCCTCAATCTAGTTCTTCTGGTCTCTAAACAGGTGAAGCCATAGTCCTATAGGCAATTGGTCCTGGTTTCTTGTTTGATTCTATGGTTTCCTTCTTCCTCTTTTGTTCCAGGTAAGTAGAAACCAATACTTGTATCTTAGATGATCACTAACAAGTTTTAGGATGCAACAGGCTACTTATCGAAGTGCCTCTACCCTATAACCTTCTTTCCCTTATTCTGACACCAAACATCCCTCCCACAGCACTCTACTTCTCTGCTAGGTTTGCTAATCCATGACAATGGCCACACAGAACTCACAGACAATACTCATGATTATGGAGTTTATTAGAGACATTAACAGGATATAATTCAAGATTAAAAACAACAACTCAGAATACAGAAGTTCTCCAGTCAAGAATGTGTCTTCTCAACCCTACTGTAGGTACACCTCACTGTCATCCTTTGCTGTTCAGTCATGTGACCCTCTTGGTTTCTGCTCTGCACTGGCAAGTGTTACAAGTTCCTTTGTTGTTATTGTTAAATGCCTTCCAGTTGGTCCTGACTCATAGCAACCCTGTATAGGGTTTCCAAGGAGTGGCTGATGAATTTGGACTGCTGACCTTGTGGTTCAAACCGACCTTGCAGCCCAGTGCTTTGTTCCACAGAACCACACCAGGACTCCATAAGCTCCTTCAGTGTTGCTGATAAATGTCTAAAGGACACCCAATTCTGCGAGCCAGCCTCCTACCCAAAGGTACTCAGCTTTACTCAGTCAGTGGGCTGGGGAGCCCATTACTCTGCTCTCTGTGCCACTACCTCTGCTACCACAGCATTTCCATTTAGGAATCTCATGTTTTGATCATGGCTCTTCTTTCTTGATGGTCCTGGGATTGTCTTTTCTCCTTCTGAGATGGTTTATTTTAAACCCAGTGGAACAGCAAAACTGATCAATCTCTGTGCTAAGAGTCCTATGTTTTGGACCCATTCAATCATTTGGTGTGAATTACAAAGACTGGATAAAAAAAAATCATATCAAGTAAATCCACTGTTGCTGTTGTTAGGTGCCATCAAGTTGGTACTGACTCATAGTGACCCGATCACAGCAGAACAAAACGCTGCATGATCCTGCGCCAAACTCATAATCGTGGCTACATTTGAGTCCATCACAGTGGCCGCACCATGCCAATCCATCTCTTTGGGGGTCTTTCTCTTTTTCTCTGACCTTCCACTTTACCAAGCATGATATCTTTCTCCAGGGACTGGTCCCTCCTGACAGTATGTCTGAAGTATGAGAGATGAAATCTGGCCATCCTGGCTTCCAGGGAGCTTTCTAGCTGTACTTCTTCCAACACAGATTGGTTTGTTCTTTTGGCAGTCTGTGGTATTTTTAATACTCTTCTCCAACACCACAGCTCAAATTCATCAATTCTACAGTCTTTCTTATTCATAGTCCAACTTTCGCATGCATATGAGGCTATTGAAAATACCATAGCTTGGATCAGGAACACCTTAGTCCTCAAACTGACATCTTGGCTCTTGAACACTTTAAAGAGATCATGTGCAACAAAAATGCCTAATGCAATACATCCTTTGATTTCTTAGCTGTTGCTTTCATGAGTGTTGATGGTTGATCTGAGAAAAATTAAGTCTTTGATAACGTCAATCTTTTCTCCATTTATATAGATGTTATTTATTGGTCCAATGGTGAGGATTTTTGTTTTCTTGATGTTAAGGTGCAACCCATACTGAAAGCTGTGCTCTTTGATCTTCATTAGTAAGTATTGTCATCTTTGCTTTCAGCAAGCAAGGTTGTACCTTCTGCATATCACAGGTTATTAATGATCTTCCCCCAATCCTTACGCCATGTTTTACTTCGTATTATCCAGCTTCTCAGATTATTTGGTCAGCATACAGATTGAATAAATATGGTGAAAGTATACAATCCTGGCACAAACCTTTCCCAATTTTAAACCATTTGGTATTTCCTTGTTCAGTTTGAGCAACTGTCCCTTGGTCTATTTATAGGTTCCTTGTGAGCACAATTACGTGTTCCAGAATACTCATTCTCTGCACTGCTGCCCATAGCTTGTCATGACCCACACAATCTAAAGTCTGTGCATAGTCAATAAAGCACAGTTAAACATATTTCTGGAATATTCTTTCAGCCAAGAGCCATTTGACATCAGCAGTGATATCCCTCATTCCACATCCTCTTCTAAATCCTGCTTGAACCTCTGACACTTCTCTGTCAATGTACTATTACAGCCATTTTTAAATTATCTTTACAAAATCTTGCTTGCATGGGCTATTAATGATATTGTCCTGTGATTTCCACATTCTATTGGGTCACCTCTCTTTGGAATGCACACAGATATGGGTCTTTTCTAGTCAATTGGCCAGGTAGTTGTCTTCCAAATTGCTTTGCATAGGTGAATGACTACCTCTAGTACTTCATTAGTTTGTTGAAAGATTTCCATTTGTATCCCATCAATTCCCAGAGCCTTGTTCTTTGCCAATGCCTTCAATGAACCTTGGACTTCTTCCTTCAGTATCATTGGCACTTGATCATATACTATGTCTTCAAATGCATGTGTATACCACAATTTGTTTATTCATCCATCCTCTGTACCACAGCCTATGAGCTTTATTATATACATGCAAATATGTGTAGCACACATACATACATATATATACACACCTGTAGGTATATGCGCACATATAACTTCCTATATTCACATTTCCTAACAATGTCCCTCATTCTTGTGTGTATTTCTTAATGTCATCATTTACCTCGGTTAAGTTATGCTCACTTCACCAACATACAGTATTTCCTTTTCCATCACCAAAGCCAACAAGTGTCTACTGTTTAGAGAGTGATTCCCCTTCCTCCTTCTTCCATCCTTAGTAACCACCAAAGAACACAATAGTGGATCCATGCAATATTTGTCCTTTTTGTGCTTAACTTATTTCATTCAGCATAATGTCCTCAAGAGTCATCCATGTTATAAAATGTTTAGAAGACTCTTTATTATTATTTATAGCTGTGTAGTATTCCATTGTGTGTTTATACCACAATTTATTTATTCATTAATCTATTGAGGGGTACTTAGGATCTTTTTGCTATTGTGAATAATGCTGCAATGAACATTTGTTGTGTTGTTAAGTGCCATCGAGTTTGTTCCAACTCATAGAAATCCTGTATAGGGTTTTCAATGAGCAGCTGGTGGTTTGAACTGCCATCCTGTGGTTAACAGTCCAGTGCTTATCCTATAATAATAAAAATAGATGTGCATATATTGTATTCTTCTTACAGGTAAACATCTTTTTGGTATTCTCTGCTTTCAGCCAAGATCCATCTGACATCAGCAATGATATCCCTTGTTCCATGCCCTCATCTAAAATCAGCTTGCACCTCTAGGCAGTTGTTTGTCAGTGTACATTTGCAGTCATTTTGGGATTATCTTTAGCAAAATTTTACTTGTATGAGATATTATGATATTGTCTGATGACTTGTGTACTCCGTTGGGCTACCTCTCTTTGAAATGAGCAAAAATTTGGACCTCTTCCAGTCAGTTAGCCAGGTAGTTGTTTTCCAAATTTGTTGGCATAGTTGAGTGAGTGCTTCATCAATTTTTTGAAAGATTTCAATTTGTAGTCAATCAATTCCTGGAGCTTTGTTCTTTTCCAATGCCTTCAATACACCTTGGCTTTCTCCCTTCTGTATCATTAGCTCTTGAGCATATGCTACTTCTTGAAATGGTTGAACAGCAACCATTTCTTTTGGGTACAGTGACTCTGTGTATTCCTTCTACCTTTTTTAGATGCTTTCTGCATCATTCAATATTTTTCCAATAGAATCCTTCAATACCACATGTCGAGGCTTGAATTGTTTCTTCAGTTCCTTCAGCTTGAGAAATGCTGAGGTTATTTGTTTTCTTTTGGTTTTTTAACTTCAGGTCTCTGCACATTTTGTTACAATATTTGACTTTGTCTTCTTGAGCTGCATTTTGAAAATTTCTATTCAGTTCTTTTACATCATCATTTCTTCCATTTGCTTTAGCATCTCTATGCTGGAGAGCAAGTTTCAGAGTCTCTTCTGACATCTATTTTGGTCTTTTCCTTCTTTCTTTTCTTCATAATGATCTTTTGCTTTCTTCTTGTATGATGTTCTTCATGTCAACCCTCAATTCTTCTGGTCTTCAGTCTTTAGTGTCTAATGCATCAAATCTGCTCTTCGGACAATCTCTAAATTCAGATGGGCTATATTCAAAATCATATTTTGGCTCTCATGGACTTGTTTTTTATTCAGCTTCAGCCTGAATTTGCATATGAGCAATGATGGTCTGTTCCACAGTCTGCCCAAAGCCTTGTTTGGACTGATGATATGAAGCTTTTCCACGTTCTCTTTTCACAGATGTAGTTGATTTCTGTGTATTCCATCTTGTGAGGTTCATGTATACAGTCATCTTTTATGTTGTGTAAAAGAGGTATTTACAATGAAGAATTCATTGGTATCGCAAAATTCTATCATGCGATCTCCACCATCATTTCTATCACCATGGCCACATTTTCCAACTACTGATCCTTCCTCTTTGTTTCCAACCTTTGCATTCCAATTGCCAGTAATTATCAATACATCTTGATTGCATGTTTGATTAATTTCAGACTGCAGAAGTTGATAGAATTCTTCAATTTCATCATCACTGACTTTAGTGGTTGGTGTTAAATTTTAAAATAGTAGTACTAACTGGTCCTTGTAGGCACATGGATATTATCCTATCACAGACAGCATTGTACCTCAAGATAGATCTTGATATGTCCATTTTGATGCTAAATGCAATGCCATTCCTCTTCAATTTGTCATTCTGGCATAGTAAATCATGTGATTGTCAAATTCAAAATGGCTAATACCAGTCCATTTCAGCTCACTAATGCCTAGGATATCCATCTTTATGGGTTCCATTTCATTTTTGACAATTTCCAATTTTCCTAGATTCATACTTTCTATAATCCATGTTCTAATGAAGAAAAACATGGCATTTAGATTGAAGGAAGACTCATTAACAACCTGCAATATGCAGATGATATAACTTTGCTTGCTGAAAGTGAATAGGACTTAAAATATTTCCTGATGAAGATCAAAGACCACAGCCTTCGGTATGGATTGCATCTCAATGTAAAGAAAACAAAAATCCTCACCACTGGACCAATAAGCAATCTTCTTCTCAACAGAGAAAAGATTGAAGTTGTCAAGGACTTCATTCTTCTTGGATCAACTATCAACGCTCATGGAAGCAGCAGCCAAGAAATCAAATGATGTATTGCATTGGGCAAATCTGCTGCACAAGACCTTTTTAAAGTATTGAAGAGTAAAGATGTCA
>NW_006408520.1:21257320-21263128 GCF_000296735.1 Chrysochloris asiatica | reverse complement strand
CTGTGAATCTTTATGGGAGCAGAAAGCCTCATCTTTCTCCTGTGGAACAGATGGTAGTTTCAAACTGCAGACCTTGAGGCTAGCAGCCCAATTCGTTACCACTATGCTACCAGGGCTCCTTAGGGGACTCATATTACAGCACTATATCTGAAAATATTCAGGTGCTCTTCATGATGTTTCAGTATTCAATATTTTGGTGCTAATAGCATTCCACTGCTATTCATAAGATTTTTGGTGACTAAATAATCAGAAATAGTTGGTCTCTTTCTTCCTAGTCTGTCTTTGTCTGGCAGCACATCTGAAACCTGTGCACCATGGTTGACCCTATTGGTATTTAAAATTTCAGAATCACAGCAACATGCAAGTCACCTCAGTATGACAAACTGACAGCTGTGTGACCTTAATTTCTCTAAACCTGTTTCCTTATCCTTAAAGTAAGGTTAATAAATGTTGTTGTGAGAATTTGTTGGGCATTTGTTGTTGCTGTCATTGAGTCTACTCTGACTCATGGTCACCTTATGTAAAACCAAAAGAACCAATGCTAGCCTCACAACTATTGGTATTTGAGCCCATTGTAGTAGTTAATGTATCAATCCATTTCATGGAAAGTTTCTCTCATTTTAGCCAGCCCTTTATTTTACCCAAGCATGATGTCCTTTTCTAGTAATTGGTCTTTCCTAATGACGTGTCCAAAGTAAGCAAGACAAAATCTCACCATCCTCATTTCTAAGGAGTATTCTGGCTGTACCTTTTCTAAGGTAGATTGATTCATTTTTCTGGCAGTCCACCATACACTCGATAATCTTCACCAAAACCACCGTTCAAATGTGTCCATTTTTATTTTATCTTCCTTTTTCATGTTCTAGTTTTTACATACATGTGAGGTCACTGAAAAGTACCATGGTTTGCATTAGGCACACCTTAGTCCTCAAAGTACCATATTTGCTCTTTAACATTTTAAAGATGTCTCCTGCAGCTGATTTTCCCAATGCAGTACGTCCTTTGATTTCCTGACTGCTCATTCTATTGGACATTAATTATAGATCCAAGAAAATCAAATTCCTAACAACTTCAATTTGCTTATCAAACCAATTGTGAGGATTTTCATTGTCTTTGTGTCCAGGTATAATTTATATTGAAAGCTGTAATCTCTAACCTTCATCAATAAGTACTTTAAGGCCGTGACATAACATGCAGCAGGCTTTTAGGACGTGCCCGCTCCCGCTCCTTCCTCTTGCCCTGTCTTCGCCTTAACTGCAGTAGGGGTCGTGCAACTCTTTGTTCTTGCCCAGGAACTATACACCCTTGAGGTCAATGGCCAGGAGAAGGTCCCTCAGATCAAGGCTAACGTAGTGTCACTGGAGGGTATCACCTGGGAATATCAGACTGTGCTTCTAGGAGTCATGCCCCTGGAGGATGAGGCAACCCTGGGTCAGTGTTGTCCTTTTTGTGGGCTGGAGGCCCTGACAACTCTGGAAGTAGCTGGTGGCATGCTTAGAGGATAAGGTTCTCTGGCTCATGCTGGGACAGTGAGAGGTCAGACTTCCAAGGTGACTAAAGAGGGGAAGGTGACTGGCGGATGCTGTCAGTATAACAGGCGTTTCGTCACTGTGGTGCCCATCTTTGGCAAGAAGAAGGGCCCCAATGCCAACTCTTAATTCCTTTATAACTTTGGTTTGCCTCTAATAAAGCCATTTAGCACACATGTACACTCCAAAAAAGTATTTTAAGTAATCTTCATTTTTGGCAAGTAAAATTGTATGCTTTGTATATCATAGGTTGTTACCTCGTCTTTCTCCTGTCCTAATGTCAAGTTCTTCTTCATGTAGTTCAGCTTCTCTGATTATTTGCTTATCATAATTGAGTAAGTATGATGAAGATATACAATTCTGCAGCACATTTTTTCCAATTTCAAACCATGAAGAATTTCCTTGTTCTTTCCAAACAACAAGGTTTGTTTGTCTCTTGATTCAGTTGGACATGTAGCTGTTGATTATCTATATTAACAACTTCTGGTGTGGCGCTGTAGGATAAGCATTGGACTGCTAACCTTAAAGTCAGCATTTCACATCCACTAGTCATTCCTCAGTGGTTCGAAACTACCAGCTGCTCCGCGGGAGAAAGATGAGGCTTTCTACTCCCGTAAAGATTTACACCCTCAGAAACCCTGTACAGGGTCGCTATGGGTCGGAACCGACTCGATGGCACTTAACAACAACAACAACAAGTCACTCCTCAGAAACCCTGTACAGGGTTGCTATGACTCAGACCTGACATGAGGGCACTTAACATTTCAGAGTGAAAAGGCAATCTAAAACTAAACATATGTGCTGTTTCCATTTAGCTGTAGCTTGGGACAATAGAAAGCTGAAGACCAAGGTCTGAACTTCATTTCTGTCATCTATTATTTATTTGTATTCAGAAAAGTCTCCTCACATAACAAATAAAAACCAGGTGCCGTGGAGTCAATACCAACTTTTGGTGACCCTATTTATGTGTGGCAGAGTAGTATGTGCTTTGTAGGACTTTCAGCGGCTGTTTTTTTTGTTTTTTGTTTTTTTTCTGAAGTACATCATCAGACCTTTCTTATGAGTTCAACAATTTTCTTTAAGCACCGGAATGCCTAAATTCTTTGAACCACCCAGGAACCATTTGTAAATTATGTCTGATTATATCTGGTAGCGTAGTGGTTACCAATTGGGCTGCGAATTGCAAAGTCAGCAGTTCGAAACTATCAGCTGTTCTACAGGAGAAAGATGAGGCGTTCTGCTCCCATAAAGATGTACAGCCTCAAGGTTTCAAGATGGGTGGCTGACCAAGAGGCAGGGGTGAAGGTCCCTACGAAGCAAAAGAAACTAGGTGTCACCTGCTGCCCCCTCCTCGCAGTACCAGGAGCCCAGCAAAAGTGTTTTGTTTTGTTCTTTTTTTTTTTTTTAAATAAAAAGTAAATCATACAGATTGCCATCATGGGACAGAGATCTACATCATCCACCAGGAGTGGAAAATTTATGAACCCCTCAGACCAGGCCTGAGAAGAGGCCCGGAAAAGAGAATTAAAAGAGAACAAAAAACAACATATGATGGTATGAGCTGCGGTTTTAAAGATGAAGGATCCCAAACATTATTCGTGACATGGAGAAATTAGATGAAATGGAGTTTAATCCAGTGCAACAGTCACAGTTACATGAAAAGGTTTTGAAGGACAAGCGTAAAAAACTGCAGGAAACCTTTGAGCGTATTCTACGACTCTATGAAAAAGAGAATCCAGATATTTACAAAGACTTGAGACAGCTCAAAGTAGAATATGAACAGAAGAGGGCTCAACTTAGCTAATATTTTGATGCTGCTAGAATGCTCAGCATGTAGAAGTTGAGCTATGCCTCATGCTCCTTCCAACATCTTGATCCAGGGCATTTCACTTACTGGTGCTCAGCCACCCTCCATCCTTAAGAAGACTTCAGTCTATGGACCACCAACTCAGGTGGTTTCTATACTTTTTCTTCTTGGACATGGTGTTCCATGTTTGCTCCCTGATAGAAAGCTTCCTGGTCCTCCCCCTGGTCCACCTCCTCCTCAAGTCTTTCAGATGTATGGTTGTAAAGTGGGCTTTGTCCTAGATCTTCCCCCTCATAGGTGAGATGAAGATATGTTATACAGTCCTGAACTTGCTCAGTGAGGCCATGATGATGATGTCTCTAGCACCAGTGAAGATGATGGCTATCCTGAAGACATGGATCAAGATACGCATGATGACAGCGACACTGACAGGTCAGATGGAGAGAGCGAGGGGGATGATTTTGTGCACCGTGATGATAATGACAGAGACAACAATGAACAAAAGAAGTCTGGTCTGAGTGTGCGATTTGCAGATATGCCTGGAAAATCCAGGAAGAAAAAGAAGAACATGAAGGAGTTGACTCCTCTTCAAGCCATAATGCTTCAAATGGCAGGCCAGGAAATCCCTGAGGAGGGACGAGAAGTAGAGGAATTTTCAGACAATGATGATGAAGATGATTCTGATGATTTTGAAGCAGAAAAAAAAAATCACAAAAAGCAACATAAAGAGGAATCGCTTTCTGATGGCACATCTACTGGTTCTTTACAGCAGCAGGCTCCTCCACAGTCTGTTCCTCCTTCTCAGATACAGGACCACCACCCCTTGGACTACCACCTGCTCCACCTTTAATGCCACCTGGACCACCTACAGGCCTTCCTCCTGGATCACTGCCAGAAGCGCCTCCATTCCTGAGGCCACCTGGAATGCCAGGACTCAGAGGCCTTTACCCTGACTTTTACCTCCAGGACTACCTCTGGGCTGACCTCCTGGTCCCCCTCCAGTCCCTCCTCCAGGTCTGCCTCCTGGCCCTCCTCCTCAGGGCCCTCCTCCAATGCTACCTCCCCCTGCACCTCCAGGTATCCCTCTACCTCGTCCTGGCATGAGGCACCCACCTTTGGTGCCTCCACTTGGACCTGCCCCACCTGGGCTTTTCCCACCAAACCTTTTTCCCTTGCCAAACCCTGGGGTTTTAAGTGCCCCACCCAACCTGATTCAGTGACCTAAGGCGGAGGATACAAGCACAGCCACCATTGAGAAGAAAGCCACAGCAACCATCCGTGCCAAGCCACAGATCATTAATCCCAAGGCAGAGATTACTCAATTTGTGCCCACTCCACTGAGAGTACATCGGGGCTACTACTATTCCCCAAAGGAAGTCAGAGGATGATTCTGCTGTGCCTCTTGCCAAAGCAGCGCCCAAATCTGGTCCCTCTGTTCCTGTGTCAGTACAAACTAAGGATGATGTGTACGAAGCATTCATGAAAGAGATGGAAGGGCTACTGTGACAGCTATTGATCCAGAACAGGCTTCTGCTCACTTCAGTGGTTCATGGAGAAAGAAGCTCTCATTAAACCTAGGTTAACGAGCTACTTCCACTGTCAGGGTATTTCCTAATTCCAGTGCAGGAATATCCTAAAATTTAGTCTTGGTCAGAATGTATGGCCTATAAGAGAGGATGTTTCATTAAAAATAGATTGGTTATTAAAGCAGTGCTGCTAACATTCATTCTCGTTCACACAATTTTCATCCTGTTTCTTTCTCTTCTCCAAATTTTTTGAAACGTGATCATGGGAGCCTTAGTTACTTACTTATTTCAACTCTCTTGTGTGCTATGGGCACTGGAGTAGAAATTTCTGAGAAACCCGCTTATCTCACCCCATCTTGGCTTTTGTGTTTGAGTTATTTATAATATTTTCTTGTAAATATTTTGTAATATTTTACTTGTAGTGAAATGGATCGCACTGTCATTTCCTATTACAAAGCAGGCTTGTGGGAAGAAAACGCACAATTCTTTGATTAAAATTATTTCCCACTAACCTCAACTTTGATTGTTTCATGGAAAAAATAAACAAATGCTACACACATACACACAAAGATGTACAGCCTCAGAAACCCTATGCAATGTCGCTTTGAGTCAGAACTGACTCCACAGCACACTACACTACCATATATATCTGTGTGCCAGCTGCTCCTTTGAAGCCTTATACAGGGTTGCTATGGGTCAGAACCAATTTGATGGCACTTAACAACAACAATACCTGTGTCGAGTACCTGGCTCATCCTCAGTACTTAATAAATGTCGATCCTCCCTTTCCAATTTAGAATTGACCATTCTTACAAGATTCTGCCTTTCTCATAATGTCCACATGACTACCGAATTTAATTAAAAATAAAGTGACTAGAGAGGAACAAACAAGATGGTGGATCGGGTGGACGTATAGCAGAGAGCTCCACCAACAACAACACAGAAT
>NW_006408520.1:21247770-21253520 GCF_000296735.1 Chrysochloris asiatica | reverse complement strand
AATGAGACCAAACAAATTTGTCTTGGAAGAAGTACAATCAGAATGCTCCTTAGAAATCAAGATGGCCAGACTTCATCTCTTATACTTCAGACATGTTATCAGGAGAGGTCAGTCCCTGGAGAAGGACATCATGCTTGGTAAAGTGAAGGATCAACGAAAAAGAAGAAGACCCCCAACAACATGGATTGACACAGTGGCAGTAGCAATGTGCTCAAACACAACAATTGTTAGAATGGGGCAGGGCCAGACAGTGCTTGGTTCTGTTGTGCACAGGGGCTCCATGCATCATAAATGATTAGATAGCGCCTAACAACAACAAAATAAGATCAAAGTGTAGCAGATAAAACATCAAGTTTTATTACCAGTTCTGCTTCTAACTGGAGTCCTGGTGTGGCACCTCTGGGATAAGCCACTCCTTGGAAACCTAGACAGGGTTACTATGAGTTGGAACCAACTCGACGGCACTTAACAACATCACATGCACAGTAATCATGGAGAGAGAAAGAGTTCACTTATTTGGTAAACTTTAAATGAGCTATGGGATGAACTTTCACACTCTTAAATCCAGAAAACTAATATTGTGGTTTAATACTTATCCCATAGATTTTCTTGAACCCAATCTGTGATAAAGATCTAGAGATTGTTATTTTAATGACAAGTAATTTATTCTTAGAATAAGAAAATAAGTGGCTAAATGCTAAGCATTTCATTTCCACCTATCAGAACAGAGGCTCTCTGAGGCTGGGATTTGTGATACTAATGATACTGTTCAATGATAGCCATATTCTTTTGGGTCACCTCTCTTTGGAAAGGGCACACATATGGACCTCTTCCAATTGACTGACCAGATAGTTCCAAATTTCTTGACATAGATGAGTAAGTGTCTCCAGTACTACATAAATTTGTTGAAAGATTTCAATTTATGTTCCACCAATTCCTGGAGACTTGTTTTTCACCAATGCTTTCAGTACAGTTTGGACTTCTTCCTTTAGGACCATTGGTTCTTGATCATATGCTACCTCTTGATATGGCTGAACATCGACAGAGACTCTGTGCATTCCTTCCATCTTCTTTTGACATATTATGTATCATTTTACCCATAGAATCCTTCAATACTGTAAGTCAAGGCTTAATATTTTTCTTCAGTTCCCTGAGCTTAAGAAAAGCTGAGCATGTACTTCCCTTTAGGTTTTCTAACTCCAGATCTTTGCACATTTCATTATAATACTTTACTTTGTCTTCCCAGATTGCCCTTGAAATTTTGTTCAGCCTGTTTACTTCCTCATTTCTTCCAGTTGCTTTAGCTTCTCTACATTCAAGAGAAAATTTCAGAGTCTCTTCTGACATCCATTTTGGTCCTGGTGTGGCACTGTGGCACTGGACTGCAAAGTCTGTTTGAACTGCAAGGTCAGTGGTTCATGCTCACCAGCAGCTCCTCAGAAACCCAATACAGGGTCACTATGGGTCGGAACTGACTGAAGGGCACTTAACAACCATCAGAATAGAAGACCCTGAGGCTATGATTTGTGTCTGTTTACTTCTGTATCCTCAATATGTTTAACAGCAGCTGGTACATGGGAAGCATTTAAACACTTATTCAATTAATAAATAAAAGAATAAATGTCAATTATGACATGCTGTTAAGACTTCTAGTTCAGATTGCCTAATGTTTATCGTTGGGTTTGTTGGTGGAGGTTGTTGCCAAGTCAGCTGTAACTTATACATGTATAGAGATATGTACAGCCAACATGTATAACAGAACAAAACAGTGCCTGGTCCTCTGTCAGCTTCACCATCACTGATATGCTCTTGTTCATTTTCCAGTCACAGTGTATTTTCAGTGCCTCCCAACCTAAAGGTTTCATCTTCCAGAACTGCATCAGATAACAGTCTGTTGTGATCATAGGATTTTCATTGGCTGATGTTAGGAAGTAGATTGTCAGACCTTTCTTTCTTGTCTTAGTCTAGAAGCTCTGCTGAAACTTGTCCATCATTGATGATTCTGTTTTGCTTTTTAATTTATTTAAGTTTCTAGCATTATAACAACACACAGGCCACTGATAGCTAGGTGGTTTAGAAGTTGCTTATTAACTTTTCTTTTCTAGGCATTCTCCTCAATTCTTTCATGGTTGTTAGGCTAGATCTACATCTCTGTAAAAGCTGGTAACATAATTAAGAACTGTTCAAGTACAGGTTTTATAAATGTGTATATGAACAGCTTATAGTGCAATTTTAACAGTTAGAGAGGAACAAGGCTCTGAGGCTGTGCCTCTATGAGATAAAAATAATAAATATAAACCTTTAGATGTCACTGAATGGTACACTGAATTGTGAAGATGTTGAACTGGCAAATGTGTTTTATAGAGACAGAGACAGGGAGAGAATCCTGGTGTAATGCTGCAGGTTAATGCGCTGGACTGCAAGGTCACTTTGAACCGCAAGGTCAATGGTTTAAGCTCACCAGCTACTCCTTGGAAACCCTCTACAGGGTCGCTATGAGTAGGAACTAAGGAGCTCTGGTAGTGTAGTGGTTACGAATCAGGGTGCAAACTACAAGGTCAGCAGTTTGAAACTACCAGATGTTCCGCAGGAGAAAGATGAGGCTTTCTGCTCCCGTAAAGATTTACAGTATCAGAAACCATGTACAGGGTCGCTATGAATCGGAACCGAATCCACAGCACATAAAAACTGACTCAATGTCACTTACCAACAATATATATATACAACAAAATATACATATATGTATATATATATAATTTTTTTATAAAAACAAAAAGTAAATAGACAATCTATTTAAAAAATAGTATTACCTCATTTCAATAAAATGTTTTAGCCTTTATCTTTTACTGAAATACCTTCTCTTTGGTGCAGTTAATTATAACTACCTGTTGCTGTTGTTGTTAGGTTTCATCAAATTCATTCCAACTGATGGCAACCCTATGCACATTCCATGCACAAGAGAATGAAGCATTACCTCAGTCCTGTACCATCATGATAATTATTGTTACATTTGAGTCCGTTGTGGCTGCCACCATGTCACTACATCTTGCTGGGGGTCTTCCTCTTTTTCAATGACCCTCCACTTTACCAAGCATGATGTCCTTCTCCAGGGACTGGTCCTTCCTATAACATGTCTAAAGTATGAGAGGTGGACTGAATGACCACTGGAAGAGGAAGCCATCCAGGACACAGGCAGACAGGCGGTCAGCTGGCCTGTCATGACTTGGACATCTTGAGCTTTTGGGGGCGGTTGATGATGAACACTGATATGTGGAGGTACAGGACACATGCTGTAGGTTGACAGCAAAGGGGGTAAAGTTCTCCTTGTTCCCTATGCTTTCCTGGTAGTCAGTGATGTGACAAGTTCCCACCTTCACCTGTGCATCCAGTGGCACCCTTCCTGCACAGCCTCTCCTCTGCCTGGGATCGGTCACTGGGCATACCACCCCTTTGTCTGGAGGCTCGTGAATTTCACCTCATTAGATCTTTTATTGTTGCTATTTGTTTTGTGGTGACAGTAATTGTGTCCATATGGTTCAGCCGAATCTGTACTCCCTGTGGCTTCTGGGCAAATGCCACTACTTACTGCTATACCACCTGATAAAGAGTAATTAGCAGCCAACATCAGACAAATCTGCCATAAGCAACACTACACAAACAGTGAACAAAGAACTATGCACACCCTTCCTGTCTGTATCCCATCCACCAGGAGGCAGGTTGTGATGAATGCCTGAAAACACACAAACATACAATTATTAATTAAATATAAATATAATCACATCACAATGTCTCAGGATTACAGGCAATTTCAGCTTACACCAAGAAACAAGACAGACCACCTCAAACGAGTGATCAAAATACAGAGTCCTAAAACATAATATCAGAAATCGTATTAGAACTACCTGCTAAGAAAAAATTTTGATAATATTTAGGTACTTTCAATGGACTGAGAGAATGATAGCAAAAATTGCAGATAAAGTCCAAGGAAATATAGACAAAACTTTAGAAGAAAGCAGGAAAATACTGTAAGACCAAATTAACAAAATAAATGAAAAATTGGAAACCATAATGTGGCAGGGAAAGCAAAGTCTGATTCAAGGACAGGAGGGTTCTTTGGTTCTCTACTGTATCACCATTGGTGGGCCCAGTGCCTCTGACATATATAGTCATTGTTGTTGTTTAGTGCTATCTAGTTGGTTCTGACTCATAGGGACACTGCATAGGGTTTCCAAGAAACAGCTGGTGGGTTTGAACTGCCGACTGGTTAGAAGTCCAGTGTTTATCCTACATTGCCATACCAGGACTCTGGGACATACACAGTAGGTACTCAGTAAATGTTCATTGAGTGTGTAGGGTTTCTGAGAGTGGCTGGTGGGTTTGAACTGCTGACCTTGAGGTTACCAGTCCGGTGCTTATCCTATTGCATCCCCCAAGAAAAGTCCCCTGAGCAGCTATGATGGGTCCAACTGAGGCCCTCACCAACATCTGCTACTTTACCTCCCCAAGTCTGGGGGCCTCTTGAAACGTGGACACATTCATCACAAGACCTTGCTCATTTTACATTCTGATTACTCTAAGCAGACCACCCATATGTTTTCTGTGTTTTACTTCATTATACGATATTTTATAAGTCAACTGGTTTTACCCACCTTTCCCTTAGGTCAGAGGAGAACATTAGCCCCTGGAGGAACTTGCACTAGAGTTAAGAACTAAGCATGTGGGACATCCCAGAATAAGTTTTGTCTGCCTCAACAGAGGCTTTGCTGTGAAATCCATCTTGAAGAAATGCTGAGCATGCACCCAATTAGCATGGCCCCTCCTAAGTAAACCATTGTTTAGACATCTCCTCTTACCCCAAACAAGATACATTGACACAGTAGCAGCAGCAATAGGCCCAAACATCATAACAATTGTGAGGCTAGCACCGTACCAGGCAGTGCTTCATTCTGTTGCATACAGGCTCGCTAGGAGTCAGAATCGACTCAACAGCACCGAACAGCAACATCCCTATGAATCAACATGATGGCTTTTCCCAAGTGAAAACTTACTTAAATTCCAGAAAAACCTTTGTTCGGAGAGTCAGGGGTTAAGCGTTGCACTAAGCCCTCCCCATCTCTACTTGCAAGCCTCTTTCCTAGAATAAACCTTTTCTAGTATGGAAACTGCCTCACCTGACTATTCTTAACAAGAGCCCTGTCTTGTATGGCAAAGATGTGATTAGCACCACCAACAACAATACGAAAACAGAAAAGGTACAACCAGAAGATTAATGCTAAGACGTCAGAAATAAAAGATACATTGAAAAGAAAAACTGAATCAATGGAAGGTCTAATTAGTGACCTTGGAAACATATGTCACAATATTTATCTGCTAAGTACCGTAGTGCTAACAATAAGGTCAGGGACTCTTTGAAAACCCTATACAGGGTCACATGAGTCAGAATCAATGACACATGAGTCAGGATCACAACAAAAACCATAGAGGAACAATAAGAAAAAAGAACAACAAAATCTGAAGAAAAGTAAGCTCTTTAATTTCTTTAAGTTTCGACATCCGCAAATATGAAGGAGTTTCAAAAAGCTTGTGAAAAATAGGATGAAGTAATGGAATGTTTTCATGAACTTATTGAAACCCATTGTTGTATTGTTGTTAAGTGCCCTTGGGTTGGTTCCAAATCATAGTGATCCTGTTTCCGAGTAGTAGCTGGTGGGTTTGAACTGCTGACCTTGAGGTTTGAAGTCCAGTACTGA
>NW_006408520.1:21241114-21247670 GCF_000296735.1 Chrysochloris asiatica | reverse complement strand
TATTGTTGTTAAGTGCCCTTGGGTTGGTTCCAAATCATAGTGATCCTGTTTCCGAGTAGTAGCTGGTGGGTTTGAACTGCTGACCTTGAGGTTTGAAGTCCAGTACTGATCTTACAATGCCACACAAGGAGTCACTGAAGCCCTTTAGTACAGACTATAGAACTTTAAGCATAGAACTTCTTTGAAGGAAAGAAATATGTTCACAGTGGAATGTCTCTGATGTTTATATTCAAATCAGTGTAGAAATTAATCTTACACAGGTTCTCAAAACTTACTTTCTGTCCTATACAAAGAAGGAACTTTTGAGATAATATTTAGTTTGTTCATTAATAATTGTTGTGGATTGAATTGTGTTCCCTCCAAAAATATGTGTTACCTATGGAAAAATTCAAATATTATAATGAAACGTGCCAAGATCTGGAGTTAGAAAACCAAAACAGAAGAACATGCTCAGCATTATACAAGCTGAAGGAACTGAAGAAAAAATTCAAGCCTCAGCTTGTATTATTGAAGGATTCTATGGGCAAAATATTGAATGATGCAGAAAGCATCTAAAGAAGATGGAAGGAATACTCAGAGTCACTGAACCAAAGAGGAATGGTTGGCTTCTTCGCCCCACCACCCCCTTGGCAAGATGGTGGAGTATGACTTCACTACTAGCATTGTACATTTTTTGGATCAGCATCTAGTCTTTCTGCTGTTTGAGTTTCTCTCAGTAAAGGAGATATATAATGAAAAAGAATTATTACGAGGGAAATTGGATCTTCTTAGTGATACCAACATGGTAGACTTTGCTATGGATGTATACAAGAATCTTTATTCTGATTATATTCCTCATGATCTGAGAGAAAAAAGAACCACAGTCATTGCACAACTGAAACAACTTCAGGCAGAAACAGAGCCAATTGTGAAGATGTTTGAAGATCCAGAAACTAAAAGGCAAATGCAGTCAACCAGAGATGGTCAGATGTTATTTGAATACCTGGAAGACAAGCATGGATTTAGGCAGGAATATTTAGACACTCTCTACAAGGTACACAAAATTCCAATGTGAATGTGGGAATTACTCAGGAGCAGCTAACTATCTTTATTTTTTTAGAGTGCCGGTTCCAGCAACGGACAGAAATGCTCTGGGGGAAACTGGCCTCTGAAATCTTAATGCAGAATTGGGATGTAACAATGGAAGATATAACATGGTTAAAAGAGACCATAGATAATAATTCTGTGAGTTCTTCACTCCAGTCTGTTCAGCAGTGTACATGGCTCATTCACTGGTCTTTGTTTGTTTTCTTCAACCACCCCAAAGGCCATGATAACATTATTGATCTCTTCCTTTACCAGCCACAGTATATTAATGTAATTCAGACAATGTGTCCACATAGTCTCCGCTATTTGACTACAGCAGTCATAACAAATAAAGATGTTTGAAAATGCCGGCAAGTGCTCAAAGACCTGGTCAAGGTTATTCAACAGGCATCTTACACATATAAAGACCCAATTACAGACTTTGTTGAATGCTTATATGTTAACTTTGACTTAGATGGGGCTCAGAAAAAGCTAAGGGAATGTGAATCAGTGCTTGTGACTGTCTTCTTGGTGGCTTGTCTTGAGGATTTCATTGAAAATGCCTATCTCTTCATATTCGAGACTTTCTGTTGCATCCATCAATGTATCAGCATTAACATGTTGGCAGATAAACTGAGCATGACTCCAGAAGAAGATGAAAGGTGGATTGTGAATTTGATTTGAAATGCAAGGCTGGATGCCAAGACTGATTCCAAATTAGGTCATGTGGTTATGGGTAACAATGTAGTCTCACCCCATCAGCAAGTAATTGAAAAGACCAAAAACCTTTCTTTTAGCAGCCAGATGTTGGCCATGAATATTGAGAAGAAAGTTAATCAGAATAGTCCATCAGAAGCTCCTAACTGGGCAACTCAGGACTCAGGCTTCTACTGAAGAACTGTTTTAAAAGGATGGAAAAGACTAAAGAAAAGATGTAACAATAAAACCATTGTGTAAAGTGTCACATATATTTTAGAAATAACCAATTAAGTATACATTTTGGAGAATTTGAATAAAACTGGCTGTGTCTCAAAAAAAAGGAATGGTTGATGTTCAGCCATTTCAAGAAGTAGCATATGATCAAAAGCCAATGATACTGAAAGAAGACATCCAAGGTGCACTGAAGGCATTGGCAAAGAACAAGGCTCTAGGAATTGATGGAATACAAATTGAAATCTTGCAACAAATTGATGTGACACTGGAAACACTTACTCATTTATGCCAAGAAATTTGGAAGACAACTACCAGGCCAACTGATTGGAAGAGATCCATGTTTGTGCCCATTCCAAAGAGAGGTGACCCAAGGGAATGTGGAAATCATCATATAATGTCATTAATATTGCATGCAAGTAAAATTTTGCTAAACACAATTCAAAACTGGCTGCAACAGTATATTGACAGGGAGTTGCCAGAGGTTCAGACCAGAGTCAGAAGAGGACGTATAATGAGGGATATCATTGCTGACATCTGATGGATCTTGGCTGAAAGCAGAGTATACCTGAAAGATGTTTACCTGTGCTTTACTGACTATGCAAAGGCTTTTCATAGTGTGGATCATGACAAGCTATGGAAAACATTGCGGAGAATGAGTATTCTAGAACACTTAATTGTGTTTACAAGAAATGTGTCCATAGACAACAGAACAAGGGAACACAAAATTGTTAAAAATTAGGAAAGAACTGCACCAGGATTGTATTCTTTTACCATACTTATTCCATTCGAGAGGCTGGATTATATGAAGAAGAACATGGCATCAGGATTGGAGGAAAGCTCATTAATACCACAATATGCATACGATCTGGTAGCGTAGTGGTTATGAATCAGGCTGCGAACCTTAAGGTCAGCAGTTCGAAACTACCAGCCGTTCCGCGGGAGAAAGATGAGGCTTTCTACTCCTGTAAGGATTTACACCCTCGGAAACCCTGTACAGGGTCGCTATGGGTCGGAACCGACTCAAAGGCACTTAACAACAACAACAACAACATGCACATGATACAACCTTGCTTGCTGAAAGCGAAGAAGGTTTAAAATACTTACTGATGAAGATGTAAGACCAAAGCTTTCGGGATAGTTGCACCTCAAGTTAAAGAAAACAAAAATCCTCACCGGTGGACCAATAAATAACATCATGATAAATGGTGAAAGATTGAAGTTGTAAAATATTTCATTTTGCTCAGATCAATCATCTACACTCAGGGAAGCAGCAGTCAAGAAATCAAATGACATATTGCATTAGACAAATCTGCTGCACAACATCTATTTAAAATGTTCAAGAACAAAGATGTCAGTTTTCCTGACCCAAGCCATGGTATTTTCAATAACCTCATATGCATGTGAAGGTTGGACAACGAATAAAGAAGACCATAGGAGAATCGATGCATGTTGAAGAAAATATTAAAAGTGTCATAGACTACCAAAAGAACAAGCAAATCTGTGTTGGAAAAGTACAACCAGAATGTTCCTTAGAAGCCAAGATGGCAAGACTTTATCAGTCATACTTTGGACATATTATCAGGAGGGACCAGTCCCTGGAGGACATGGTAAAGCGGTGGGGTCAGCGAAAAAGAGGAAGCCCCCAATGAGATGGATTGGCACAGTGGAAGCAGAAATGGGCTCAAGTGTAGCAACAATTGTGAGGTTGGCTCAGGACCTGGCAGTGTTTCATTCTGCTGTACATAAGGTCAATATAAGTCAGTACCGAATCAATGGCACCTAACACCAACAACTCCTGTTCAATGTGGATAGGAGTCCTGGTGTGATGCTATAGGATAAGCACTGTACTGCTAACTACAAGTTTGGCAGTTCAAACCCACCAGCTGCTCCTTGAAAACCCTACACAGGGTCACTATGAGTCAGAACTGACTTGGAGGTACTTAACAACAACAACATATCTGTGGATGCAATCTGCTTTGGGAGGAGTTTTTTTTATATATAATGAGGTCACATCAGTGTAGGGCATCTCTGAAACCGCATCACTTCTGAGTTATAAAATGAGCTGATTAGACACAGATGTGAACATATACTTGGGATGGCAAATCTCATCCAAGACTCACCAAGAACCAAGATCTGTCCGGGACTGCCTACAAGGGAAGATTGGATTTTTAGCCTCTGGAACTATGAGAACATAAATGTCTGTTGTTTAAAGCCACTCACTTGTGTTATTTCTGTTACAGCAGCACTAGAAAACTAAGACAACCATCAAAGCACTGCATTAAATAATAAAAATAAAGCCCAAAGTAGTTTTTAAGATCGAAACTGCTGACTTCTTATTCAAATATGGTAAACTCAAGCGTGAATGAATCACAGAAAATAAATTTTAGTAATCAAAATACAGATTAAAACCATACTCTGTCTACATTAATAAAACTTTCAAGGGGCTTGCAACCTTCTCTGTCAGAGGCCCAGAAGTTCCTGTCTTGGAAGTTAAAAGAGAAGAACATGAAACATTTTGTAAAAATTTTTTCCTTTGTGGATAATTAAACACAAGCCGGGAGCAAACAAATATACAGATGCACACCATGTTTTCATCACCCCAAGGACTACAGCCATATATTGGAGATTTAATATTGAAAAGAAACATTTGAACTAAGCTTGAGGCATGTCACCAACCTTTTTTTCTAAGTTAACTTTGTCTTTTGGTGATTAATCAAGCTCAGCCTCTGTGTCTTCCTTTTTATTTAAAGTTATTGAGTTTAGTTTTCACCATCCTCTTATTACAAGAAAGTCAAACACATTCTCAAATAACCAGTGCACATTATTGAGGTATATGGCGGGGGTCCTGGTATGGTGCCATAGGATAAGCACTGAACTGCTAACTGCAAGATGGGCAGCTCAAAACCACCAACAGCTCCTCGGACACCCTATACAGGGTAGGTATGAGTTAGAACTGACTCAATGGCACTTAACAGCAACAACAACACAGTGGGGCTGGTTCTCCTCTACTCACCCCCCACCCAATTACCTCCTAATGAGTCACACCTGGGCATGGCAAGACCCCAAGGAGGTAATATGAACAGACTAGTGCTCTAGCAGACATAGACATCATTCTTCATTGGATTTTCTCCTCATTCATAAATGAATAACTTTTACTGATGAAGATCAAAGACTACAGCCTTCAGTATGGATTGTACCTTAATGCAAAGAAAACAAAAATCCTCATCACTGCACCAATAAATAACATCATGATAAATGGAGAAAAGATAGAACTTGTCAGAATTTGGATCCACAAGTAACCATCATGTTGAAGAGCCCAGAAACTTCAGAATAGCCTTGAACAGAGCATTGCCAACTCCAGGCTATGGATTTCCTTTCATGATATTAACAAGCCATCTGCTGTGTGTCACTGTGGTTTCTCCTCATTCCAGAGAAGGGTGTGTTAGCTAAGATTCCATCGGTGGTATACCAGGGCACAAGGGAAGAAAGTTTGATAAGTGAGTTTTCAGTCTGGCAGAGTGAGGAGGGATCTCTCTCGAGGCTGAATTTTCCCTTCGTGCAAAACTGAAACATAGATATAGTCAGGTTTTAGGGTCCCCTGGTCCGTAACTACCCTTTTACAACTCAGTCTATCCAACCTGTTCCTCAAGCTCAAGCCTCAAAGTTCCCACAGTCCTATCACCTATCCCATGTGCCCCATCATACAATTATATTTTTTCTTATATTATTTTCTTTGAGGAAAATATTGACAAATAAATCCTCGCTGAGGTAAAGAAAACAGCTACAAAACAACTTCTCTCTAAGAACATTGATGTCTCTTATAAAAAGGAATGAATTTCTAACTACAAAATCTAGGCATCAGTCAGCAGATAGGGAAAGTATTTGGGGAAGCAGAATGTCGTTGTTTGCTCCTGAAGTCGCACTACATTCCCATTTGCCCATTTCTAAGCATGTTCTATCATTGCCTCTCAGAATACGCAGGCAACAGGCATATGAAAAGGGAAAAAAACTAAAGGAAAGGAGTGATCAATTTTCCACAGGTGATCTGCTGATAATAACATATAATAACTGACATAGTACATGTCACTGCTTACAAATCTTTCAAGGCTCTATCATCGCTATAACATTTTGCATCCATTTCTATGGTTTCAGTGTAATCTGTTTGCTGACAATACCAATTTCTTCTTTCTTCTGCGCTCCAGACTCCTCCATTCACCAGTTTACTGATTGCAATGTGTATGCCTAATTATCTTTCTTTTTTTATTTTTGCTGTGTGCATGGTATAAATAAGGCCTATTTGGTAGTTTTGTGGGAAAAAAAGAAGGCAATGGGGAGACATATATAAAATCCTGAAAGAAAAAACTGCCAACCAATAATCCTCTACCCAGCAAATCTGTTAATCATATATAACAGTGTAATCAAACATTCCAGGATAAACAGAAGCTAAGGGATGTTGCAAAAGCCAAGTCTGCTATGAAAAACATCCTAAAGGAAGTTCTGTGGACTGAGAACCAACAAGAATAGACAACAACCAGAGAATGACATCCATGGCAGCATC
>NW_006408520.1:21225997-21238964 GCF_000296735.1 Chrysochloris asiatica | reverse complement strand
ATCTTCAAAGAAAGATGTGCAGGAAAAATCCAAAACACAAAATGAAAGTATAACTGGCTACTACAAGAACAAGCAAGTTGTTCACCAGGGAACCATCAAGGCAAGCTATCAAGTCCCTTCAGGACAAACCCCCCTCTAAGACTGAAACTCAAAGGGAACACATGAACAGAAAGGCAGCAATGAAGAAATGGGCTGAGTTCAACCACATTCCATACACTTCACTTGACCTGGAGATGAGAAACAGAAGAGAAAAGGCTGGTTGGTCTGAAGTGTGGTAAGACCTGGGGACTCCTGAGCCCATGGCAAAGACATAGCCATGGAGGGCTAGAGCTGAGATTGAAGCTTCCAGCTGATATGAAGTGAGGGGAGACGCACAAGAATGTCCAAACTTGCAGATAGTATCTATATGACCTAGCCTTGATTGCTTGATAATCAGAACTCGATTAGAGGAAGATTAAAAAAACCAATTTTTGGTAAAGGAAACAAGTGTAAATTGCTACAATTGTAAGAACTTAACCTATAATTATGGATGTAGTTGCTCAAAATACCAACAGAGAGGGAAGGAGTATTCACATCAAGTATCAATCCTATTCCCTATGTACACAGGGTAGATAGGGACAGGCAACTTAGACATTGACTACCTAAAATGAGGGAGCAATAAAGACACAAAGTGGCTGGCTTACAAATTTTCAAGAGGGAATTTAGTTTAAGAGTGTGTGGGGGAAGATAGAGTCCCTACTGAGCAGTTTAGATAGGTCTGGTGAAAAGAGATGGGGATAAGATTCTTCTGATTCGATAGCGAGTAATTATTATCATGACTACACTTGGTCACAAGTGTAAAGGTAGAAGTTCTGTAACAAAAACAGGGGAGTAGTTAAGCTTACAGTCCAGAAACAAAGGACCTTAAGACCATCAAGGACGGAGAGCACAAGCAGAATGTGGGACCCTATCCAGAGAAGCAGTGACACCAAAGATGGAGGCAGAAATGCAGACATGGAGAGAGGGAGCAGCTGAGGACTCTAGACTCATGGAAAGAGAAGGCCTGGGTGCTGGCATGCAGGAGGCAGGCTTGCATAATGTGCCCTTTGGTTGTTTAAATTAATATATATTCCTGAGTGTTTTTGTGTACATCCCCCCCCCCAAAAAAAAACAGTGGGAATAGAAGCAAATATTGTTGAATGAATCATTGCAATGAAACAATGGTATAAAGTGGATGTTCTCCCATGTTAACTATCACTCAGTTCCCAATAAAAACTTTTTTAAGCTTGTGAGAGGTCATTTAAGGTGTGACCATCAGTCTTTCTCTGTGCAGAGCAAAGAAAAGTGAGGAAAATCAAAGATGCATGAAAACAGTTCGTACAAAGAACTAATGGATCATGCAACACCTAGCCTCCATGACCCAGAGACCAGAACTAGATGGTGCCTGCTGACCACTCTGAAAGGAATCACAATAGAAGACCCTGGGTACAGTAGAAAAAGATGTGGAACAAAACTAAAAATCATAACAAAGACCAGACTTTCTGATCTGATAGAAACTGGTGGAGCCAGTGAGACTATAGCCATTAGTCACCTTCAAGCCTGGGATTGAACTCTACCCCACAGTTCAACTTTCAGTCAAACAATAACACCAGGGACGGATGCACGCCTTAGAACAATCAACCATATGAGATCAAAAGGGTAGCATTTGCCTAGGGATAAATCTCAGAAGGCAAGAAGGGTTAGGAATGGAAACACAGGGAAGAAATGGGAAGAGTGCTGTTACACTGTGGAGGTTGCAGTCAGTGTTATAGACCAAAATGTATATGGATTATTGAATGGAAAACTGATATTCTCTGTAAATTTTCACTCAAATCACAATAGAATATAAAAAACAAAAGCCTGAGGGTTGAGCTTCTTGTTGGGCATTATGTAGCCTTATCTCCCTTCTTTCTCCTGTCTGTCTTGCTGTCAATATTCTAGCCACATGGACCTCCTACTGGTTGCAAGAGAGGTTGTCTCTGACTGCCCTGTCTAAGGAGATACTTGCTGTTACTCTTGAACACAGCATACTGTCCAGGGCCTCTTGTTTCAGCTTGATATCATAGTAATATCTGAGGCATGATAAAGTCAAGCAAGCATCAAGAGAGGGAAGCCAGAAAAGATTTATTATATTCTGGACATGGTAGGGTCCCATGGAGAAAATCACAGGGGCAGTCACAAACTAGATGTGGATCAGGACAGTGAGAGAGCAACTTTGTTGTGGTTTTCACAGGAGATAGGACTGGGAGAGATCAGAGGACATGGAGATTTTATTGGTCAGCTATATTTGAAACTTCTACCCTGGGCTTGAAGCATTAACCAAAGGGAAATTGAGGGAGTTTCTTATCAAAGTATGTTGTTATTGTTGTAATGTGTCGTGGTGTCGGTTCTGACTCATAGTGACCCTGTACAGTGTTTCCAAGGCTGTAAATCTTTACAAGAGCAGAAAGCTTCATCTTTTCTCCTGCGGAACAGCTGGTAGTTTTGAACTACTGAACCTGAGGTTAGCAGCCTATGCTACTTTTAAACCTAGTGGGACGACAGAAGTACTCCACCCAGCAATTAGAGTCCCATACATTCTGTGTGCATGGTCCCACACAGTTATTTGGTGGGAGTTACAAAGACCATGGCTAGAAGAGATAAGTCAATTCTTTGTGCCACAATGCACAAATAAAAATGTAAATAGCTCAAAAGGCGCACATGGAAAAGTAGTTTCCTTCCCTCCTCAGTTCTCTGATTCCCCTCTCCAAAGACAGCTTTCTAGTTTATTAGGCTGTTGTTGTTAAGTGCTGTTGAGTCAATTTTGACCCGTAGCAACCCTGTGTAAGGTTTCTGAGGAGCGGCTGGTAGGCTTGAACCGCCGACCTTGCGGTTCAGACTGACTTTACAGTCGAGCGTATTAACTTGCAATGCCACACCAGCACTCCAGTTCTTTAGATACCTATCCAGACACAGTCTTCGTCTAGGTAAATAGTCTCTCACTTGTTTCTCTTTCCTTTCGTTTACCAATAATGGCTGTGTCAGTACATCTAGGAAACTGCCAGACATCCAAGCTGGATTCAGAAGGGGACGTGGAACATGAGATATCGTTGCTGATGTCAGATAGATCTTGGCTGAAACAGAGATTACCAGAAAAGATGTCTACTTGTATTTCATTGTCTCTGCAAAGGCATTTGACTGTGGGGATCATAATAAACTAAGGATAATATTACAAAGAATGGGAGTTCCAGGATACTTAATTGTACTCATGAGGAAGCAAGAGACAGTTGTTAGATAGAACAGAACAGGGAGATACTGAATGGTTTAAAATCAGCAAAGGATTGTGTTAGGGTCGTTTCCTTTCACCATATTTATTCAGTCTGTACACTGAGTGAATCATCAGAGAAGCTCGTCTATATGAAGGAGAACGTGGCATGAGGATTGGAGGAAGACTCATGAACAAGCTGTGACAAGCAGAGGACACAACCTTGCCTGTTGTAAGGGAAGAGGACTTGAAGTAACTTAAAACAAAAATCCCTAACACTATACCAGTAAACAATGCAAAAAGAAGAGATTGCAGTTGTCAAGGGTTTCATTTGGCTTGGATCCACATCCATGCCCGTAGACTCAGCAGTCAGGAAGTCCTATGATGTACTGCATTGGACAGATGGACTGCAAAAGACCACTTGAAAGGTTTAAAAGCAAAGATGTTACCTTGTGGACAAAAGTGTACTTGACCCAAGCCGTGGTATTTTCAGTTGCTTCACATGCATATGAAAGCTGAACAACAGTGAATAAAGAAGACCAAAGAAGAATTGATGCCTTTGGATTATGATACTGGTGAAGAGTATGAAATCTACCATGGACTGCCAGAAGAATGAACAGATCTGTCTGGGAAGAAATAGATCCAGACGCTTGTCAGAAGTGAGGGTGGCCAGGCTTCGTCTCATGTACTTAGAACATATTGTCAGGCGGGACCAGATAACAGTCCAGTCCAGTGTGTATTCTACAGTGCCAGACCCAGGAGTGTATGTGTTTATATATCATATGTACATGCATGGAGTTCTGGGGTGGCGCCGTAGGAGAAGCACTGCTAACTGCAAGGTCAGTACTTCAAACCCACTAGCCACTCCTCGGAAACTCCTTGGAAACCCTAAGCCCAGATGGCTGGCTCCACAGCACTTAACAACAGCAAATACACATACGTTAGGGGGCTCACAGAATCATTAGCTGTCTTGATTTAAACATGCCCATTCAAAAACAAAAGGAGCTCTGGTAGCGTAGTGGTTACGAATCGGGCTGCAAACCGCAAGGTCAGCAGTTTGAAACTACCAGCTGCTCCGCAGGAGAAAGATGAGGCTTTCTGCTTCCATAAAGATTTACAGCCTTGGAAACCCTGTTCAGGGTCGCGATGGGTCAGAACCAACTCAACAGCACTTAACAACAACAACAATGCTACCAGAGCTCCTTTATCAAGGTATAGCTTTTTCATAAGAAATGTTAGTTTCTTATCATGTATAAGATGGGTTACTTGGTGAGGAAAATATGGTTGCTACATCTCTATGGCATTTTTCTATATGGTTTATTGTCCCAAGGATAATTACTGGTCTAAAATCAAGAAAATTGTGTACCAGAGTTGTATCTCCTCATCATACTTATTCAATATGTATAGGAGTCCTAGTGTGATGCTGTAGAAAAACCACTGGACTGCTAACCAAAGGTCGGCAGTTCAAACCCCCCAGTCACTCCTTGGAAACCCTCCTATACAGAGTCGCTGTGACTCAGAATCAACTCAGCACTTAACTACAACATTCAATCTGTATGCTGAACAAATAATCTGAGAAACTGGATTATATGAAGAATATGGCATCAGGATCAGAGGAAGACTCATTGACAACCTGAGATATGCAGGTGACAGACACATCCTTGCTTGCCGGACGTAAAGAGGACTTGAAACACTACTGAAGAAGATCAAAGACTACAGCTTTCAGTATGGATTGCACCTCAAAACAAAGAAAACAAAAATCCTCAGCACTGCACCAATAAATAACATCATGACAAATGGAGAAAAGATTGAACTTGTCAAAGACTTCATTTTGCTTGGATCCACAATTAACACTATGGAAGCAGCGGTCAAGAAATTAAATGACATATTACATTAGGCAAATCTGCTGCAAAAGACCTATTTAAAGGGTTCAAGAGCAAAGATGTCACTTTGGGCCTAGCCTAATCCATGATATTTTCAATCAGCTCATATGCAGGTTGAAGTTGGGCAATAAATAAGAAATGCCAATCAAGAACTGATGCATTTGGATTATGGTGCTGGCAAAGACTATCGAAATTTCCATGGACTGCCAGAAAAACAAGTAAATCTTCATTATAAGAAGTACAACCAGAATGCTCCTTAGAAGCAAGGAGAATAAGACTTCATTTCCCATACTTTGGACATGTTATCAGGAGAGACCAGTCCCTAGAGAAGGACATCCTGTTTGGTACAGTGGAAGGTCACTGAAAAAAATGAAAACCCTCAACAAGATGGATTGAAACAGCAATGGGCTTAAAGATAGCCACAAATGTGAGGATGGCCTAGGACCAGGCAGTATTTCATTCTCTGTGTGTTAGGTCACTATTAGTTGGAACTAACTTGACAGCACCTAACAACAGCCACATAGAATTAAGAACAAATCTAGCCTACTATCTGGAGTCCCAGTCCACCACCCACCCTTCCTCCTGTGTCACTTCTTACTAGAAAGTTTCCACTCCTGCAAAATCAGTCTCCTCATCTTCCTCCCTTCTGTTATTTGTACCATTTTCTCCTTCAAGAATGTTCATTTTCTTCCTTTGTTTATCAAATTTTAGTGGTGTTTATATGACCAAACCATGTCCTTCTTCTACCATGAAGCCCTCTGCCATCATCCCCACTTACATTATTCTTACCATCTCTCTGCTCTCTCCTATGTTGCTATGTTCTATAGATCCATTAAGTCAGCTGGTTCTTATGCAGCCCTCTAACTGGGCTATCAAGTTATTAAGAGGAGGTCCATGTTTTGTAAGTCTTTGACTTGACCATTCTAGGAACTGAGACAATGAAAGTGCTAGAAACCAACCATTGACTTAGTTCTTGTCTCAGTTCTTCTATAATTAGCCATGTGACTTTGAGCTCATTCTTTAATCTCTCTGGTGTTTATTTTCTTCATGTATAGAATAAAAGGGTTAGACCACATGATTTTAAATTTCCCATAACTCTTAAATAAAAAAGAACCTGGGTGGCACAGTGGGTTGAGCATTGAACTGCTAACCACAAGTTCAGTGGTTGGAAACCAGAAGCCACTGTGCTAGAGAAGACGAGGCTGTCATTTCCAATATCAACTGACAGTCTTGGAAACCTAACTGAGCAGTTTTATTCTGTTCTATAGGATCACTGAGTCAGAATCAACTTGATGGCAATGAATGAATTTGAAAAGCTCTAAAATGCCAAGATGTTGTTGTTGTTGTCAGGTACCATCGAGTCGGAACTGACTCATAGCGACCCCATGCACAGCAGAAAGAAAAAATGTCCGATCCTGGGCCAACCTCACTACCGCTGTCACAGTTGAGTCCATCAATGATGCCGCCTGGCCAATCCATCTTATTGGGGGTCCTCCTCTTTTTCTCTGACCCTCCACCTTACTCAGCATGACATCCTTCTCCAGCGACTGTTCCCTCTGGACAATATGTCCAAAGTATGAGAGACGAAGCTTAGCCATCCCGGCCTCCAAGAAGCACTCTGGCTGCACTTCTTCCAAAACAGATCTATTGGTTTCTTTGGCAGTCCATGGCACTTTCAGTATTCTCCTCCAACACCACAACTCAAAGGCATCAATTCTTCTACGATCTTCCTTATTCACTGTCCAGCTTTCGCATCCATATGAGGTTATTGAAAATACCATGGCTTGGGTCAGGTGCACCTTAGTCCTCAAGCTGACATCTCTGCTCTTCAATACTTTAAAAAGTTCCTGTGCAGCAGATTTGCCTAATGCAATACGTCGTCTGATCTCTTGACTACTGCTTCCGTGAGTGTTGACAGTTGATCCAAGAAGAATGAAGTCCTTGACAACGTCAATCTTTTCTCCATTGATAAAAATGTTGTTTATTGGTCCAGTGGTAAGGATTTTTGTTTTCTTGACAAAATGCCAAGATAGTAATGATTAATCAAATTTAATAATTCCCCTTCAGAAATGGGTGTAAGAATGAATTTATTATATAAGGCATTCAGAACATTCTTAATAGATGAGTTGCTGAGTAGTCTTTTTCTAGCAAGAAAACTGATGCTCAGACATGAACAAAGTAATCCAAAGTCAACAGCTAGCAATAATTAAAGCCCAAGTCCTCCATCTAAAAAAAAAAGCAAAAAACAAAAAACAACCAGCAGCACCAACTAAAAAATACTTTCCCTCTTCCTCTGTGATAACTTTGCATGCAGGGATTTTAGTTCATAAGCCTCAATCATAAACACTAACACATTTCATCTCAAACACCCTAGAAAACAGTTATTATAATACTCATTTCACTCATGAAGAAAGTGAAGTTCAGAGGGTTCTAGTTACTTGTTGTAAGTCACACAACCAATAAGTAGCTAAGTTAGGTCCCACACCCAAAACTCAGCCTCTGAAGTTTGCTGTTGTTATTGTTGTTGTTAAGTGCTGTCGAGTCGATTCCGAACCATAGCAACCCTGTACAGGATTTTCAAGGCTGTAAATCTTTACAGGAGCAGAAAGCCTCATCTTTCTCCAGCGGAACCACTGGTAGTTTTGAACTGCTAACCTTGACATTAGCACCCCAATTCGTAACCATTATGCTATGTCCTTTATAATATGCTGCCTTGTTGTTATTAAGTGCTGTCAAGCGGTTTTCAAATCACAGAGACTGAGGGTTTCCGAGGAGCAATTGGTTAAGTTTGAACCACCCATCTCTCCGTTCAAACCGACCTCTCAGTCCAGTGCTTATAGCCTACAGCACCACACGAGGACTCTATATACTGCCTTAGTGTAGTCTTAATGAAATGAACCTTGTTAAATCGCATCTGCCAATACAAGCCCATGATCTTGTTGTTAAATATCCTTGTGCTGCCTCCAACTCATAGTGATCCTATGTACAACAGAACAAAACAGTGCCTGGTCCTGAACCAGCTTTACAATCATTGTTCTATTTTAGCCCATTGCTGTAGCCATTGTGCCAATCCATCTTATTGAGGGTCTTCCTTATTTTTGTTGACCCTCTATTTTACCAAACATGATGTTCTCCAGGGATTGGTCCCTCCTGATATTATGTTAAAGGAGATCTGATGCATTTGAATTTGAGTGTTGGAAAAGAGTATTAAATATACATACCCTGGACTGTCAGAATAATGAACAAATCTGTCTTGGAGGAAGTGCAATCAGAAATTTCCTTAGAAATGAGGTTGGTGAGAAGTTCATGACCTGAGCTAAAGCTTATATACCAAAAGGTAGCTTATAGCAAACTTTAAAAACCTAAGAGCAGTATTTAGTGACTTTAAGTGATAGTTTTTACATGTAGGTGATTTCTCTGCTGTTTCACTTTAGTGTGCTTCCAGATGCATCCAGAGTTCAACATATGCAGTTCCCATTAATGCTGATGAGAACATCCAAAATCATTACAGAAAAAACACCCCAAAACACTCAACCAAGAGTCAGGCACACACTGTCACGTGACCAGCTGCCCTGTTCCCCATTGAGACTGTCTACTGAGATAGTGTGGAAACTTCTTAATTTAAGTTATACTTGGAAATTTGGAGAAATTTCAAAAAATAAACATTTAAGGGTCAATCCCATGTCAAAAGGGAAGGTTGGGAAGTGTCTTTGGTAGGTTTGTTTTAAAAAAAAGTAATATTGATTTGTGCTTTCAGACTGCTTTATCAGGGCAAGTTTAGAACCAATATCAAATTCCCTGGAAGGTCACCTTACTGTCTTTGAGTAAAATTGTGCTAGGAGCCCTGAAGTAGGAGACCCACAACATGGGTTCTAGTTCTAATTCTGCCTGTTTAGTACCTTGGCCGAAGGAGCCCTGGTGGTGTAGTGGTTATGCATTGGGATGCTAACCACAAGGTCAGCAGTTTAAATCTACCATTTACTTCACTGGAGAAAGATGAGGCTTTCTGTTACCTTAAAGATGTATGACCTCAGAAACCCTACACAGAGTTGCTATGAGTAAGAACCTACTCAATGGTACACAATCACCACCACCACCAGTACCTTGGGCAAGTGCCACAAACTCTAAGCCTCAGTTTCCCTGTTTTTAAAAAATAGGTTAAGAAATATCTTTGTTCTTACTTCACAAGAACATTATGAGAGCTTGTGTGTCTGGTAGCATAGTGGTTATGAATCGGGCTGCGAACCTTAAGGTTAGTGGTTAGAAACTACCAGCTGCACCACGGGAGAAAGATGAGGCTTTCTACTCCCGTAAAGATTTACACCCTCGGAAACCCTATACAGGGTCACTATGGGTCGGAACTGACTCGATGGCACATAACAACAACAACAACAACAATAAAGTATTGAAATATAAGAGGTTAGCATTATTTCTCCCAAAAGATGTGAAACAGACTAACCTCAGTATTTGTGAAGTATGTGCGTATATTCTGCCACCTTGTGGCCACACAAAGAAATCATATTTAATATTTATATTCTTAGTATTAGAGTCCTGGTGTGATGCTGTAGGATAAACTCTGGGTTGCTAACCACAGGTTGACAGTTCAAAACCACAAAGTATTCTTCAGACACCCTATACAGGGTCACTATGAGTTAGAACTGACTTGACAGAGCTTAACAGCAACAACAACATTCTTAGTATTGCCACTTTCAAAAAGAGCCCTGGTGACACAGTGGTTAAGTGCTTGTCTGTCAACTTGAAGGACAGTAGTTTGAACCTACCAGACACTACACAGGAGAAAGGTGTGGCTGTCTGCTTATGCAAACATTTATAACGTTGGAAACTCTAAGGGGCAGTTCTACTCTGTCCTTTATGGTAGCCATGAATCAATTCATCTAAATGGCAGCTGGTTTGATTTTTACATTTCCTTAATGACTAGTTGCAGTAGTTTCCAACTCACTGAGACCCCAGACGTATCAAAGTAGAACTGTGCTTCATCAAGTTTTAATTTAATTTTATTTATTTACTTTTCTATTTATTTATTTAAATTTTTTATTGTGAATTGAGTGAAGGTTTACAGAGTGGATTATCAGCTTTACATTCAACAAATCATATACTTTGCTTTATTACATGGTTGCAATCCTGCCCAGTACCAAAAGTTAACGGTATTTGCCTCTATTCACTTTAACTATTGCATTTCCCCCTGCGTCTCCCTATATCTTCATCTTTCCTCTGCTAGCTGCTCTCTTGTAGTATATTTCCAGCCCTGTCACCCATATTAACTAACACGTGTCTACTCTTACCCCGGACAAGCTGGTGTGGTGCTGCGGGCTAATGTATCAGACTGCAAAGTTGTTTGAACTGCAAGGTCAGTGGTTCAATCTCACCAGCTGCTCCTTGGAAATCCTATACAAGGTTGCTATGGGTTGGAATTGACTTGATGGCACTTAACAACAACAACTCTTAGCCCATGAATAATTTTCTCTCCCCGTACCCTCCCCCAACCTAAGCATCATAGATGGTTTCTTTAATCAATAAAACCTTTTTATAACTTTTTACATTGGTCTCATACCTCTTAAAGTTGATCTGATCATTACAAATTCCTTTATGTTTTTCAGAATATGTCTCATATTAAAATGTTTGTCCTTTTGTGATTTCACTCAGCATAATGTCCTCCAGGTTCAACCGTGTTCTGAAGGGTTTCACAGATTTGTCATTTTTCTTCCATGTTTTGTAGTATTCCATTTTGTGAATGCACCAAAGTTTGTTTAGCCATTCTTCTGTTGATGGGCATTTTGGCTATCTCCATCTTTTTGATATGTCTCTTGTAGACAGTATATTGAAGGAACTTATTTTCTTACCAATTCTACTCTTTATGTCTCTTGACTGGTACATTTAATCTATTTACATTCAGTGTAATAATCAATAGGTATGAATTGTATTGTCATTTTCCTATGTGCTTTTTTGTGGTGCTGCTGGATTCTTTGTTTCATATAGTTTTCTATGTTGACTTCATTTTGTTTGTGGGTTTTCTTTTCATTTTTGTTGTGTTGTTGTTGTTGTTGTGTTATAAAGTGCTGTTGAGTCAGTTCTGACCCATAGCAACCCTGTATAGGATTTCCAAGGAGCAGCTAGTGAGCTTAAACCACTGACTTTGCAGTTCAAATTGCTCTATAGTCTGGCACATTAACCCACAGCGCCACACCAGGACTCTATTTGTTGTGTTAATGTTTACTAAAATTTTCTGATTTGCCTTTTATTTTGATGTGCAGGTGTATTATTTTTCTTTGAGGTTACCCTGTAATTTATCAATTTCCCCCTCCCCTGCTTTAAACAGTCTGTTTTTTCTTGAAATCTACTTGACTTCCTTGCCATATGAAAGTTTGTATCTATACTATTGCTTCTTTTGCTGTGTAGTTGGCTTCATTATACAATGATATCTCTTGTTCCCTATTTTCAGTCTTGTAGGTTTGTTTTACTTTAAATCCTTCTATATCTGGATTGAGTTCAGGCTGTTGCCTGCTGTTGTTGGTTTTCAATCCAAATAACACCCTTTAGCATTTTTTGTAAAGTTGGTGTGGTCATTACAAATTCCTTTAATTTCTGTTTGTCAGGAAATGTCTTCATTTTGCTATCATATTTGCAGGACAGCTTTGTTTGGTATATGATTATTTGTTGGCAATTGTTTTCTTTCAGAGTTTTGTATATGTCATTCCATTCCCTTCTTGACTGCATGATTTCTGCAGAGAAATCAGATCTTAGTCTTACTGGTTCTTCTGTGTAGGTAAATTTTGTTTTTCCAGAGCTGCTCTCAGCATTCTTACTTTGTCTTTGGTTTTAAAGTTTGATTATGATATGTCTTAGTAATATTCTTTTGGGATCTATCCTGTTTGGGGTTCCTTCAGCTTCTTGTATGCTTATCTTCTCATCTTTCATGATGTCCCAATAACTCTCCAACAACTTACTCTGTGTTCTTCCTTTTTGGAATTCTGATCACTCTTAAGTTGTTCCTCTTCACAGTGTCCCACATAACTCTTAGGCTTTCTTTGGATTTTTTCATTATTTTGTCAGATTGTTCTTCTAGCATACTAGGTTTGAGAGATTTACCTTCAAGCTCCCTAATTCTGGCTTCCAGTGTTTCACATCTACTCCTTTGCCCTTTCAATATATTGCCCATTTATGAGATCTTAGTACTAAACTTTTGAACTTCTAATTGGTTTTTTTTTTTTTTTGTATTGTTTCAAAATTTGCATTCATTTTGTCTGTTTGTTCTTGTAGTGTTTTCCTGAATTCTTCTAAAGTTTTTATTGTGTTCTCCTTACTTTCCTCTTTCTGTCAATCTGTTGAAGGTACCATCAGTCTTTTGAATAATTTTTCAGTTAGTTCATTACCTATTTCTTCTCAGAAATATTTTATGTTTCTGCATCTTGGTCATTTTTTGAGCCATTCTCTCTTGCTTCTAAATATAAGCTAAAATTGTCTGTTGTTTCTGGGGCATGGTGGGGTCATTGTATTGTAAAACCAAACAACACAGTTGTTGGACCTGGGGGGCGGGTGGGTAGATCTCTGGAGGACTTCTACAATTCAAGGAACCTGTGAAGTGTGATTCTGGGAAAATTGGAAATTGTCAAAAATGAAATAGAATGCATAAACATCATTATCTTAGGCATTAGTGAGCTGAAACAGACTGGTATTGGCCATTTTGAGTATGACAACCACATGGTTTACTATGCTAGGAATGACAAATTGAAGAAAATAGTGTTGTATTCATTGTCAAAAAGAACATATCCAGATCAGTCATAAGGTACAACACTGTCTGTGA
>NW_006408520.1:21196730-21197786 GCF_000296735.1 Chrysochloris asiatica | reverse complement strand
ACATAGTATTACAAAGTCTATGAAATAGTAAGGTTACTTAAATCAGAATTTTATTGAAAAGGGTGTTTAGAATTAACTGCTTAGAAAAGTGAAAGGGGGAGTTACTGTTTAAAAAGAAACTTTGCTTCTTAAAGTTCTCTGGAAAAACAGAACATGTGTTTTATATATTTATTGTTGTTAAGTGCCATCAAGTGCCGTGAGGTCAGTTTCAACTCACATGTACCCTGAGACTTTACAGGAGCAGAAAGCATCATCTATCTCCTGTGTTACCTATGGACAAAGTCAAATATTATAATGAAATGTGCAAAGATCTGGAGTTAGAAAACCAAAAGGGAAGATCATGCTCAGCATCACACAAGCTGAAGGAACTGAAGAAAAAATTCAAGTCTCGTCTTGTGTTATTGAAGGGTTCTATGAGGAAAATATCGGATGATACAGAAAACATCTAAATAAGATGGAAGTAATACACAGAGTCACTATATCAAATAGAAATGGTCAATGGTCAACCATTTCAAGAGGTAGCATATGATCAAGAACCAATGGTACTGAAGGCTTTGACTGGGTGGATCATGACTAGCTATGGAGAATGGAGAACAAGTATTCCAGAATAATTAATTGTGCTCATAAAGAACCTGTACATAGATCAAGAGGCAGTTGTTCAACCAGACAAGGTGTCATTGAGTGGTTTAGAATAAGGAAAGGTGTACTCCAGGGTTGTATTCTTTCATCATACTTATTCAACCTGTATGCTGAACAAATAATCCGAGAAGCTGTATTAGATGAAGACGACGCATGATTGGAAGAAGACTCAGGATTGGAGGAAGACTCAGTAACAATCTGCGATATGCAGATGATAACAACCTTGTTTGCTGAAAGGGAAGAGGACTTAAATTACTTATTGAAGATCCACACAGTTGTCTCTTCTGACATCCATTTTAACCTTTTCCTTCTTTCTTGTCTTCTTAATGACTTTTGCTTTCTTCACGTATGATGTTCTTGATGTCATCCCAGAACTCCTCTGGTCTTCAGTCTTTAGTGTTTAATGTATCAAATCTG
>NW_006408520.1:21178511-21195134 GCF_000296735.1 Chrysochloris asiatica | reverse complement strand
TTGCACCTTAGTCCTCAAGCTGACATTTTTGCTCTTCAACACTTTAAAATAGGTCTTGTGCAGCAGATTTGCCTAATGCAATACATCCTTTGATTTCTTGGCTGCTGCTTCCATGAGAGTTGATAGTTGATGCAAGAAGAATGAAGTCCTTGAACAACTTCAATCTTTTCTCCGTTGATAAGAATGTTGTTTATTGGTCCAGTGGTGAGAATTTTTGTTTTTTTTACATTGAGATGCACATATCCATACCAAAGGCTGTGCTCTTTGATCTTCATCTGTAAATGTTTTAAGTCCTCTTCACTTTCAGCAAGCAAGGTTATATTTCACTTTCAGCAAGCAACATCTGCACATCACAGGTTGTTAATGAGTGGCCCTCCAATCCTGATGCCACGTTTTTCTTCATATAACCCAGTTTCTCAGATTATTTGCTCAGCATGCAGGTTGAATAAGTGTGGTGAAAAATTACAACCCTGTCGCACACCTTTCTTAATTTTGAACAATGCAGTGTTCGAACAATAGCCTCTTGGTCCATGTTCAGATTCCTCATGAGCACAATTGAGTGTTCCAGAATACTCATACTTTGCAGTGTTGTCCATAGACTATGGCCCTTATATATTCTTTTTTTTTTTTTTTCTAATATATTCTTCAAACCTGGAAATGAACCTACACCCAAGATCATCTTTAAGCCAATAAATAGACATGCCCATAAAGTGAACAATAATATCTGTGAGGAACGTGCTTCTTGGAACAATAAACTATAGGAGATGAAAAGGACAACATTTGTCCAAAAACAAAGCTCAGAAAGCAGGAAGGAGCAGATGGGGGAATGGAAACAGGAAATCTAGGGAGGAAGTGGTAGAGTGCTATTATTAATGTCATGTAACAAAATGTGCATAAATTGTTGAATGGGAAACTAACGTGCTCTGTAAACTTTCAGTCAAACCATAATAAAATGTTCAAACAAAAATGTAATGCTCCACTGACTAGAAAAGAGTCCTGGTGGTATGGTGGTTAAAGCACCATTTCTCCAATCAACTTGTTCTTCATAATAACTATTTCACTCTCATCTAATTGTCCCTCCTTTCCTATCTTCAACCTAGACTTTGTTTAAACAGTATAATTAACTCCCAATTAAAAATCTCCACCCAGACATTTTATGGGTATCTTGAATTACTTATGTTCAAAACTGAATTCATGATATTCTCTTTACCACAAATGTGCTCCCCTTCTTACCCAAGTAGAGTCAATCCCTCCCATTTCCACTTTGCAGCCATTCTATCCTTAAAAAAACATAACAAAACCCAAATCTGATCTTTTCACTCTAGGCTTCACTCGCTACTCCATACCCACTCAGTCAAACTGCATCATGACTTGCTATATTCTTTAAAACCTAGCAGGATCAAATGAGAATATACTTAATAAATGCTTGAAAGGCTTTTTATACTACATACTCAAAGTGCATTCATGGCTCTATATAATTGCAATTGTATTAAGTGTTATGTCATTAGGCTCTAATGAAAGTGTATAATAGGTAGGCCCCAATACAGGGTGGCTATGAGTCAGAATCGATTGACAACAACAGCAACAACAAAAAATCTAGTAGAGGACTCTTGGTATAGGATAAGCACTGGACCACAGGCCGGTGATTCAAACTCATCAGACGCTTCTCAGAAACCCTATTGTTGTTAAGTGCTGTTGAGTCCGTTCTGACCCATAGTGACCCTGTATAAGGTGTTTGAGGAGCTGCTGGTAAGCTTGAACCACCGTCCTTGCAGTTCAAATGACTTTGCAGTCTGGCACATTAACCCACAGCACCACACCAGGACTCTAGAAATCCTATACAGCTTCAATATGTATTGGACTGACGCGAGGATGCTTAACAACAATCTAGTGGAGGCTTCCTTGAGAAAGCGACTTTTGACTGAGACCTAAGGAGAAAGAGAGGAAGAGCCAATTGTAGAAGCTGGAAAAGATTAGGGAACAAGGTACTGGGACGAGCCCAACGAAAGTCAATGTGGCTAGAGATTGGGTTGCTATTGGAAGCTTGCTTGGATCTAAAGGAGATGAATCAGGTAGGACTTTATAGCTCATCTTAAAGGCTTTGATCTTTATCCTGAAAAATGTGGAATGTAATTGAAAGTTTTTAACAGCATTAACTTGATGAGATTTAGTTTTTAAGAGATTATCCTGTGAGAAGTTCTTTCCAATGTCTGTCAGTCTTTTGAAGAAAGTAAACAAGTTTGATAGGCAAAATTTGCACTGAGTCATTCCTCTTGAACCTCCCTCCTACCCTTTCCCTAGGTCTGTACCCACCTACCCTTTCCCTAGGTCTGTACCCACCTACCCTTTCCCAACACAACATTTTAAATAATAAAAGCAAGATCACAAAAATCAAGCCTAAACAATTACACAATGATACTGTCTCTTCCATAGGATTCTTGATCATCAGATTACTTGAAAATAAAGGTCTTCATGATGGCAACTGGTGGAGTCCTTTTTTGGATGAAAGTGTTTTGGGTAAAAAGCACCTTTTGTAATTAAAAAAAATCACCTTTGCAATTTAAAAATGCCTGCTGCTTTAGCTATTTGGAATAGGTAACAATGTTGTTGCTATTAATTGCCTATTGATAGTGACTCACCCCTCCCCCACCCTAACCCTGTATTGGATTTCTCCTGCTCCGCGGGAGAAAGATGAGGCTTTCTACTCCGGTAAAGATTTACACCCTCGGAAACCCTGTACAGGGTCGCTATGAGTCGGTTCCGACTCCATGGCACATAACAACAACAACAAGTGTGTTTGAACTGCAGTCCTTGAGGTTAGCAGTCCAGTGCTTACATCTCCACACCAGTACTCCCTAACAACAATACTTGGTCCTAATGACCTTCAGATTTGCACTTCAGGAAAACTCTAGTTTTATTGATATCACAAGCTGCTCCTCAGAAACCCTATACAGGGACCAACTCGAAGGCACTTAATAACAAAAATAGGATTTCCAAAGACCGGCTGGTGGGTTTGAACCATCGATCTTTTGACTAGCAATCCAGTGCTTTTCCTACTCTGCCACACCAGGAGTCCTTTAAAGTATCTACAAACCATAAGGAGGTTTTTGTTGTTGTTGTTAAGTACACTTACAACAACAACAACCTCATCAAAATCAAAACCATAGCTGTGGAGTCATTACCACTTCATAGGAACCCTGTAGGAGAGAGTAGAACTGCCCCCATAGAGTTTCCAGATTTATAAATCCTTACGGAAGCCGATGGCTGTATTTTTCTTTCAGAGCTTTTGGTAGGTTCAAATCAGAGCTTTCAGTTAGCAACCAGACACTTAAGTATCTTAACTACCAGGGCTCATTGGTAGTTGCCAAGACTCTCAAAATCCTAACCCACCCTCGTCGCAGTTGTTGCGGAAACAGCTAAATGTCATTTTGTTTTTAAGTGTCGACTCGGTTCTGATTCATAGCGACCCTATTTCCGAGGAGCGAGCGACTGGAGAGTTTGAAACACCAACCTTGGGGTGGTTAACCTATGAAATCATGCTGTTGTTAAGTTCTGTGGAGCCGGTTCTCACTTGTAGCAACTCTGTATAGGGTTTCCAAGGAGTGGCTGATGGGTTTGAACTGTCGACCTTATGGTTACCAGTCCAGTATTTATCCTACAGCGTTGCACCAGTACTCTGAGCTACTGTGACTTGCACCAGTACTCTGAGCTACTGTGACTTGAGAAGTGGTGAGGAGAATGGAGAAAACTGTAAAAAAGATGAAGACACGGCAAGCCCAAACTCACGAAAGCTGAGGGCTGAAGTGGAAAAAAATGCTTTTTACAGTAAATGCCTCAAGGGCATCGCTCCTATTCCTAACCGTCCTATCTTCCCCTCCCCACCTCACCGCCTTCACAACTTTCCACCACCAGTCCTGACTGCAGAGCTCGGGTTTCACGAGCTTTTTTGGGCGGCCTCGGGTTAGGAGTGGTCACGTGACAGACGCAGACCAATGAGCGAGCTGCCTGTGGCCGCTCTCCTATAAAGGCATCTGTCTCAGCCGCCCACCGGTCGCCATTATTGTAAGAGCTGGCGGCGACGGATGGTGGCGAACAGCTATCCTGCACCATTTCATCCTGTGCAAGCCGAAGGGGATAAGATCCTTTTCACAAGAGGTAATGCAGCCTCTTAAGGGGAGCACTTCCCTGGGATCCGGACCCTGGGTGCGACCTCGGGTGGGAAACAGCCGTTTTATCCCTTTGGCGTTCTGGTGTGGCGCCATAGGGAAAGCACTCCACCACAAGTCGATTTGAACTACAAGGTCGGTGGTTCAAACAAACCTGCCACTCATCGGAAACCCTCTACTAGGTCCCTTATGAGTCGGAACCGACGCAGCAGCACCTACCAACAACTTCCCTGGGATCCGGATCCTGGGTGTAACCTCGGGTGGGAAACAGCCGTTTTATCCCTGTGGCGTTCTGGTGTGGCGCCATAGGATAAGCACTCGACCTCAAGTCAGTTTGAACTACAACAAGGTCGGTGGTTCAAACAAACCAGCCACTCATAGGAAACCCTCTACAAGGTCCCTTATGAGTCGGAACCGACTCAACAGCACCTAACAACAACAACTCTTCCCCTATCAGCATTGGGCAACAGGCCGGGCAGTTAGGAGGTTTGCTTGCAGCCCAGGCGAGCTTCTCGTTGTCCTTTCCGACTACAAACTCCTTGCAGACCAGAAGCCTCAATGACCCTCTTTTGATATGGTTTTGACTCAAAAGGATTGTTTCTTTCTGTGATGAGGGACGGGACGGACGATAAAATGATTGGGATGAGAGGATGGAGGCCCACTTTATGCTCCAGAATGACCTCCTCCTAGTCTTGGAAAACAAGACTCTGTAGTTTCCTTAAGTCTTGGGTTGGTGGGTTGCTACCTGCGTTTTAACTGCCGTTTGTTTTTGTTTTGTGCATCATTTGGGACTGGAAGATCCCGCTCCTTTATTCATTCAATTCAACCTATTAAGCTTTTCCCGCTGCTGAGTGCCTCAGGTGTGTGTTAGACCTCGAAATGCTGAATTGTGCAAAGAAATAAATGGAGTCTTATGTGATGCTGTAGGACCCACGCAGGGTTGTTAACAGCAAGGGCAGCAGTTGAAACCCACCAGCTGCTCCTTGGGAACCCTATATAGGGATGCTATAAGTTGGAACCCACTTGACGGCATTTAACAACAACAACGTGTAAGGAATTTAGAGGACTCATGTGAAAGCTCTGAATGGGTTGAAGGGGTTCTTTCCCTCAGACGGAGGTTTCTGGATAAAGGCAATACCGATTGCGTGTTGAGAGATAATAGAAGTTAGGGTAACGATATTAGAGGAGTTCGGGTAGACGCATGGACATGTCTGAGCAGAGTAGTGTTGTTAAGGGCCTTCTAGTAGGCTCGGACTCATAGCGACCCTGCATAGGGTTTCTAAGGAGTAGCTGGTAAGTTTGAACCGCTGACCTTGAGGTTCAAACAGACCTTTCCGTCTAGTTGAAGGGTGTAACCAGTTAAATCAAAGGAGATACTCAGATTAAAAGACATTTGAATGAAGAGTTTATAAAAGTTTTGTTGCCATGGTCTTAAGCAAGTTATAGGACAAACATAAAAACATCAATATTGAATTCATTCAGGTGGTGACAAGTGATTGACCAAAATCGGTTTGAGGGTGATGGCAAACAGGAACCAGTATCCAGAGTTTGCAAATTTATATTCATGAATCATTTGCTTAAGGTATTTGCTATCTTGGAGTAGCTGAGATTGGCATAAGGGGAGTGTGTTATTGCTAAGTGCTGTCAAGTCAGTTCCACTCAGAGCAATGACCCACCCTGTATATGATTTCTGAGGAATGACTGGTGGCCAACTTTGTGCTTAGAAGCTCAGTGCTTATCCTACAGTGCCACACTGATACATTGAGGGGTATGTAGATAGAGTTAAAAAAAAAAAAAGAAAAACAAATCCTGGGGAACATAAATGGATTAGCAGAGTAATAGATTATGAAGAAAACAGCTGCCTCTGGAAGCACATTCTGATGCTTGTATTTGTTCACTTAGCTCCTTGTTCTTACCTTGTCTTATCACACACTAATTGTATCTACTGTATTATAGTTGTCAATTTACAAACTTTTACAAGATTGTATCCTCAGTTTCTAGCTCAGTGCTTGACATTGAAGATACTTTATAAATACTAAATGAACAAATAGAATGGGGGGAGAAATGGTATCCTGGAAACCAGAGAAGAGTTTTAAGAGGATCACAATAGTTTAGTGACATATGTGACTGATGGATCAAGTTTAAGGTAAGAAAAAAATGAAATGATTGAATTTAGCAACTTAAGTATGGTAAGTGTGAGGCATGGTGTAAGGTGGAATGGTGGGATTATAAACCAGAAGCCAATTATGGAATGGGAATTAAATTGCATAGATTCTCAGGTGTGAAGTGCAGGAGAGACAGTAGAATCAAGGGAAGAATTTCTGTTAAGTGCCATCATGAGCTTTGAAGCTGTCTGCTGCTACTCACCAAGGGGGGACGTAGATCATTGCCTCTGTGGACTATATTCTGACTCATAGTGACCCTGTATAGCGTTTCTGAGGAGCAGCTGATAACTAGTTAGCAGTCCAGTGCTTATCCTATAGCACCACACCAGGACTTTAACTTTTTTATTGAAAGTTAAGTGAAGATTTATAGAGATGATCATCAGTTTTACATTAAATCGTACTCTTAGTTTTGTGTCAGTTATTACAATCCCTTTCATGCAATAGTTATCCCACTTCCTGTGGTTCCTATTTTCATTTCACTCTCCTTCCCATCCCTTCTCAACTTTGCCCTAAGGTAATGTTGCCCTTTTGATCTTGAATGATTGACCATTCCATGGTGAGCCTATCTTACTAGTTGTATCACCCCTGTATATCTACTTCTTGGCTGAAAATTGGAACACTAGAGTGAGTTCCTTTACAGACCTGAAGGGCGGTTGAAGGCCATAGTCTCAAGTTCCAACAGTTGTCCCTTTCTGACCAATAAACTTGGTCTTTTAAAAAATTTTTAAAAGTAATTTTCAGTTTTATTCCGCTCTCTCCAGGACCTTAGAATGCAATCCCTTTCAGAGGTTGGTTGTGGTAGCCAGGCACTATCTAGTTCTTAGTCTCAAAATCATGGTGACTGATGTTCACTTGCTCCATTGGTCCACTGGACTTGTTTATTCCAAGAATTGTTAGTTTTCATCACTCTTCCTTCTGCACATGGAGAGACAGACCTTAGATGACTGCTCATGAGCTTTTAAGAACCCAGATGCTATTCACCAAAGTAGGAGGTAGAATATATTGCCTTTATGGATTGTGTTATGCCAGTTGACCATCGTGTCTCCTGAGACTATGTTCCTGAGCCCCCAGAACCAGGAACTCAGTACCTTAAGATGTCTGATAATATCTAAGAAGTTTTCATCATTTTGTTCCCATGTGCTCCACCATGGGCTCCTGGTATGGCATTGTAGGATCAGCACTGGATTTCGTATCACAAGATTGGAAATTCAAACCCAACAGCTGTTCCTTGGAAACCCTATATAGGGTTGCTATGAGCCTGAACTGACTTGATGGCACTTAACTACAACAACAACATACTCCACCACATTCATAGGGGTGTTTGCAGCAAAGGTAAATACCCATGTACAAATACCCTTTTTCAAATCCTTATGTATTTGTGGGTATATTCCCACTCTTCTTCCCATATCCGTTCACCTGTGTATCTGACCACATATCTACCACATAATTCTGTTGTTCCAGTAGTTGTGTGTGTAACACTCTTTACCTCTATCTTTAACCCTTCATACCTCCCTGTGTCTTCACCTGTCTTCATCCTTCTGCCAGCTTTCTTGTCTATTGCCCTTGTTACTGAACTAGTATGTGTCTACCCTATAGCCAGTGAATTACTTTCCCCTCCCACCCCTGACAACCATCAAAGAATGTTTCTTTTAATATGACAACCTTTTCTTGAGTTTTTACAATAGTGGTTTTGTACGATTTTTGTGATTTACTAATTTCATTCAGCATAATGTCCTCCAGGTTCATCCATGTTATGAGGTGTTTTCGCAGATTCATCGTTACTCAACATTGCATATTGTTCCACTATGTATGTACCAAAGTTTGTATATCCATTTTTCCACTGATGGGCATTTGGCTTGTTTTCCTTTTTTTACTATTTTGAATAGTGTTGTGATGAACATGGGTGTGCATATATCTACTCATGTCATAGAGGAATTGTTGGGCCATACGATATTTCTATTTCCATCTTTTTGAGGAAGTGTCATACCATTTCCCACAGTGATTGTAGCATTTTATAATAAGGGAAGTTTTTTTTTTTTGTTTTTTTTTTAGGAGACTTGAATGTTTACATAGAAGATAAGGTATTTAGAAATATTTAAAATACAGGTAAGGAGGGAATCAAGGACCCTCAGGAGTGAGTGGTATCTAGAATACCTAGGGAGAGACTTCTAGACAGGAAGGGTGCCTCTTTTTTAAGTTTTTATCGTGAATTGAGTGATAGTTTACATGGGAGAACATCGGTTTTACATTCATCCTATCATATTTCGTTTCATTGCCATGATTACAATCCCCTCCATGCATCATCATTCAACAGTATTTGCTTCTATTCCCTCTGTTGGTTTTTTTTTTTTTTGAATGTACACTAAAACACTCAGGAATATATAAGCATTTAAACAACCAACGAAAGGGCGCATTCTGCAAGCTTGACTCCTGGATGCCAGCACATAGCCTTTCTCTTTCCATGAATCTGGAGACCTCAGCTGCTGTATCCTCAGCTCTGCCTCCATTTCTTATGCTGCTGCTTCTCTGGCTAGGGTCCCCACATTCCGCTTGTGCTCTTCCTCCTTGATGTTTCTAGTGTCCTCTATTCCTGTACTGTAATATTACTCCCCCCTTTATGTTACAAAACTACCTTTACAGTTGGACAATCGTAATTAGTCATGATAACAACTGTTGTTAAGTGCCATCAAGTCAGTTCCGACCCTTAGCAACCCTGTATAGGGTTTATTTTCCAAGGAGCAACTGGTGAGCTTAAGTCACTGACCATGTGGCTCAAACAACTTTGCAGTCCAGTGCACTAGCCCACAGCGCCATACCAGACTCTATGATAACAACTACTCTTAAAATGTAAGAATCTTATCCCCATTTCCTTTCACCAGCCCCATCTAGACAAGATGAAAACTATTCAGTGGGGGTTCTACCTTCCCTTTGCACACTCTGAAACTAAACTCCCTCTCAAAAACTTATAAGCCAGTCACTTCGTTCCATTATTTCCCCCCATTTTAGGTAGCCAATGTCTAAGTTGCCCATCCCTATGAACTCTGTGTACAGAGCGGATATGATTGGTCTCTGATGTGACGATTCCTTTCCTCTTAGTTGGTATTTTGAGTTATTACATCCATAAATATAGGTCAAGTTCCTCAAATTGTAGCAATTTACACTTGTTTTCCTTTATTTAAATTGAGGCTTTCTGCTCCTGTAAAGATTTACAGCCTCGGAAACCTTGTATAGAGTCACTATGAGTTGGAACCAACTCCACGGGACACAACAACAACAACAACAAAAAGTCAAGTTCTGATCCTCAAACCATCGAAGCTAAGTCAAATGGATAGTGTCTGCAAGTGTGGTAATTCTTTTGTATATCCCCTCACTTCATATCAATTGGATGCTTCACTCTCAATTGTTGCCCTCAGTGGCTGTGTCCTTGTCCATGGGCTCAGGAGTTCCCAGGTCTCACCATACTTAGGACAGCCAGTCCTTCCCTTTCTCTTTCTCATCTTCAGATTGATGGGAGTCTATGGAATGTGGTCAAATAAAGCCCATATCGTCATTGTTGCCTTTCCCCCACTTCCACTCACCAGTAGACCAATGTGGTTGCCAGCAAGCTTGTATGACTGTTTGTGTGTTCCATTTGAGTTTCAGTCTTGGCAGGGGATTTGTCCTGAAGAGATTTGATTGCTTGCTTTGATTGGGTGCCTCATTTTTCAACTAAGGGAAAGAATGAAGGGAGGAGTAGATCAGAAAACAGAATCATTGTGAAGAATATATGTGTCTGTTTGGGATGTGTGTGTGTATGTATGTTTTCTACAAATTATCTCTGTTTGACCTTAACTGAAGCCTGATTTTAATTTCAAGAAGTCATTTTTTTCTCTCGGAGACTGCTCATTTGATGCATGATATGGACTCAGTTTTTGAGCTCATCACTGTACTTTTGTTGTGGTTCTTAGGTACCATCAAGTCCATTAAAACTCATAGTGAACCCTCTGTATAGTAGAATAAAACAGTGTCCACACCTGTGCCATCTTCACAATCATCTTTATATTTCAGGCCATTGCTTTCTGTTTTAGATTTAACCCTCTATAAGTTTCTCTTTGTTTATTAACTTTTTTGTTTGTTTATTAACTTTTTGTTGTAAATTGGGCAAAGGTTTACAGAGCAGATTAGTTTCCGTTCAGTAGTTCGTACATTATTTCATGTCGTTGATCATAATCTCAGCATTGTTGCATTACTCATCCCAAATCCTTGTGTTTCCCATTTCTATTCCTCCTCCTTTCTTAACCCTTCTAGCCTTCCAAACTTTGTCCTTGGAAAAATGCTGTCCTAATGATCTCAAATGCTTGATTTTTTTTTTTTTTTTAAAGGTGTACACATCTCCTTAGTATTACTGTTCACCTTATGTTATTATTGCTAGATGCCCTCAAGTTGGTTCCAACTCAGTAGTGACTGTGCACACAGAATTGAAACAGTAGCAGATCCTTTGCTATCCTCACAACTGTTATGCTTGAGCCCATTGCTGCTGGCACTGTGCCAGTCTTGTTGGAGATCTTCCTCTTTTTCATGACCTTCCACTTTATCAACATAATATCCTTCTTCAGGGACTGGTTATCACTCCTGATAGTATGTCCAAAGTATGAGAGAAGAAATTTCACTATCCTTGCTTCTAAGGATCAAACTGAATGTACTTCTGCCAAGACAATTTATTTATTCTTTTGTAAATCCATGGTATATTCAATATTTATTGCCAGCAACATAATTTAAATGCATCAGTTCTCTGTCCGTCGTTACTCATTATCCAGCTTTAGCATGCATTTGAGGCATTTGAAAATTCCATAGTTTGGGTCAGGTGTACTTTAATCATGTACTGTTTTTTTTTTTTTTTTAATATTTTATTGTGAATTATGTGATAGTTTACATGGGAGAACATTAGTTTTATATTCATCCTATCCTATATCGTTTCATTGCCATGGTTACAATCCCCGATCATGTACTTTTTAACGCTTAAAAGATTAGCAGCAGATTTGCCCAAAGTAATGTCTTCTTTTTTTTTTTGACTGCTACTTACAAGGGTAAGGAGCTCTGATAGTGTAGTGGTTACGAATTGGTCTGTGAACCTTAAGGTCAGCAGTTCGAAACTGTCAACGGCTCCACGGGAGAAAGATTTACAGCCTAGGAAACCCTATACAGGGTCGCTATGGGTTGGAACCGACTCGAAGGCACTTAAAAACAACAACTTATATGAGTGTTGATTATGAATCTAAGTAAAATGAAGTTTTTGACAACTTCGACCTTGGTTCCATTTATCACAATGTTGTGTATTGGTCCAGTTTGTTTTCTTTATGTTGTGGTGTAATTCATGCTGAAGGCTCTAGTCTTTGATCTTCATCAGTAAATGCTTCAAGTACTCTTCACTTTCAGCAAGCAAATTGTGTCATCTGTGCGTGAGGAGTTGTTATAATGTATCATCTTCTTATCCTGATGCCACATTCTCCTTCGTATTGTCCAGCATCTCCAATTATTTGTTAAGCATACAGATTGAAGTAAGTCTGGTAAAGGCATGTTTTAAACCACTTCCCTTTTTCTATTTGAACAACTGCCTCTTGGTCTGTGCACAGCTTCCACATGAGCACAATTAAGTGTTCTGGGATTACCATTCTTCATATTGTTATTCATATCTTGTTGTGAGCCACACAGTTGATGCCTTTGCATAGGCAGTGAAACGAAGGTAAACATCTTGTATTCTCTGCTTTCAGCTAAGATCCATCTGATATCAGCAGTGATATTCGTCTTTCCAAAAGTTCTGACTCTGTCTTTAATTTCTGGCAGTACCCTGTTGATATACGGCTGCAACTGTTTTTTTTTTATCTTCAGTAATTTACTGGCAAATCAAATGATTTATTTGATAATTTTGCAATTTGTTGTGTCATCTTTCTTTGTATGAATACAAATACATCTTCCAATCATTTGACCAGGTAGCTGGTCAAATTTCTTGCCGTAAATGGGTGAGTATTGCTATATCAGTTTGTTGAAACATTTCAGTTGGTATTTTATCAATTCCTGGAGTCTTGTTTTTGGACAGTGCCTTCAGTGCAGCTTGGACTTATATCTTCTTTAGCATTTTTTTTAAAGCTTTTGTTATGAATTGAGTGATAGTTTACAAGGTATAATATCGGTTTTGCACTCAACCAATTGTATTTTGTTTCATTGCAATGATTACAATCCCTTCCAAGCACCATTCGTTAACTGTATTTGCCTCCATTCCCTCTTTTCTTTTTTCTTTTTATGTACACAAAGCATACAAAAATATATAGGCATTTAAGGACACATTTTGCAAGCCAACCTCCTGCCTCCCAGCACAAAGCCTTTCTTTTTCCATGGGTTTAGAGTCCTCAGCTGCTCGCTCTCTCTATGCCATCACCTCTGCCTCCATCTCTGGTGTCCCTGCTTCTTTAGTTAGGACCCTACACTCCACTCATGCTCTTCCCTTTCAGTGATCCTAGGGTCATCTGTTCCTCGAATGTAAGATTAACTCCTCCCTCCTCCCTTTTTGTTACGCATCTACCTTTATAGTTGTGACAATTGTAATTTGTCATGATAACAATTACTATTGAATCAAAAGAATCCTATCCCCATCTCTTTTCACCAGACCCATCTAGACAAGATGATAACTATTCATTGGAGATTCCACCCTCCCCCCTTCACTCTGAAACTAAATTCCCTCTTGAAAACTTGTAAGCCAACCACTTTGTGCTTATATGAAACCCCATTTTAGGTAAGTGACGTCCAAGTATCTTGTCTCTGTCATCCCTGTGTATCTCAGTACACAGGGGGGATTGGCTTGATCCTTGATGTGAAGACTTCTTCCCATTTGGTTGGTATTTTTAGCAACTACTTCCATAAGCAGAAGTCCTGGTGAGGTGCTGTGAGTTAAAGCACTGGAACTGCAAAGTCATTTGAACCACAAGGTCAGGGGTTCAAGCACACCAGCCTCTCCTTGGAAACTCTATATAGGGTCGCTATGGGTCGGAACCTACTCCACGGTGCTTAACAAACAACAACATCCATAAGCAAAGTTCAAGTTCATCAAATTGTAGCAATTTATACTTGCTTTCTGAATCAGACTTCTTTATCTTCCTCTAGTTGAGTTCTGACCATTAAGCCATCCAAGCTAGGTCAGATAAGTGGCATCTGCAAGTGTGGGTATTCTTGCGTGCCTCCCCCTACTACAAATCAGCTGGCTGCTTCACTCTCAGATCTAGCCTCTAGTGGCTAGGTCAGTGTCCATGGGCTCAGGAGCGCCCAACCAGCGCTTTGCACCAACCAGCCTTTTCTCCTCCCTCTCATCTTAGGGTTGACAGGAGTCTATGGAATATAGTTGAACTCAGCTCGTGTCTTCATTACTGCCTTTCCTCCACTTCCACTCACAAGTGGCTAGTGTGGTCATCAGTGAGCTTAAAAGTCTCCTTGTGTGTTCCCTTTAAGTTTCAGTCTGGGAAGGGAGTTCTCCTAGCATTGGTTCATGATTATATGCTACCTCTTGAAATGGTTGAATACCACATCATTTGGTTTTGGTACAATGACTATGTGTGTCCCTCCTTTCATCTTCTTTTGATGTTTTCTGCATCCTTCAATTTTTTTGCCTGTATTGTTGTGTTAAGTGCAGTAAAGTCAGTTCCTACTTATAGCAACCATGTATAAAGTTTCCCAGGAGCAGGTATACAGTGAGTTTGAAATGCCAACCTTGTGGTTAGCAGTCCAGTGTTTATCCTTCAGTCCCACACCAGGACTCCATTTTGCCCATAGACTCCTTCAGTATTGCAACTCAAGGCTGGAATTTTTCTTCAGGTCTTTCAGTTTGAGAAATGCTGCATTTGTTCTTCTCTTTCCTATCTATTTAATGACCTTTTGCTCTCTTCATTTGTGATGCTTTTGATGTCGTTCCACAACTCCTGGTCACTAAATCTAATTTATTCTTGAGATAGTCTGTCATGGATTGAATTACGTTCCCCCAAATATGTGTCAATTTGGCTGGGCTGTGATTTTCTGGTTTGGCATTTATGTGATGATTCCCCCCCCCCCATGATCTGATATGATAAACCAATAAGAATATTAAGTATGGGACTGATCACAGTTATGATCAGATGTAAGAGAGTTTCCTAGGGGTATGGGATGCAACACCATATATCTTATATGGGACATACTACCACTATGTAAGAAGATCCAGGAGTGGAGTATGACCTTAGGACCTGCAGTCCCTGCACTGTGAAGTTTCTAGATCCAGAGGAAGATTGATGCCAAGACCCATAAAGATCTGCAAGGAATGCTGGGCCTACAGATACTTAAAGAACCTCTTTCTAGAACTGGCACTCTGAATTTGGGCTTCTAACTTCTTAAACTGTGAGAAAATAAATTTCTGTTTGTTGAAGGCATCCACTTTTGGTATTTCTGTTACAGCAGCACTAGGTAACTAAGACAGTCTCTAAATTCAGGTGGGATATACTCAAGGTCTTATTTTGATTCTGGTGAACTTGTTTTAATTTTCAACTTCATTCAGCTTCAGCTTGCACATGAGCAATTGATTGTCTGTTCTGCATTCTGCCTGGTTTTGACTAATGATAATGAGCTCTATTGTCTCTTTCCACGGATGTTGTCAGTTTTTGATTCCTGTATATTCCATATGGCGAAGTGCTGGCTCATAGCCACCCTATTTTCCAAGACTAAATGTTTTTGTTTCCAAGACTGTAAATCTTTTTGGGAGCAGAAAGTCACCATTTATTTATGCTGTTGAAAACAGGTGTTTCCGATGAATAAGTTATCAGCCTTGCAAAATCTATCATATGATTTCCAAGATCATATTTTCCAGCTACCAGTCCTTGTGGAGGGTCGGAGAAAAAGAGGAAGACTCCCAACAAGATGAATTGGCACAGTGGTGGCAGTGATGGACTCAGGCATAGCAACGATTATGAGGCTGGCCCAGTACTTGGCAGTTTTTATTCTGTTGTGCATAGGGTAGTGTGATGAGTTGATACTGAATCAGTGGCACCTAACGACAACAGTCCTTGTTTTCAACTTTTGCATTACAATCACTGGTAATTGCCGTATTGTTTGCATGTGTGATCAATTTCAGACTACAGACGTTGATAAAAATTCTCTATTTCTTCATCTTTAACATTCATGCTTAGTGTGTAGGTTTATGGATATTATCCTATCACTGATAGTATTATATACTTCAAGATAGATTTGAAATGTTTTTGGCAATTGAATGTGATACCGTTCCTTTTTAATTTGCCATTGTTGGCACAGTAGATGATATGGTTGCCTGACTAAAAAATGAATGGCTAATATCAGTCCATTTCAGTTCACTAATGTTGAGAAGCTGGATTATAAGAAGAAGAATGTGACATCAGGTTTGGAGAAAGATTTACATCTGGTGATATGCAGATGATACAATCTTGCTTGCTAGAAGCATAAAGAACATAAAATACTGTTGAACATTAAAGAGTATAGCCCTTGGTACAGATTACATTTCAGTGTAAAGAAAACAAAAATCCTCCTAACTAGGCCAGTAAATGCCATCATGACAAATGGAGAAGAGATTGAAGTTGGTAAAGACTTCATTTTGCTAGACTCCACAATCAACACAATCAATGGAAGCTGCAGTCAAGAAATCGAAAGATATATTACATTGGTCAAACCTACTGAAAAAGACCTCTTTAAAGTGTTAAAGAGAAAAGATGTTACTTTGAGAACTCAGGTTTGCCTGACTTAAACCGTGGTATTTTTAGTCATAGACATGTGAAAGTTGGGAAGTGAATAAAGAAGACCAGAGAAGAATCTTAGTGTATATGAAATTATGGAGTTGCTGAAGAATATTGAAAGTCTTGGACTGTCAGAAGAACAAACAAATCTGTGTTGGAATAAGTACAGGTAGAATGCTTCCTCGAAGTGAGGTTGGCGAGACTGTCTCTTGTTCTTTGGACATATAAGGAGGGATCAGTTCTTGGAAAAGAACATCATACTTGGCAAAGTGGAGGATCAACAAAAAAGAGGAAGACCCTCAACAAGATTGATTGATAAAGTGGCAACAATGGATTCAAACATAGTAACAGTTGTGAGGATGGCATAGCATTTGGCGGTGTTTTATTCTGTTGTGTATAGGATCACTATGAGTTGACTAACTTGATGACATCTAACAACAACAAAGCATAGACTTTATTAATCTTTGTGTTCGTTTAGTTTTTGATAACTTCCAGTTTTCTTAGACTTGTAAGGTTTTCACTGGCTAGATTTTTTTT
>NW_006408520.1:21162847-21178160 GCF_000296735.1 Chrysochloris asiatica | reverse complement strand
CCTTTAATTTTAAATCCATCAGAGACCAAGAGAACGCATTTCATTTTATAGAAAACAAAATTCACATGTTCACTGGCTAGTTTTTTCAGAAGTAAATCACCAAGTCTTTCTTTCTAATCTCTCTTAGTCTAGAAGCTCTGCTGAAACCTGTCCACCATGGTCGATCCTGCTGATATTTAAAATGGTAGCATAGTTTATCCAGCATCACAGCAACACCCACCCACCACAATTAGACAGACAGACAAATGAGGGAGATTTTCTGTGTTTCTCTGCTGTATCACTTTCCTGCATGTGTAATATCTCCTATTAACTCCTACCAGAATAATTTATGACATATATGGAAATGGATCAGAAATATTTTTCAAAAAAAAAAAATTTTTTTTTTTAAGCCTCAGATACTTAACTAAAATGGAACCTTACAGGCTCAAAAGTATTAACTTTTGTTTTTTGCTTTTTAATAATCTCAATTGATTGAGACCCTACACGTGCACTATTTTTCTTGGCAAACTCAAATTGGTTAGTTCTGATGTTTTTAAAGTGAAATCCTGGTCAAAGAGTTTCTCTCCTTCCTGATATGCTGTAAAAAGGGGGTTTGGGATTTTCTGGAAAGATGGCAGACTAGGCAGACTACACGGACTCTCTACAATAAAAATATGAGAGATAAAATAAAACAGACACAGATGAAAATACTGGCACCCTGAACTTCAGAAGAGAGGTCAATCAAGTACTTGTTGGGAAGAAAGGTCAAGCAGGGACAGTGAAAGAGGGAAGACTGACTGGTGAATGACTTGTCAGTATGGGCCCACCATCTTGTGAGCAGCTTTGGTAGCGAAGGGTGACCTGGTAGAGTAGATTCACATGGGTGCCTGGAAGGTTTCTTCCGAGAACGCAATAAAAACTTTAGAAGACTTCAGGAAAATACTACAAGAGCAAATAGACAAAATAAATGCAAATTCTGAAACAAGACCTGCAATCGGAAATCCAGATTAATATTAAGATCTCACAAATGAACAGCATTGAAAGGGCAAACAAAGGAGTAGATGCGAAGCATTGGAAGCCAGAATTAGGGAACTTAAAGATAAATCTTTCATACTAGTATGCTAGAAGAGCAATCATAAAAAAGAATGAAAAGTTCAAAAACAGTCTTAAGAGTTATGTGGGACACCTTGAAGAGGAACAACTTATGGGTGACTGGAATTCCCAGACAGGAAGAAGACAGTAAAAGCACAAAGAACATTGTCAGCGTTTTTGGAAGAAAACTTCCCTGATAAGAAAGACAAGAAGATAAGCATACAAGAAGCTGAATGAACCCCAATCAGGATAGTTCCCAAAAGAAAATTACCAAGACACAATCAAATTTTCCAAAACTAAAGACAAGGGAAGAATCCTGAGAGCAGCTCATGAAAAACAAAAGTTTACCTACAAAGGAGAACCAGTAAAACTAAGCTCTGGTTTCTCAGCAGAAGCCATACAGGCAAGAAGGCAATAGGATAACATGTACAAAACTCTGAAAGGAAAAAAAAGAAAAGCCAACCAAGAATAAGATACCCTGCAAAACTGTCCCTCAATTTTAGCAGTGAAATTAGCACATTTTCTGATAATCAGAAATTAAAGGAATTTGTAATGACCAGGCTAACTACGAAAAATGCTAAAGGGTGTTCTTTGGACTTGAGAACCAATAGCAGCAGACAACAACTTGAGTTTACCATACATGATAACACCACCCAGAACTCAATCCAGACAGAATGATTTGAAGTAAAACAAATGTTAAGTATTGTCAAGTCAGTTCCCACCTATATGAACCCCAGTATATGGTTTCCGAGGAGCGACTGGTGAGCTTAAACTGCTGACCTTGTGGTTCAAATTGACTTTGCTATCCAGCACATTAACCCACAGTACCACACCAGGACTCCAAAATAAACCTACAAGACTGAAACTAGGGAACCAGAGACATCAATGTAATAGTGAAGTCAAAAGAGAGACTAGTGTCGGATTTCCAAATGGCAAGGAAGTCGGGTAGAATTTAAGATAAAATACTGTTTTAAGCAGGAGAAAAATTAAAAAGTTACAGGGTAACGTCAAAGAAAAATAATGCACCTGCCCAACAACAACAAAATCAGAAAGGGCTAGTAAACATGAGCACAACAAATGAAAATGACAAGAAATCCACAAACAAAATGAACTCAGCATAGAAAATTAAGTTGAACAATGAATCCAGCAGCACTATAAAAAAGCACACAGACCCTGGCAATGAAATGATATATGATAGGATGAATGTAAAGCTAATGTTCTCCCATGTAAAATATCATATAATTCACAATAAAACATTAAAAAAATCACAGAAAAATGCAGCAATCAATTCATACCTATTGATAATTATACTGAATGTAAATGCATTAAATGTTCCAGTCAAAAACAGAATGGGTAAGAAAACAGGATCCTTCAATATGCTGTCTATAAGAGACATATCAAAAAGATTGAGACAGCCTAAATGGCCATCTACAGAAGAATGTCTAAACAAACTTTGATACATACACACAATGAGAAATTATAAAACACTGAAGAAAAATGTTGAATCTGTAAAACACCTCATAACATGGTTGAATCAAGTACATTATGCTGAGTGAAATTAGTCAGTTACAAAAGGACAAATATTGTATGTGACCAACTATGTAAAATGTTTTATTGGTAAAAGAAACAATCTATTATGGTTATGGGGTTGGAGAATTATTCAGTTATTCACAGGCTAGAGGGTAGACACATGTTAGCATGGGTGACAGGGCTGGCAATATACAAGTGGGAGGTTAGCAGAACAAAGATGAAGGTGTAGCGAGAGACAAAGGGGGGACATGTAATAGTTAAAGTGAATAGAGGTAAATGTTTTTAACTGTTAGTACTTAGAGGGGATTGCAACCATTTAATGAAGCAACGTGTATGATATATTGAGTGTAAAACTGATGATTTGTTCTGTAAACATTCACCCAATTAATAAAAAATAAAAAGGTTAGGGGGAGCTTGGGATGGCATCTGACTTCCTCTAACTTCACTTGTTCTAAAATCACCATCAGACCAAGGCTAGTTCCTGTGAAACAGGTTAGACATGCCTCCAACCACCAACCTTCTTCACACATTCTGACACTAGCAATGCCTTCCACAGCACACTCTACTTAGTTGGGTTTGATAATTCATTGCCATGGTAACACAAAACTCAGACACCATACTCACAGTTATTAGAGAGATTAACAGGTTACAGTTAAGGGTCAGAAATGTTCAGGACACAGTTCTAGTTAAGTCGGGCCTCTCTGGTCCCTTAGCACCTGCCCTACTCCAGCAGTGTTACAAAGCTCTTTTACCCTTGCTGATACATGCTCCACTCATTATAAGCTTCAGCCTGAAGGTACTCAGCTCTAGCTGTGTAGGTTAGCAAATTAAGTGCTTGGATGCATCCCACTCCACAAGTGAGCCAACTGCTCAGATACTTAGCTTTACTTACTTCATGGATGGGGAAACCCACTGCTCTCTCTAGTGCTCTGGCTCTTGTTTCTGCTGCTGCTGTTCCTCCAGTGCTATTCCTAACCCTGGATCACCGGGTCCAAAGCACAGGCTCTTCTTCTTGGTGGTAATGAGAGTCCCCTCTCCTGCTCATTTTATACCCATGTCGGAGTTCCAGGTTTTTGCAATCACGCTTAATCCTGTTAACAGTCACTCACAACTGAATCATACAATCCTGTCAGCATTTTCGCCCACCTTGGCTTAATCAGAACCATCAGGAAAAAGTTGTTTGGTGGAAGTTACAAACAGTGGCTAGAAGAGCCATATTAAATAATTCACTGCACCACATATGCCTATGCATCCATTCAATTAGAGATGAGCTTTTATGTTTCTTGTACCATTTTATCAACATTTTTTTAATGTATACATTTTTGAAAATCTTTGGTTTATATTCTTTGTCAGGGATTACTGAAATATTCACAACTGCCTCAAAGGCTCTCTTTTAATTAGAAATTTAAATTTTTACTCTTGTACATTGATAGTAGAAATATAAATTATAATAACTTATGGAGAACAATTTAACATCTAACACAATTTAAAACCATTGGTCAGAAGTTGTTTCCAATCCATATATCCAGTAGATATTGACATGTATATGCAATGATGTATTTACAATGATATTCATTGCAACACTGTGATAGAGAATTGGAAATACCATAATTTCCATATGTATATATCCCAGGTGATGGCATTCGAGTTAGTTATTTTTAAAAATGGACAGTCTTTAAAGGAGCACTGTTTAAAAAGAAATGTGCTGACCTGAGGCAATTTCTAAAATGAATCGTCTACAAAAAGCCAGACCATTTATTTCTGAAAGGATAAACAAGACATTGCTAATAGTATAGAAGGGATGTGACTGAGTAAGGAGATAAAGTTGGAGAAGGAAATTTTTATTTTAACCACCAACCTTGAGGTTTGCAGGAGCTCTGGTAGCGTAGTGGTTACGAATCGGGCTGCGAACCTTAAGGTCAGCGGTTCGAAACTACCAGCCGCTCCACGGGAGAAAGATGAGGCTTGCTACTCCCGTAAGGATTTACACCCTCGGAAACCCTGTACAGGGTCGCTATGGGTCAGAACTGACTCGACGGCACTTAACAACAACAACAACTTACCTTATAGTACCATACCAGCATTAAGAAAGTCCCCAGGATTTTCAAGATTATTTTTAATGTATTGAATGGGCAAAAGGGATCTGATTTTCAGGCAACTTGCTCATGGAACCAGGAAATGATTTGACAAGGTAATGCTGCATTAGTATGTAGTTATAAGATTATACCAGAACTTTTCATAAGCATTTATGATATATTGTAACTGGTAAGTACTACTGTATTATTTTATTGTTTTTCACATTAGAATTCACATGCCCAAGCCATCTTCTTAGTAATATATTCATGAATAAACAATATTTTAGAAGCAGAAATAGCAATATGGTAACTCTCCATAAGTATTAGAAATAATAGTGGACTTTCACAAAACAGGATAGGCAAAAGGTTATGTATAGTTAGCTGTGCATTTATAACTCCCCTGCCCCTCACCCCCAATCAACACAGCTTTTTGGAGTGTGAATATAAGTAATTGACTTTAGAGAAAGAACCTTGAATTAACTAATCTATTTAAATGACAGGTTTCTTCTAACACTTTACAACTGATTGACCTATTATGTCAGGATATGGTGAGAAATACTTTGAGGGATGTCATTGAAATTTGTCACCCCCCCCAATTGTATTATAAATCCTAATCTCTATGCCTGTTGCTAATGAGCCCTGATGGCACTGTGGGCTAGGCACACAGTGCTGATAGCCACAAACTCAGTAGCTAAAACCTCCCATGTACTCCCCAAGGAGAAAGATGAGGCTATCTCCTCCCATAAGATTTACAGCCTCAGAAACCTTGTACAGTGTCGCTGTGAGTCGGAACCAACTCCATGGTACATAACCAACCAACCAACATCCTTACAAGATTTACTCTTGGAAACCCTTTAGAGGCATGCTATGAGCTGGAATCTACTTGATGGCCGTGTGTTTGTTTTTTAATGCCTGTGGCTATAATCCCATTTGGGAATGGATTGTCTTTTGAGATATAAAAAACGATTTAAAAAAGCAAACAGAGCAGAGATGTGGGAGAGATGCCAAGCCACATAAAGACTGCATAGAAACAAAAGCTCAAAGAAACAATGACCTTTCCTCCAGAGCTGAGAAAGAAACCCTTTCCTCTAGAGTTGGCATCCTTAATTCCAACTTTTAGCCTTCTAAACTGTGAGAAATACATTTGTTTAAGCCACCCACTTAGGATATTTCTGTTACAGAGTAATAACTCAGACATGTGCCAATTTATATGTACACCAGCACTCTGAGAATTCCAGTTAATCCATATGCTTGTTCAACGATTGCTATTGTTAGTGTCTTCCATTTCAGCCCTTCTAGTGGTTGGGAATGATATGTCATTGTGATTTTCATGATTCATGATATTAAACACTTTTTAAAATGTATTGCCAAGCACCTGTTGAAGTAATCTATCCATTTCTTGGGTTGTCTACCATTATTTATAGGAGTTCCTCATATATTCTGAATACAAAACTATCATTATGTATGTTACAAATTTTCCCCATGCTGTGGCTTACAGTTTCAGTATTTTAATGGCACTGGTGTGGTGCTGTAGAATAAGCACTGCACTTCTAATCACAAGGTTGGTGGTTCAAACTCACTAGTAGCTCCTCAGAAACCCCATACAGGGTCAATATGAGATGGAACTGACTTGATAGCACTTAACAGTGGTGCCTTTAGATGAGTTGAAATAATTCTTATTAATGAAATAAATTTATCTGAAATACCCCAAAATCAACAAACACAGAGTTCTTCTGAATAGTTAAAATAATTTTTTTGTTTATGAATATATCTTTAAAAAGTGATAAGCAGAAGTCTTAAGGAACCAGCTTTAAGTTTCTTTTGATGTCAAATCTATTTTTGACTCAGTGACCTCATGTAAACAGAATAGAACTGCCCCAAAGGATTTTCCAGGCTGCAATCTTTAAAGAAACAAAACACCAGGACTTTCCCCCAGAGTTAAGATGGGTTGTTAGCATCTGTCTTAGTTATCTAATGCTGCTAACAGAAATACCACAATAGATGGCTTTATCAAACAGAATTTTTTTTCTCTCACAGCTTAGGAAACTAGTTTGAATTCAGAGAGCTGACTCTGGAGAAAGTTCCTTACCGTTTTTCAGCATCTGTAGATCCAGCATTCCTTGGAGTTCTCCGTGTATCTTGTCATCAGTCTTCCTCTGGATCTAGGAGCTTTACAGTGTAGGCACCTGAGATCTAAAGGATGCAGTCCACTTCTGGATCTTCTTTCCTGAGGGTAGTAGTAGGGCCTCCTTCTTTTCTTCTCACTTCTCTCTCCTTTTATCTTTTAAGGTAAAAGGCACTGCAGTACATACCCCTGGAAACTCTCTTAGATTGCATCAAGGCTGTGATGGGGTTAAGGATATCACAGCCCAGCCTTAATCTTATTAGTTTATCAATCTGATCACATCATCGGGGATCATCACATAAGTGCCACATTGCATCATTATATAACTACCAAATCACTGGGAATTATGATCTAGCCACAATGACACATATTTTGTTGTTAAGCATCTTCAAGTAGGTTCTGACTCATAAAATGACCCTGTATAGGGTCTCCAAGGGGTGGATGGTGTGTTTGAACCACTGACTCTGTAGTTAGCAGTCCAGTGCCTGTCCTACAATGTCACAACAGAACTCTTCATATTTTGTTGTTATTGTTTGTTGTTTAGTGCTGTAGGTAGAGTTAGTTACAATGCACAGCACCACTGTGTATTATTTCTGAGGAGCGGCTGGTGAGTTTGAACCACTGATTTGCAGTCCAGTGCTTATCCTGCATCTCCACACCAGGACTCCTAATATTTTAGAGGGGGGCACAATTCAATCCATGACAGCAGTCAAGCTGTGTGCCGTTTATGAACTTTTTGGGAAAATACTTTATATAAACTTTAAACTTGCTTGAATAAAAATTTTTTCTACCTCTATCTCCTTAGTCTGAAGTGATGACATCCATGATAGTAGTCAAGTATAGATTTTTTTTTAACTTTCTATTGTGAGTTGAATGAAGTTTATAGAAGAGATCATCAGTTTTACATTCACAAATCACACTGTTTCATCCCCCAATCCCCTGATGTAACACTTTTTCTCACCTCATCCCTGTGTTTGTTTCCATTCCTCCTTCTTTTCCAACCCGTGTTATCTCGAATGGCTGGACATTCTAGGGTGTGTGTACCTCATTAATATTGTTGTCTTCTTATGTACCTATCTATTGCTTGGCTGAAATTGAACCATGGTACAGATCAGTTCCAGACCTGAAAGGTGAATAAGGACCATAGTCTTAGGGTTTCACTAGTCTCTATCTGACCACTAAGCCTGGTCTTTTTATGATGTTGCATTTTGCTTCATACATACTCTTCCATTCTATCTGGGACCTTCTAATGTGACCCTTTCAGAGCAGTTGGTAGTGGCAGGAAGGCTTCATCTAGCTCTGGTCTCAGGATCATGTAATGTTCATGTGTTCCATTAATTCACAGGACTGTTTCCAAACATCTTCAAATTTTCATTACTCTTCTTTTGTCTTTGTCAGGGAGAAACCAATAGTTGCACCTTGGTCTTTGTGGACTGTTAGCCAACTGATTATGATGTCCCACGAGACTATGGTCCTGAACCCCCAGGCTCAGCAATTCATTCCCTCAAAGTGTTTGGTAATGTCTAAGAAATTTTCATATATTTGCCCTGGTATGTTCTACCACGTGGGAGTATGGTGGTTCCATATGGCAGGCACAGGTCTGGGGTTCAAGCCTGCCAGCTGCTCCTCAGGAGAAAGTTGAGGTTTTCTACTCTTGTGAAGATATAAAGGCCTTGGAAACCCTATTTAGGGTTGCTATGAATCAGCACCAGCACAATAGCACTTAACAATGAATGACATGTTTAACCACAGGGGACACAATCCTGGGAAACCCTATTCAAGATCGATATGAATCAGAAGCAGCTAGAAGGCAACAGATGCTCTTATCACACGTTCATAGATACCATTGTTGTTGTTGTTAGGTGCCATCGAGTCAGTACCGACCCATAGCAGCCCTGTGCACAGCAGAACGAAACACTGTGCTATCCTGGGCAAACTCACTACTGTTGCTATGCTTTGTGTCCTCATATACAGTACAGTCACGCTTTGTACTGCTAACCATAAAGTTCATGGTTCAAGCCTACCAGCGGCTCCAAGAGAAAGATTTATACCTTTGGAATCACTTCTTGTTATGTACCATAGAGTCCATTCTAACTCAAAGCCACTCTGTATAGGGTTTCCGAGGAGCAGCTGGTGAGCTTTGCAGCTCAAATTGACCTTGCAGTCCAGAATATTAACCCACAGCACTACACCAGGACTCCACTATTAAGAATAAGAGGTGATAAAAGAAAAGCTTAAAGGAATTAAAATTGACATCATTGAAGCACAGAAACTTGCCCAAGTATCATTAAAAAACAACAACAAAAAAACCAGACAAGCTCCTTTTTCTATAAATTTAATATAAGAAACGAAAAATAAATACTTTGAGCAGTAAGATTGGGGTGATTATAAAGAATATAAAGAGGAAAATTTCCTAGTACCATATTGCCGAAAAGAGAACTTCACCTCACACTAGAAAGCAGGGCCTCCATCCAAGGTATGCATAGCAGTTGTCCCTGAGGTAATCATCAGATTATCAATATTCTTTTACTCAGCACCAATTGTCAGAGCTCTTGTATTTGGTCCATCCCTCTAAGATTTCAGTCATACTGTACTTAAACTTACTAAAAATTTCAAACACAGAAAAACATAAAATAAAACCTGTGTGTCTACTGGAGTCCTAGTGTACTGTTGTAGGATGAGCACTAGACTGCTAACTGCAAGGTTGGTGGTTCAGACCTACTAGCCATGCCATGAAACTCACTATAAGTTGGAATCAACTCAGTAGCATTTACCACCACCACTACCACCTTGTATCTACCACCTAGATCCAACAATTGTCAACATTTTGCTTTGTGTATCTGTATAGGTTTTTCCCTCAGACCATTTATATTACAGATGTGACTATTCACATCCAATTTTTTGAATGTACAATTAAAAATATTTAATCTATAATTGCCATACTATGATCACACCTATCAAAATCAACTCCATAGTTGCCCCAAAGTGTCTTTTGTAACTATTTTTGCTCCAAATCAGGATTTGATGTAGACTTACTTACATTGAATTTGATTAGATCTCTTATTCTAGTGCACTTACCCCCTTTTCTTTAAGGACCTTGACATACTCTTTTTTAAAGCTAGGCCATTTATCTTGTAGATGTAGATGAACCTGGGCTCCCAATTCCCAGGCCCACTGGAACAGCAACTCCATGCTATGGGCTTTGTGTGGCCTCATTATCCCAACCCATCCTACTGGTGATCCACCCCTTTGGATCCAGGCCCCAGTAGGCCCCTTTACTTCTGCCATTTGGGTATAGTAGCCCTACCCCATTAGCTTTGGACAGCATCCCCAACCCCAGCACTTAAAAAGGTAGTCCCATGCTCCAGCTCTGGAGGAGAAGGTTTTTGTCTCTTTTGTCTCCTAGACAGTTTTCATGTGGCTTAGTATTCTCTTTCTCCATCTCTTCTCTCACTTGAAAGATTGATCTAGACACCCTACACTAATCATGTCTCATTTGTATAACAAAGATAACCCATTCCTAAACAGGAGTATAACCAAGGCAGGATTTACAACATATTTTGGGGGACACGATTAAATCCATAACAGTACAACATTTTGGAAAACTAATAATGTCTATTAAAGTTATGTATATGGATAACCTGTAGTTTAAGTGCCATAGAGTTGGTTCCAACTTTTGGTGACCCTGTATAGAGTTCTCAAGGAGCAACTGGTGGGTTTGAACAGCTAACCTTCACTTTATCAGCCCAGTGTTTATCCTCCATGCCACAACAGGACTCTATAGATAACCTTTTTGTTGTTGTTAGGTGCCATTGAGTTGGTACCGACTCATAGCGACCTTAGGCACAGCAGAACGAAACACTGACTGATCCACAGTATTGTTGTCACACTTGAGCTCATTGATGCTATCACTCCGCCAATCCGTCTTGCTGGGGGTCTTCCTCTTTTTCTTTGACCCTCCACCCTACCAAATGTGGTATCTTTCTCCAGAGACTGGTCCCTCCTGACAACATGTCTGAAGTATGAGAGACAAAGTTTGGACATCTTGGCCTCCAAGGAGCACTCAGGCTGCACTTCTTCCAACATAGATATGTTGGTTCGTTTGGCAGTCTTTGGTACTTCCAATATTTTCCTCCAACACCATAACTCAAAAGCACCATTTTTTCTACGGTCTTCCAAATTCACTGTCCAGCTTTTGCATGCATATGAGGTTATTGAAAATACCATGGCTTGGGTCAGGCTCACCTTAGTCTTCAAGCTGACATCTTTGACACCTTGAAAAAGGTCTTGTGCAGCAGACTTGCCTAATGTAAAACGTCATTTGATTTCTTGACTGCTGCATCCATGAGTGTTGATAGTTGATCCAAGAAGAATGAAGTCCTTGACAACTTCAGTCTTTTCTCTATTGATAAGAATGTTGTTTATTGGTTTAGTGGTGAGGATTTTTTTTCTTCTTTACATTGAGATGGAATCCATACTGAAGGCTGTGGTCTTTGGTCTTCATCAGTAAGTATTTTAAGTCTTCTTCAGTTTCAGCAAGCAAGGTTGTATCTTCTGCATATCGCAGGTTGTTAATGAGTCTTCCTCAAATCCGGATGCTATGTTTTTCTTCATGTAACCCAGCTTCTCAGATGATTTGCTTAGCAAATAAATTGAATAAGTATGGTGGAAGAGTACAACTCTGTTGCACACCTTTCTTAATTTTAAACCATTCAGTGTCCCTTGTTCTGTTTGACCAACTGCCTCTTGCTCCATGTACAGATTCCTCATGAGCACAATTAAGTGTTCAGGAATACTCATACTTTGCAATGTTGTCCGTAGCTTGTCATGATCCACACAATCGAAAGTAGTCAATAAAGCACAAATAAACATCTTTCTGATATTCTCTGCTTTCAGCCAAGATCCAACGGACATCAGCAATGATATCTATCCTTCATTCCATGGCCTCTTCCTAATCCAGCTTGAACTTCTGGAAGTTCTCTGTCAATGTATGCTTGCAGCCTCCAGTAAAACTTTACCTCCAGTAAAACTTTACTCACATGGGACATCAAAGATACTGTGCAGTGATTTCCACATTCTGTTGGGTCATCTCTCTTTGGAAGGGGCACAAATAGTCAGTCAGCCAGATAGTTTTCTTCCAAAATTCTTGGCATAGATGAGTGACTGCCTCCTGTGCCGCCTCACTTTCTTGAAAGACTTCAATTTTTATTCCATCAATTCCTGGTGCCTTGTTCTTTGCCAGTTTCTTCAATGCACCTTAGAATTCTTCCTTCAGTATCGTTGGCTCTTGATCATATACTACCTCTTGAAATGGTTGACCATCATCCATTTCCTTTTGGTACAGTGACTCTGTGCCTTTCTTCCATCTTCTTTTGATGCTTTCTGCATCATTCAGTAATTTCTCCAGAGAATCCTTCAATAACCAAAGTGGAGGCTTGAATTTTTTCTTCAGTTCCCTCAGCATGAGAAATGCTGAGCATGTTCTTCCTTTTTGGTTTTCTGACTCCAGATCTTTGCACATTTTGTTGTAATATTTGGCTTTGTCTTCTTGAGCTGACCTTTGAAATTTTCTGCTAAGCTCTTGTACCGCCTCATTTCTTCCATTTGCTTTATCATCTCTACGCTGGAGAGCAAGTTTCAGTGTCTCTTCTGACATCCATTTTGAAGTTTTCCTTCTTTTCTTGTCTTCTTTAGTGAGTTTTTGCTTTCTTCCTGTATGATGTTCTTCATGTCATCCCACAACTCGGTTTTTGGTTTTTAGTGTTTAATGTATCAAATCTGTTCTTCAGATGATTTCTAAATTCAGGTGGGATATATTCAAGGTCATATTTTGGCTCTCAAGGACCTGTTTTCACTTTCTTCAGCTTGTTTGAATTTGCTTGTGAGCAATTGATGGTCTGTTCCACAGTCTGCCCCTGGCCTTGTTTTCACTGATGATATGGAGCTTTTCCATCATCTCTTCCACAGATGTAGTCAATTTGATTTCTATGTATTCCATCTGGTAAGGTCCATGTGTATAGTCCTCTCTTAATGCTGTCTAAAGAAGGTATTTGAAATGAACAAATTACTGATTTTGCAGAATTCTATCATGCGATCTCCAGCATCATTTCTATCACCACGGCCATATTTTCTAACTACTGATGCTTCCTCTTTGCTCCCAACCTTTGCATCCCAATCACCAGTAATGATCAATACATCCTGATTGCATGTTTGATCACTTTCAGATCGAAGAAGTTGGTAGAATTCTTCTATTTCATTCTCACTGGTTTTAGTAGTTGCTGTGTACATTTGAATAATAGTAGTATGAACAGGGCTTCCCTGTAGGTGCATGGATATTATCCTATCACAGACAGCATTATACCTCATGACTGATCAGGATATATTCTTTTTGACAATGAATGCAACACCATTCCTCTTCAATTTGTCATTCCCAGCGTAATAAACCATGTGGTTTTCTATTTCATCTCACTACTGCCTAAGATATCATTATTTATGCATTCCTTTTCATTTTTGACAATATCTAATTTTCCTAGACTCATACTTCGTACATTCCATGTTCTGATTATTAGTGGATGTTTACAGCTGTTTCTCTTCATTTTGATAACCTATGAACTAGCAGTTTCACCATTGGATACATGCCTCACAAAAATGTCTGCATGTATACACTATAAGCATGTCTATAGTCCTGGTGTGGTGCTGTGGATTAATGTGCCAGACTACAAAGCTGTTTGAATGCAAGGTTGGCAGTTCAAACTCATCAGCTGCTCCTTGGAAACCCTATATAGGGTCGCTATGGGTCAGAACTGACTCAATGGCACTTAACAACAACAACATAGAAGCATTATGTGTCATAGTTAAAAGCTGGAATAAGACAAAAGTACACCAACAGGAATGGATAAATTGTATATAATTTTATAGTAGAATATAATTTCATAATAATGAAAATGAACAAACTACAGCTATAGACAGTAAAACAGATACATCTTACAAACTATTAAGTAAAAGAAGTCAGTGTAATATGTAATAAATACATAATAAATATAAAGTTCCAAAACAGTCATAATAGAGTAATAGAAGTCAGCAGCATAGTGATTACTTCTTGTGGAAAAGCAGGGTGTAATGTTTAAAATAATTACAAAGCCATGATATGAGTTGGTTTTAGTTATAACACCCTAGAAGAATGTCTTCTTTGTGCTCAGTAACTTTTATGAAGAGTGTTACATATATCCAGGAGTCCCGGAGTAGGGCAAATGGCATAACTACTAATCCAAGTATGGTCTGAATCTACCCAGAGACACATTGTAAGAAAGGCCTGGCGATCACCTGAAAGTTTACAGCTGTGAAACCCTATAGAGCTCAATTTTCCACTGTAATACATGCGGCCACAATGAATTGACTCAATGGCAACTGGTACAACTGGCATATTGAAAAGTAAAATCATGAAATAAATAATAATAATAATAATGGTAATCATCTCAAAGTTAATTCATTTTATATAGTGTTCTCAATCCTGGCTACACATAAGAAGCATTTAGGGACTTAAAAAAAAAACAAACAATTGACTCCCAGCTTCTATCTTCAGAGATTGAGACTGGGCGTTGATATTTTTTTAAAAGATCCAAAGTGACTGATGTGTAGCCAGAGTTGAGACTAGCATTGTTTTAATGTAAACAAAGATAGACTGGTGAAGTGTAACACTAGTTTCTAAAACTGAACAATTTATTTGATAATTATACTTTTCATTTTATTGGTATAATTGAGCTATTTTATGTACAGTTTGTTGCTGTTTTTCTTTTTTTTGTAATGATTTTAGTTGTAATGCTATCTATCTGAATACTCATGAAGTTTTAAAGTACTTTATTTTAGATGTAGCAATGTGCACCAGACAGTAGCATTTTAGCATTTGGCATTTTTCTTTTTAATGAATTAGGTTTTAAAATAAACTCCTTTAATTAAACAGAAAATTCCTTTGCTTTGACTGTATCCCTTCCTTGAATTATTCTGTTCTAAGAGTGTGGCACTGTAGAATAAGCACTTGACTGCAAACCATGAGGTTGGCAGTTTAAACTCACCAGCTGCTCCTTGGAAACCCTAATAACCAAGACACTATGATTTGGTAATGACTCCATTGTATGTAACAAAATACCTATATATTAATACTGTCTTTGACATTCTCTGTCATTTCTTTTTTGGACCAGGAACTTTTCCTGCTAAGACCTCAATTTCTTTTAGAAAGGCAAAAAGATATACTCTGAAAGTGTGAAATAACTAGTAGCATATACAATGAAACTTTATATGCTTATATGCAAGAAAAGGTTTTTATTGCTAAAATTGGTTCTTTTTATTATTTGACTTTTTTACCATCTTAATCATGACAGCCCAAAGCGTCTCACTACAACCCAGTCGCCCCTGCTGCACTTCCGCCTCTTGATTGACATCCGAGGATGGAAATCCCGCCTTTGAGCCAGACTTAAGGGCCCTAGCACAAGGAGATTCCTGTTTAACAGCAGCC
>NW_006408520.1:21158726-21159697 GCF_000296735.1 Chrysochloris asiatica | reverse complement strand
ACAACAACAATCATGACATGGAGTCATGGTGTGGCTCTGTAGGATAAGCACTGGACTGCTAACATAAGGTTAGCGGTTCAAGCCCACTAGCTACTTCTTGCAAACTCTACACAGGGTCAATATGAGTTGGAACTCAGTTAACAGCTCAACAATCATGATATGCTTTGAAATATCATATCTGTTATTTTTGAATAACACTTTGTATAGTTTTCAGCTTTTACAGAAATTATTTTGAAAGTGCTTCTTGAGTCTTATAATGGATTTTTCTTTTTAGATCGTGTATTTGTAGATAACATTAAAGCATCAATATTTGAAGCAGTCGGAAATGTTTTTGCCAAGTCGACAAACAGCTATTGTTAACCCCCCTCCGCCAGAGTATGTAAATACTAAGAAAAGTGGGCGGCTGACAAATCAACTGCAGTATCTACAAAAAGTTGTCCTGAAGGCGTTATGGAAGCATAGCTTTTCTTGGCCTTTTCAGCAACCTGTGGATGCCGTGAAGCTAAAGTTACCTGTAAGTGTCTCCCAATTTTGTTAGTTAAAATAAAATAGAAAACAAAAAAACCTGTAAATATCTACAAGACATAAATTAGTCTTTAATAGTATAAAATATGTTTAATTGAATAAACACCTGATTTATTCAGCACTGTCAAGGAATATCAGTGAGTAATTTTTCCTAATTAATGCCATATTTATTTGTCTGAGGACTGAAACCTTTATAGTTTGTAATAATTGTAATCCTGTATTTTTATATAAGTAAAACACATAGACTAAAAATATTTGACTTAGAGCACTAAGAAAAATACCTCTCATGGGAAGGGTATGGTTGGCAAACAAACATAGAACACAGACGTTAGTTGTATAAAAATATAGTATATATACTTTCTTGTTAACATATATGTCACTTGATCTTTTGACTGAAGGTAATCATTATGAATGACATCAGTGATTGCCAAGCTGTTAGACTGTTT
>NW_006408520.1:21145098-21156252 GCF_000296735.1 Chrysochloris asiatica | reverse complement strand
TCAGGAAATGGGCTTCCCTTTTCACTCTTCTTCCTGAGAAGTTTCAAGATACTACTGTTGGTCGTTTTGACGTAAGTTAGGATTTAATTTTTGGCTTATTTCCTCTTTTGTCTGCTTGACCTGCTCCACAATCCCTGTTAAGGCCTTTTTTCTAGTTGGAAACAGTTCAGGGTCATCTGTGGTCATTTGGTTTTAATTGGAAACTGTCTCTTTAAATTTTGAGGAGATTTGTGTGCATGCGTAGTAGAACCCTCCGAGGTTGGGGCTGGGCAGCCCACTAGCTCAGGCACTCCTATATTCACCAGAATGGAGGTGTGCAGACAGCAAGGGACCAATGAACAGATACCAAAAGAAAAGAATGTCCACACCTTTATCTCAGCGGGTCTGCCAGGCGTCTGTGGCCGCTCCGATCCTTTCCCCTCGTGGTCTCACCCAGGATGGCGTCTCCTGGAGCAGCTGAGCGTCCCGGACTAGAAAGCAATAGATTTCTTACTTCTGCCACGAATTCCCCCAGCTGTGAGCCTTCCAACCTAAGTATTCCTTTATATGTGCTTCAGAGTTCTGGGACCATCCCCTGAACCTGCTTGGTCAGGTGTTCTGTGTTGTTGTTGGCGAAGCTCTCTGCTATACATCCACCCAATCCGCCATCTTATTTGTTCTCCTGTTTATATTGTTTTAATATAGTCAGTTCATCTGCCTGTATCTATGATGTATTTGTCATTTCTGATTAATGACACCATTTCTACTTTTAGCAAATCTTCCTCAAATTGCACTTTACCTATTCTACAAGCTACCACTTTTAAACTCATATCATCATAACCTAGGGTAACCAGAAGACTGTCAGGAAAACTGAATGGTAACTTAGTTATTACATGTTAAATTAGTAGTTGATATCACTAAAGCACTATTTATACTTATTGCCTGAGTGCTTTTTACCTGTTCTTTAGATTAAGATGCAGGGCTTCCTGTCTTTTGGTAAATATAAATAACCTGGCATATCAGAACTGAAAATCATTTGGCCCACTTAATTACATGAATCCCATAGGATAGCTAGGATATTTTGAGCATTGTTCATTTAATCCTCACTGATCCCATGGTGTAGGTAGTATTATTTCTCCCCATTTTGTAGTTGGGAAGACCAAGACACAAGAAGTTAAATAAGCTGCCCATAGTTACCGTGTTGGTAACAGCTAGGATTCACTCTTTGTAGTTATAAAAGTTTAGGAGGCCAATTCTCAACAAAATAAAGGGAATGTAACAGTATATACTAACTTTCAATGAAACTCAACATAGTGACTGGTAGTACAAATTAACCTTAAAAGCCTCAGGATCTCTCAGAATTCAAAATGACCAATATCATACAGTCCTTTTTTTTTTTTTCATTGTTTGCTATATGCCAAACTTTTTAGTTTTAGGTTCTGAATTACCCAAACCAAATGCTGACACCTAAAGTTGATATCAGTTCTCCCTGTCATGTACATTTGTACCACATGGTGTATAGATCTTTGTTTTAATAATTAATTTATTATATTATAGTTTCTCATTTATACAACAAAATCCTAAAAGCCAGTAACCTAAGGAAAGAAACTGTCTTCACTGTCATGTTTCCCTGTTTAAAGGTTTTATCTTAGCCTAGAATTGTAAATTCAAATGCATTATAATATCACCGCTGTGGGATAATGCACTGGACTGAAAGGTTGGTTTGAACTGCAAGGTAGGTGGTTAAAATTAACCACCAGCTCCTCAGAAACTGTAGACAGAGTCACAATGAGTCGGAGTCGACTTGATGGCACTTAACATCAACAACAAGGACCTTCACAACTCCATTACTTTTATCTCTCTCCATACATGGTGCTGTGTTCTAGACATGAGGAACTTTTACTACTCTCCAAACAGGCCATCCCCTTTTCATGTTTTTTCTTCAAACCCACCAGCCCCTTAATGGGAGAAAAATGAGGATTTCTGTTCTCATAAAGATTTGTAGCAGGGTTGCTTTAAGTCAGAATCGATTCCATGGCAGTGGGTTTGGTTGCAGTTAGTTGGAATCGATTCTGTGACAGTGGATTTCTATTACTGGTTTTAGTTTTCAGAATATGGCTTTTTGAAGGTAGTCATTTGCTCTTGGGTTATAGGTGTATATGTAAGTTCTTAAGTTAGTTTCTTTGTGTACCATGTGCTGTAGGGAATTCACTTGTATTGCTAACATTTAGAATTTCTTTTTCAAAACCTATAGGATTATTATACCATTATAAAAAACCCAATGGATTTAAATACAATTAAGAAGCGCTTGGAACATAAATATTATGTAGAGGCTTCAGAATGCATAGATGATTTCAATACAATGTTCTCAAATTGTTATTTATACAACAAGGTATGTAAATTTTACGTTGTACTTGTTAACTCTGCTGTTCCTACATATGTATAAACAAATGTGCTGATTTCAGATTTTAAGTCTTGATCTGGGTATTTTTTTATGTATTTTAAGGAGAATAATCTTTTTCACTGAATTTTGTTATTTTCACATGTTAAAATTTACTCATTCTGTTTGCTGTGACCTTTCTTCCTGAATAGCTGTAATGGCTTGTTTTGTTGTTAAAAAACAAAATTCCAATGATAGCTGGTTCCTGTGAGTAAAGTGTTATTTTAAAATGTTCTCTACTGTATTACTGACACTTTAGTTCTAAGGTGCATGAAAAACCTTCCTGTATACTGCTCTTGATTAAATTTGCATGATGTGGATCCCTGGCCATACCTCAGAAGTCAAATAAAGTAAACTCTACTATGACATGTAGGGTTGCAATGAACCTGAGTCGACTCAGTGGAAACTAATTTTTGGTGTATGTTTTCTGTTTTATTTAAAATTTCATGACTAAATGATCAAACACATTCTTTGTTATATCCTGATATTAATACTTACATTCATGTTAGTCCATTACCCTATGTTATATAATAATGTCTGGAAATTCCATATTTGGTCTTTGCTTTTGCTCTGATCCATTAAATTATATTTGTATCTTCATTTTCCCCCATATTGTATTCCTATTTCCCAGGGTACTGTATCTTTTTCAGACTGTTCTATGGCATCTAAAAAATGTAAAGTTTAGGAGTCCTCGTGTGGCACTGTAGGATAAGCGCTCGACCATAATATTGGTTTGAACTGCAACATGAGCAGTTCATACTCACCAGCTGCTCCTTGGAAACCCTATACAGTGTTGCTATTAGTCAAACCAAACTCAACTCTAGGGCATTTAGCAACAATAAAAACAACATATCCCATTTAAAGCACTAGGTCATTTTATCATCCATGTAAATGTGAGAAGTCCAAGTATTTGCCATGTAGTTTATTTTATAATCCTGATATGGCATTGTAGGATAAGTACTTAAAACCCAACAGCTGCTCCTCATAAACCTTATGTTTACAGGGTTGCTATGAGTAGGAACCAACTCAGTGGCACTTAACAACAACAAAGCGACACAAGAAATTCGTACTGAAATGTAATAGAATTTTTGGTTGGTTCTCATTGCCACCATATAAAGATTTAAGATGTTAGCCAGTGGGAATTTGTTAAAAATCAGAAGACATGTGAACATCAAAGTACCTTTGACAACTTCATTTTAATTTAAAAAGTCCAAATTGTTCATTCATATTTAACATTTTAAAATGAAGTTGAGAAGTTTTCCTGAGCCTCTACCTTGTCTTTATAAATGCTTTCTGCTTTAGGCTATTACTTTGTAATTTACTTATTTTTTTCTCAGTGGTTAAAATTAAGTAAGAGGAAGACTCCTAAGCAGCTAGTTAAGGATTGACAACGAAATCACATCAAGTTGAATCATAAGATATTTTCATGCCATGAAACAGTTTTAATCTACTTGTGAAGTAGAAATTCTAAGTTCTAATACTTTTCCTTTAACTAGTAGGGTTGGGTTAATTGTTAATCTTCTGGTGCTTAGATGAGTATACTGGATCTTTTCTAGAAGTTGAATGGTAGGGTAGAATTTAAAAAGTGAGTTTCTTCATTATTTCCTAGATTTAGTTTTGATGAGATATGTATGTTACTTCTTCTATTGAGCAGTCTGAATTACAGAAATCTGATACGGTGACCGTAATGTATCATCCTATGGTATGTTAAATATATTTTCTAGCCTATGTTAAATATATTTTCTAGCCTGGAGATGACATTGTTTTAATGGCACAAGCTCTCGAGAAGTTGTTTGTACAGAAATTATCTCAGATGCCACAGGAAGAACGTGTTGTGGGTGGTAAGGAAAGAACGAAGAAAGGTAAGCCAAAATGTAAGCTGTTTCTTTTGTTGAAACACTATAAGTGAGTTTCTCTTATACACTCATGTCCTTCAGTATAGGGTCTAGCTTTAGTACACCACTAGAAAATAGGGCCAACAGGATTTTCTGGTGGGTTGTATCATATGTTTTAGGTTTGAGAGGGAGTGGAGTCAGGAATGACTCTGAGGTATTTGGCCTGAGCAATTAAAAGAGTACAACGCTTTGATTGAAGAATGGAATCTGACTAAGACTTTTAAAGTAATAGATGATTTTAAAATAAATGTGATCCAAATGTCTCAAGTTATGTATGGCATTAGCTGAGAAAATACAGAGCAGAACTTGCATAATTGTTCCTTTGACAGAATTATCTGAAGGACATTGTGATAAGAGGATCATGTTCATATCTGTTGTTCTGTGTCAGCCAGTGATGGATGATATATAACAATTTTGAAGACCATGAATATATGTGTAGAGAATTCTGGAAGCCTCTTATATTAGCATATAGTTTGTCTCCAGAGTATCTGAAATGCTTGCTTGGATCCACAGGTATATGAATTGAGTGTAAGCCAGGCATCTTTTGAATAGAATTAGTGAGGCTACCATTAATAAGAAGTGCAGCCAGAGTGCTCCTTGGAGGTCAGGATGGCTAAGCTTTGTCTCTCCTACTTTGGGCATATTGTCCGGAGGAAACAATCGCTGGAGAAGGATGTCATGCTGGGTAGGGTGGAGGGTCAGAGAAAAAGAGGAAGACCTCCAACGAGATGGATCGGCCAGGTGGCATCATTGATGGACTCGAGTGTGGCAGCGGTAGTGAGGTTGGCCCAGGATCGAACATTGTTTCGTTCTGCTGTGCATGGGCTCGCTATGAGTCGGTTCCGACTCGATGGCACCTGACAACAACAACAACACCATTAATAAACAGGTTTTGAAATCTCCAATGCTGTATGTAAATTGGCTCAAATTGTCAGCATCTATGGGAGGTGTCAAAGAGGAATGGGAGTTTGCTGCGTTCAGCTTGATAAACAGATTAATTAAGTGAATTAAAAGAGAATAATAGAGAAAATGATGTTAGTTTTATGCTTTACTCACTCAAATGTTTGACTCTGGTTCAAATTTTATTAGGCACACAACAGAATATAGTAGTTTCTTCTGTTAAAGAAAAACCATTCCCCAAAGCACCAGAAAAATTATTTAAGCAGCAAATGATTCCTTCTGCATTTCCTGATATGTCTATTTCACCTTTAATCATGACACAAGGAGCTCCATTCAACTTTACTTCACAGACAGTGGCCCAAGTAAGTTTACTGTGGTTTTTAAATCATTGGTTCCTGGAAAATTCCAACATAAGTTTAAATGTTGTGATATCTGTAACTCCTTTTAGATTGATATGAAAAGTGGTCTTGACAGCTATTATCTATACATTGTGTTAACAGTGACATAGGATACTAACCAAATTTTAGGGATTTGTAGAATTTGAAGCATTTAAGTAAATATGTTTGTAGTATTAATATCAGAAGTTGTCAGACTACATTATTTTCTTGTTAAAATCTATACTTTGCTATCAACAACTGAATAAATAAACAAATGTGGTACATACATACAATGGCATATAGTAAATGATAAAGAATAATGACTTTAAAATAATGATAAGGTCTATGAAAAACTTGACAGCACTTAACAACAGCAAGGTCTATGAAATATAGCAGATTAATTTGTAGGACATTATGCTGAGTTAAATAAATCCATCACAAAAGGACAAATAGTTTAGGATAACATGTTTATAAAAAGTCAAGAATAAGTTTATACACAATTCTTTGATAATTACCAGAGATGGGAGAGGGTGGGAAGGAGAATCGCTATCTAGGTAGCAGTGGTTGGTGGTTACATGCCGTGGAGTCGATTCTGACTCATAGCGACCCTATATAGGGTTTCCAAGGCTGTAAATCTTTATGGGAGCAGGAAGCCTTATCTTTCTCCTCTAGAACCACGGGTAGTTTCAAACTGCTCACCTTGAGATTAGCAGTCCGGCTTGTAACCACTACACTTGTAACATTACGCATGTTAATTTGGTAAAAGGCGTAAGACAGTACACAATATGGGAAAGTCACCCCAACATGACCAAGGTAAATGAAGACACTGTGAGACATAAGCAGGAATAAAGGACAACAGTGCTAAATTCCATATCACATACGATTCTGTGACAACTAAAAAATTTGAGTGTTACTTAGTAGGTATGTATGCTCTACAAGTTAGGGAGGGCATATGGAAGTACATGTGGATGCCTGTATAGGTATGGTTGTGGGCATTTGTATATACATATTTCTGTGTGCAGCATATATATTCTTATATATAATAGAGTACGTAGGTGGCAGAGTTAAAGTGGCAAATTCATACACCTTGTGGGACTCAGTTTCTGGGATCAAAGACTAAGGACCATAGTCTCAGGAGCATTTTGTTCAACTGACACGCATAGTTCATAAAGGTAATGTTTTATATTCTAATTTGGTGAGCAGCATCTGCAGTCTTAAAAGTTTATTAGTGGCCATCAAAGATAAAACTGTTGATTTCCTGTCTGGAGCAAAGGAAATGAAGGAAAGCAAAGACTCAAGGAATTAATTAATCCTCAAGACTAATGACCCACACAAACCACAACCTCTTCTAGCTCGAGATCAGAAAAACTAAATGGTGCCCAGCAACGTTTATGCAACCAACCTCTCTGACCAGGGACACAATAGGTCCCAGTTAGAATGGGAGAGAAACATAGAACAAAAATTGATTTAAAATTTAAAAAGGTCAGACTTAATGGTCTGATAGAGACTGAAGGAATTTCTGAGCCTGTCATCCTAAGACACCCTGTTAACCTGGAACTAAAACATCTCCCAGAGGTTACCTTTCAGTCAGATAATAAATTGGCCTAGAAAATCAGCAAAGACACCCATGAGAAACATGTTCTTTAGAGCACTCAAATATACAAGACCACATGGGCCTTGTTTGTCCAATAGCCAAGATGAGAAAGCAAGGAGGGACAGGGAAACTGGAGGGATGAGAAACCGGAAAGGCAGGGTGGAAATGAAGAAACTATTGACACAGTGTGAGTAGTTAGCAAATAATGTCACAGGAAGACGCTGTTGAATCGGACACTAATTTGCTATGTAAGCTTTCACCTAAAATGCAATGAAATGTTTTTGTTTTGTTTTTAACCAAAAAAAAAAAAAGCTACAAAGAAGAAATTATTTACCCTAACTGCTTTCAGTTAATTCAGAAACTTTTTTGATATAATCATGATTTTTCCTCTTACATTTCATTGGTTTTTCAAGGGTTTGTACAAGACAGTTCATTAGGGTATGGAAAGAAAATACTAAAATTATTCATTTTACGTATTAAACAGAAATTAGCCTTGGTGGCCCAGTAATTAACCAAAAGGTTTGAGTTTTTGAAGCCACCAGTTGCTCTGGGGGAGAAAGATGTGACAATCTGCTTGCAAAAAATGTACAGCCTTAGAAACCCTAAGTTCTGTCCTGTATGAGTTGGATTTAACTCAGTGTCAATGAGTGTTGTTTTTTTTTTGGTTTCATACTTAATGAGATGGGCAATGGTGTGTGTAAATTATATATAGACTTGACATAGGTAATACTTTTTTTTTTAAGTGATAGGTTAATGATAAAAATATATTTCTCTGAATATCACCTTAATTATTATTTTTGTTGTTGAATGGTTTTGTTTCAGGTTACAAAGGGTGTGAAGAGGAAAGCAGATACAACAACGCCTACAGCTTCAGAAGTTAAAGCAAATAGTGAATCTTTCCCAACTCTTACAGAAAACAAGATGGCGAAAATGCCATCCATAAAAGAAAATGTGCTGAAGAATGTTTTCCCAGATTCTCAGCAACAATATAACTTTGTGAAGAGTGTTAAAGTAACCGAGCAATTAAAACAGTGTAGTGAGATTCTTGAAGAAATGCTTGCAAAGAAACACTCACCATATGCATGGCCCTTTTATAAACCTGTTGATGTTAATGCTTTGGGACTCCATAACTATTATGATATTGTCAAAAATCCAATGGATCTTGGAACTATTAAGGTAAGTGTTATCTTAATAGGAGAAACTTATTTTCTTGATTATAAAAGTAACATCTTTGTTATAAAGAAATTAGAAAATTCAGAAGATAAAGAAAATAATTAAAATCACCAATAGTCATACCAACTGGAGTATATCATTGGTAACTTCTTAAACTATATCTTTATTCTCTTCTATTTAAACATATCCATGGTTCTTTTTGAGCTTCAATATGTTATACAATTCTATGCCCTGCAGTTTTACTTACAGTGAATATTTTATTGTTAACGAATTTGGTTTGAACCAAAGGTTAGCGGTTCAAGCTCACCAGCCACTCCTTGGAAACACTTTACAGGGTCACTGTGGGTCAGAACAAACTTAATGGCACATAACAACTTTCTTAATATTTTTAAATAATTGCCTAATTCTAATATAATTTTTTTGTTAAGATGTTTATGCAATCTTTAATCCCTTTCCTCCCTTTCTTTTTCTTAACTTCAGCTGGATTGATAAGCTTTCTATATGGCTTATTTGGAAGTTCCAAGTTATTGGAAAATATGTAATATGCATTATGATTTTAAGGGAAGCTACTAGCTAGCGTAGGAGCTCTGGTAGCGTAGTGGTTACGAATTGGGCTGCTAACCTCAAAGTCAGCAGTTCGAAACTACCAGTTGTACTACAGGAGAAAGATGAGGCTTTCTGCTCCCATAAAGATTTACAACCTCGGAAACCCTGTACAGAGTTGCTATGAGTCGGAACCGATTCCACAGCACATAACCACCATCACCACTAACAGAACAGAACTGTTGTTAGGTGCCACTGAGTCAGATCTGACTCACAGCAACCCTGTGCACAACATAATGAAACACTGCTCTGTCTTGCACCGTCCTCATGATTGTTGTTATGCTTGAGCCCATTGCTGTTTCCACTGTGCCAGTCCATCTTGTTGGGATGTCTTTCTTCTTTTTCACTGACCTCTACTTTACCAAGCATGATGTCCTTCTCCAGGAACTGTTCCCTCCTGATAATGTGTCTGAAGTGTTAGAGATGAAATGTTACCATCCTGACCTTACAAACATTCTGACTGTACGTAATTCCAAGACAGATTTGTTCATTTGTCTGGTAGTTGATGGTACTTCAATATTCTTCTCCAACAACGTAACTCAAATGCATCAATTCTTATACAGTCTTGCTTATTCATTGTCCAAGTTTCACATGAATATGAGGTGAATGAAAATAACCATGTCTTCGGTCAGGAGTACCTTAGACCTCAAATCTTGTGCAGTAGATTTGCCTGATGCAATATGTCATTTGATTTCTTGGGAGCTGCTTCCATGAGTGTTGATTGTGGATCCGAGCAAAATGAAGTCTGACAGCTTCAATATTTTCTTCATTTATGATGATGTTATTTATTGGTCCATTGGTGAGGATTGTTTTGTTTACAATGAGGTCCAGTCCATACTGAAGGCTGTATGCTCTTTGATCTACAAGTAAGTATCCTCTTTGTTTCCAGAAAGCAAGGTTGTATCACCTGCATATCGCCGATTATTAATAGGTCTTCCTCCTATTCTCATGCCATGTTCTTCCTCATATAAACCAGCTTCTCAGGTTATTTGCTCAGAATATAGATTAAATAAGTATGGTAAAAGAATACAACCCTGGCTAATCCTTTCCTGGTTTTAAACCATTCAGTATCCCTTTGCTCTGTTCTAATAATAACTGTCCCTTGGTCTGTGTATAGATTCCTCATGAGCACAATTAACATGTTCTAGTCAATAAAGCACAAATAAACATCTTTCTCATATTTTCTGCTTTCAGCCAAGATCCATGTAATGTTAGCAACGATACCCCTAGTTGCGTGTTCTCTTCTGAAACCATTTTGAATTTTTGGCAGTTCTTTGTTGATGTACTATTGTAGCTATTTTTAAATCAGCTTCAGCAAAATTTTATATCCATGTGATATTAATAGTATTGTTTGATGATTTCCACATCTCATTGGGTCACCTTTCTTTGGAATGAACACAAATATAGATCTCTTCCAATCAGTTGGCCCAAGTAGTTGTCTTCCAAATTTCTTGGCATAAATGAGTGAGTTCTTCCAGTGCTTCATTAGTTTGTTGAAAAATTTCAGTTTGTATTCCATCAATTCTTGGAGCCTTGTTTTTCATCAGTGCTTTCAGTGCCTCTTGGACTTCTTCCTTCAGCACCATCTTCTTGAGCATATGCTACTTGTTGCCTTATAATGATTGAATATCAATCATATTTTGGTACAGTGACCCTTCTTTTGATGCTTTCTGCATCATGCAACATTTTCTCCATAGAATCTTTCATTATTGTAAGTCAAGACTTGAAGTTTTTTATTCCATTCCCTTAGATTTAGAAATGCCGATTGTGTTCTTTTGGGCTTTCTAACAGCAAGTCTTTGCACATTTGATTACAGTACTTAATTTGGTGTTATCAAACTGCCCTTTGAAATTTTCTGTTCAGCTCTTTGAATTACTCATTTCTTCAGTTTAGCATAGCTTCTTCTGACATCCATTTTGGTCTCGTCTTTCATCCCTGCATTTTAAATGAGCACTGTTCCTGATGTCATCCCATAACACTTGTGGTCTTGAGTCATTAGTGTCTAATGCATCAAATCTATTCTTGAGATGGTCTCAAAATTCAGGTGGGATATATATGTACAAGGTCATATTTTTACTCTTCATAGCAGGGTTGACTTTGGCAAAATCCCTTAGCTTCTGTTTATCCTGGAATGTTTTGATGACACCATCGTATTTGATTGACAGCTTTGCTGGGTAGAGGATTCTTGGGTGG
>NW_006408520.1:21131179-21132280 GCF_000296735.1 Chrysochloris asiatica | reverse complement strand
ATTGATTTTATGCACTCTGTTTCATATTTGACAGTTGATTTTTTTTTTCTAGTTTCATGTTTTAGTATAATACATTAATTTCTTTAATTGCAAGTAAGTCTGGCATGTGCCTTTGTTGACCTTTTATTTAATTGTTCATTAATACATATTTTGTGCCCCTCAGTAGTCTATTGTTGTTGCTGTTAAGTGCCATCTAGTTGAAAGTGACCCTGTATGGGGTTTACAAAAAGAGGCTGGTGAACTTGAACTGCCAACCACTTTGGGGTTCCAAATGGACTTTGCAGCCCAACACATTTACTTACAGCACCATACCAGGACTCCAAATAGTCCATAGGGTTATCTTTTCTTTTTTTTTATGAACTGTCTACATCCTCACTTTTCTGGCCTCTTATGCACAGTCATTTAATATTTAGGTATTTTATTCGCTTCTTTGGGCTGCTCTAACCAAGTTCTACAAACTGGGTAGCAGAAATGTATTGTCTTACAGTTATACAGGTTAGACGTTCTGAATTAAGGGGTCAACAGGGGGCATGCTCTCTTTAAAGGCTGCAGGAGAAGATCCTTCCTCGTCTTACCCTAGCTTCTGGTGATTCCTTGAAATTCTTAATACTCCTTGATTTATACATGCATCACCCCAGTCTCTGCCTCAGTCTTCACAAGGCTTTTCTCAGTGTCCCTACTCCTTTAAAAAGATGTCAGTCATACAGGTTTAGGATGTACTATAGTCTAGTATGGAGTCCTGGTGTAGCACTGTAGGATAAGCACTAACTATTAACTGCAGATTACTAGTTCAAACCCACTAGCCACTCCTCTGAAACCCTACACAGGGCCATTAAGAGTCTGAACCGACTCAATCGTTTCAATGGCACTTAGCATCAACTGCTCCATTATAACTGCATGGTACCTGATAACATCTTGTAAGATTCTATTTCCATATACATTCACATTCACACGTATTATGGGTTAGAACTTTAACATAACCTTTTTAGAGGGCACAGTTTAATCCATAATAGATCTGTAGATAAATTATAATCAAATGCTTACCTAAATTAGGCACGTACACCTGGAGTTTTGGGCTTTTAAAATGGTTTTTAGCTAAGT
>NW_006408520.1:21129667-21130344 GCF_000296735.1 Chrysochloris asiatica | reverse complement strand
TTTAACTATTCTTTTCTTAATGGGCATTTATGATATCTCCATCTTTTTGTGATAGGTCTCTTATAGACAGCATATTGAAGTATTCTGTTTTATTACCCATTCTGTTCTCTTTGTCTCTTGACTGGGACGTTTAATTCATTTACATTTGGTGTAATTGTAGGTATGAATTGATTATTGTATTTACTGTTTTTTTTGTTTGTTTGTGGTGCTGCTTGGTTCTTTGTTCCACATAATTTTCTATGCTGGCTTCACTCTGTGGGGTTTCTTGTCATTTTCATTTAAGTTATGTTCATGTTTACTAAATCTTTCTGATGTTTCTCTTTTTATTTTGTCTATTTCTGTTATTCTATTATTGATCGTTTGCATGTCTTTCTGTAGGTTTTTAATTGTTTCCAATGCTGTATCTATCTTATTTGATTGTTCTGTAGCACTTTCCTGACTTCTTCCATATTTTTCTCAACTCCATTGTAAAGTGTTTTGAAACATTTTATAATCATTTTTTGAATTCCTTCTCAGGCATTTCCAAGGCCTGCTCTCCTTCCAGAATGTTGTCCAGGTCTACCTCTAGGTCATTTGTAGGTCATTTGTCTCAGACATTTTATCTTGTTTCTGGACATGTGCTGATATGGTCATCTCCTTTTGCTTCTTGGACATGTTTAGTGTTTATCTGTGGCCTT
>NW_006408520.1:21126183-21129017 GCF_000296735.1 Chrysochloris asiatica | reverse complement strand
GTCCACTCGCTCAGGCTCCCCCTCTAGTCACCAGAATGGAGGTGCACAGTGGGGTTGCCAATGACCAGATACCAAAAAAAATAATAATAAAGTTAGAACAAAGCAAAACTGACAAAGTGTATTGTCCACCTTTGCTCCAAGGTTCCTGGGGCATCTTTCTGTGGTGTTTCTGCTCCTCCGCTTGGTCTTGCTGTTTGGTCTTACCCAAGATGTTGGCGCAGATTCAAAAGTATGTGATTTCTTACTTCAACTTCAAGTTCCAGTAGCTATAAGCCTTCAAACTTTTATATAAAATATTCCTATTTCTGCGGTTCCGAGTTTTGGAGTGCTGTCCTGGAACTTCACTGTACCTCCGCCCTAGCCGACATCAAGCCCCGCCTCTCTTTTTATTTTGATATGCAGATGTGTTAATTTTCTTTGCAATTACCCTATAATTTATTAATTTTTTCCCTGCTTAAAACAGTATGTTTTATCTTAATCTACCTGATTTTCTTGCCAATTGGAAGTTCTGTATCTACGCTATTCCTTCTTTTTGCTCTATTGAGTGCCATCAATTTGGTTCTAACCCATAATGACCCTGTCTAGGGTTTCCGAGGAGCGACTGGTGACCTTGAACCATTTACCTTATGATTCAAACCAACTTTGCAGTCCAGCACATTAACCCAGTGCCACATCAGGAGTCCTTTTGCTTTATAGCTAATTTCATTGCATATTGATATCTCTTGTTACCTATTTTCATTCGTGTAGGCTTATTTTACTTTACGTCATTCTCTCAATTGAGTTCTGGGTGGTGGTGTTATGTATAGTAATCTCAGGTTGTTGTCTGCTGTTGTTGGTTCTCAAGTCCAAAGAACACGCTTTAGCATTTTTTATAAAATTGACCTAGTCATTACAAATTCCTTTAATTTCTATCTATCGGGAAACGTGCTGATTTCACTGGCATAATTGAGGGACAGCATTGCTGGGTATGTGATTCTTGGTTGGCAATTTTTTTCTTTCAGAATTTTGTATATGTTATCCTTTTGCCCTCTTGCCTGCATGGTTTCTGCTTAAAAATCAGAGCTTAGGTTTTTTTTTTTTAAGTTTTTATTGTGAAGTGAATGATGATTTACAAGGGAGAACATCAGTTTTACACTCGTTTCATTGCAGTGATTAACATCCCCTCTGTGCGTCATCATTCAACAGTATGTGCTTCCATTCCTTCGTTTTTCTTTTTTTGGATGTACACAAAAACACTCAGGAATATATAATCAGTTAAATAACCCAAGGGCACATTCTGTAAGCCAGCGTCCTAGCCACCAGCATTCCGCCTTTCTCTTTCCGTCAGTCATAATAATTTTATCTCCATCTCCTTTCACCAGTCCCATCTAGACAAGATGAAAACTATTCAGTGGGGATTCTACCTTCCCCCACACACTCTGAAACTAAACTCCCTCTTGAAAACTTGTAAGTTAGTCACTTTGTGCCTTTATGTTGTTGTTGTTGTTATGTGCTGTGGAGTTGGTGCCGACTCATAGCAACCCTGTACAGGGTTTCCAAGGCTGCAAATCTTTACGGGAGCAGAATGCCTCATCTTTCTCCCACGGAACAGCTGGTAGTTTCGAACTGCTGACGTTGAGGTTTGCCGCCCGATTCGTAACCATTACGCTACTAGAGCTCCTTTTAGTGCGGTCCCCCCCATTTTAGGTAGCCAATGTCTAAGTTGCTTGTCCTTGTCAACCCTGTGTACAGAGGGGATAGGATTGATCCTTTATGTGAGGACTCCTTCCCTCTCAGCTGATATTTTAAGATACTACATCCATAAGTATAGGTCAAGTTCATCAAATTATAGCATTTTAACACTTGTTTCAGTTATCAAAAATTGTTTATTTTACTATAGTCAAGTTCTGATCATCAAGCCATCCAAGATAGGTGAAATGGGTACTATCTGCAAGTTTGGGCATTCTTGTGCATCTTTCCCCACTTCATATCAGTTGGATGTTTCACTCTTAGCTCTATCCCTCCATGGCTAGGTCAATGTACATGGTCCAAGCTTAGTTTTATTGATTCTCCTATATAGATAACTTTTTGTTTTCCTGAGCTGCTCTCTCAGAATGAATTCTCATCTTGTCTTTGGTTTTGGAAAAATTGATTACAAATGCCATTAATTTCTGTTTATCAGGAAATGACCTAATTTTGATGTCATAATTGAGGGACAGCTTTTCTGGGTATATTATTCTTGGTTGGCAAATTTTATAGAGTTTTGTAAATACCATCCCACTGCCTTCTTGCCTGCCTGGTTTCTGCTGAGAAATTTATAGTCTTACTGGTTTTCCTTATAGGTAAATTTTTGTTTTCCAGGAGCCACTCTTAGGAGTATTTCTTTGTCTTTGCTTTTTGGAAAGTTTAATTATGATATGTCTTGATGATTTTCTTTTGGGATCTATTCTTTTTGAGGTTCGTTCAGATTCTTGTATCTTTATCTTCTTGCCTTTCATGACATTAAGGAAGTTTTCTTGCAACAAAAACCCTATCAATTTTCTCTGTGCTTTTTATTGTCTCTTCCTGTTCTGGAATTTCCATTCACTCATATGTTGTTCCTTTTTTGTTTTTTTTCCAAAAGACAGCCAAGCATCTTAGTATTATTCCCCCCTTTTCCACATTCTAACCATGGCTTGATCTCTGTATCCCAGAACTCTGTTGTTCTCAAGTTGTGCATATATATCATTATTTATCTCTGTCTCACTTAGTCCCTTGAGACCTAATTGTTCTCCCATCTGCTTTGTTCTTCCATTCCCCTCTCCCTACTCATATATTGCCCCCTCCCTATCACCCAAACCATCCTGTGTCTAATC
>NW_006408520.1:21116154-21119292 GCF_000296735.1 Chrysochloris asiatica | reverse complement strand
CCCTCTCCTTCTCTTTCCTGTGTTAAAAAACACAGGAACAAAAAGCAAACAAGAAAAGTTCAAGGCCTGCTCTTTGGCTGAGTATCTGTTGGCCGTTTGGTTTTAAGTGGGTACTATCTCTTTAAATTTTGAGAAGATCTATGCACATGTGTAGTAGAACCCTCCGAGGTTTGGGCTGGAGTATCCGTCATCTCAGGCACCCCTATAGTCACCAGAATGGAGGTACGCAGACAGCAAGGGACGAACGAAAAGATACCCAAAAAAAAGAAAAAAAAGAATGTCCACACCCCTATCTCTGCAGCTCTGTCAGGCATCTGTGGCTGCTCTGATCCTTTCCCCGCCTGGCCCCACACAAAATGGTGGCTCCTGGAGCAGCTGAGCTTCCCGAACCAGGAAGCAATGGATTTCTTGCTTCTGCCACCAACTCCCCAGCTGTAAGTCTTCCAACCTTCTAAATATTCCTTTATATGTGGTTCAGAGTACTGGGACCATTCCCTGAGCCTTGTTGGTCCTGTAGTCTCTGTTGTTCCTCTTTGTGGTGTCCTACATAACTCTTAGGCTTTCTTTAGATTTTTTTCATTTTTTTTTTCTGATTGTTCTTCTAGCATACTAGTATGAGAGATTTATCTTCAGATTAATTTGTTCATTGCTTCAAATCTCCTTTGCTCTTTCAATGTATTGTCCATTTTTAAGATCTTCTTGATTTCTAATTGCAGGCTTTTGTGTAGTTTCAAAATTTGCATTGATTTTGTCAGTTCTAAAGTTTCTTTTCTGTGTGCTCCTTGCTTTCCCTAATCTTTCTGTCAAATCTGTTGAAGGTAACAAAATTCCATTTTTTAAACATTCTTTTTTCAGTTCATTCTATTACCTGTTTTTCCTCAGAAATGTTTTCTGTGTCTGCATCTTGGTTATGTGTTTGAGCCATTAGGTCTTATTTCTTTGAATTAAAATTGTTGTTTCTGGGGCACTGTTATATTGTTGTATTTGTAAAACCCAACAGTGCAGTTGTTGAACCTGGAGGGGCGAAATCACTGAGGGACTCCTGCAATTTAAGGAGCTCCCAAGACTGGTAGCGTAGTGGTTATGAATAGGGCTGCTAACCTGAAGGTCGGCGTTCAAAACTACCAGCGGTTCAGTGGGAGAATGATGAGGCGTTCGGTTCCCGTAAAGATTTATAGCCTCGGAAACCCTGTGCAGGGTCACTATGAGTCGGAACCGACTCCATGGTACTGAACAACAATAACAACAAGACAGTTGTGGAAGAGATGAGACAGCAGAGTTCCTGACCCTAGATGGAATTCCTTATTGGGCTCAGTGTTATCTTAAGTTCAGGGGACTAAATCCAGAAGTAGTTTGTGGGGGCCCTTGATGGAGCTGGTTTCTTTGGCTGTTAGGGTAACTGATTGAATGCTGTTCTGGTGACTCTACAGGTCCTGTAGGCCTGGAGCTGAACCCATCTGAATATAGGCACGAAAGCAGCATACCACCTCAGTGCAGCCCGACCCCAGCTCTCACTGGGGTGTCTTCCTATCGCCCAAGTGGATCTGTTTTGTTCAGCCTCTCCTCTCATCAAACACTCCATCCACCTCTTTAACCTTTCTTCTGAAGTTTATGTTCAGAATTTTCATGTGTATCTGTTTTATTTGGTCCTTCGTATCTTTGTTGTAGAGGGTCCTTGTAGTGCATTTGCCTAACCTCTCATCTTGCTGGAAGTCCTAATCATTTTGTTGTTATTTTTGTAAAAATATACAAAACAAATTTGTTTTCTGTTCAACAGTTGATACACCTGTTTTTTTTGTTTTTTGTTTTTTTTTTTGCGATACTGGTTACAGTCCCCACACTGTAATAGCACTCTTCCCACCTCCTCACTCTGTTTACTGTTTCCATTTGCTTTTCTTTCCTATGAATTTTATTCCTGGGCAAATACTGCTCTTTTTTTTCTTCCCTCTTACCTTGTTGATTGCTCTAAGGAGTGTGTACCTTCCTGGTGTTTATTGCTCCCTTCTTAGGCATGTCTGTCTATCCTTTGGCTGAAAGTTAAACCATAGGAGTGAGTTCAGTGCCAGGCAAGTCTGATGTTTAGTCTTTTGAATTCTGTTCCCCATTTTTTCCAGTCTGTCCAGGACCTCTGTTGTTATCCCTTTCTGAGCAGTCAGTCGTAGGTAGTCAGGTACCACCTAGTTCTCTTGTTTTCAGAGTTGTGGAGGCTAGGGGGATATATACGTGTTTAAAATTGTGTATGTTATAAAATAGCAGTAATTTATAAATACTGTTTTCTTCCCCTGACTAGTCATAGAGCATTTTTAAGCCATAAAAACTTCACTTACATGTTCCAAGTTTAGGCTCATGTTTTAACTATTGTCCTTCTGCAAAACTTACCTAAGATTATATGAAAATACATAGTTTTTGTGATTTTTTTTCCTCTGTGCTTTTCTTCACCTGTATAAAACAAATGTAGCAGGATTCTAACATTTGTCACATCTGAACGGTATCTGCTTTTAGTATGTTTGAATTATAAACATTTACTATAAGTCCTCAAATAATTGTTGAATTGCACTATGCTTTTTATGAATACAGTAATTTTCCCTTTATTTAGCGAAAAATGGACAACCAAGAATATAAGGATGCACATGAATTTGCTGCAGATGTTAGATTAATATTCATGGATTGCTACAAATATAATCCTCCAGATCATGAAATAGTGACAATGGCAAAAATGCTCGAGGTGGGTTGTTACTGTGTCCTGCCAGTTTTTTTCTTCTGAATACAGCTAAAAATTTTTAGAAAATATTCAAGAGATATGCCGACATATTATTAGAAGGGGCCAGTCCCTGGAGAAGGATATCTTGCCAAAGTGGAGGGTCAGCAAAAAAGAGGAAAAAACCCAGTGAGATGGATTGGCAAGTGGTATCAGCAGTGGGCTGAAGCATAACAACAGTGTGTGTGTTTCATTATGTTGTGTATAGGGTCGCTATGAGTTAGAACCAACTCAATGGCACTTAACAACAATTCAGAAGATAAATAACACAGACATACAATCTATCCCAAATAGTAACCAGCAGCTGTATAAATTACACTCTTAAAAGCATGTGGTTTTTTTATTAGGTGTTTCTAAAAAACTTAACTTCTTTACTAGCA
>NW_006408520.1:21102562-21106949 GCF_000296735.1 Chrysochloris asiatica | reverse complement strand
TCCTCAACTATGCGTTTTTAAAATGACAGAATATGTAATTTTGTTTTTCTAACTCTCCAGCAGAATAACTCAGCCTCAGAGTTCTAATCTTCAAACATGGCTTATGTTAAAATTTCACTTTATGACAGACATCCTTTAATGTCATCTTTTATTAAAGGGGGACCTGTTTTATGTATTATTATTAAGATAAGATGAAAGTAGCATATTTTTATATTTCTAACAACATTGCAGATAGTGTGCAGGTTTGTAACACTAAGATGAATTTGTCTTCTAGTGTGTGATATGAGTTGTCATTTATCTTTGAAAGTTTAATTATCTTATGAACAATCAAACTCTATAAAATACTGGAAAAATACTGTATATGTATATTATGTATTGTGAATATAAAATCTAACTTAATTGGAAAAAAAACAAATGTTAACAAAATAAGTCAGTAAATCAAGCAATGAGATCTTTGTGTCCTCATATTAACTTCAGTAGTACCCTTTAAAATACTTGAAGGCTCAATAACGTATTTTACTTTCCTGGGAACAACAACAAACTGTATAGAAAAAGATTGGCAGTCGTAAAAGAATAAGCAAATCAGTCCCATATCAGTAGTATTATCTATTGTAAAAAATAAGTTTTTACTGTTCTTGATTGTGCACATGACATTCTGAAGGAGAGCTGACAAGTCCTGTGTTAAAGTTCATGGGGGAAGTGGAGTTACATGCTGAGAAAACATCATCTGTGAAAATTAGGTACATCAGCAAAAATTTTTTCGGAGGTTAAGTAAAATTTAACTAAAAATATAAATAAGATTTGTAGCTTTAAAAGTATAAATTACCCAGAACTGAAATTTATGGTTAAATACCACTTGATTCCCAGAACTATGGTTAGGCTTTTAATTATTCAAGATAATAGATATGAATATAATTGTCTTTTCTAATTTCTAATAGAGAAAACGTTTCTGAAAGTTTCTGTGATGAGTTATTTTCTGATACTGATCTTTAATAATTAAAAAAAAATTGTCGTCTAGATTTTTATAGTAATTTAGCTAGATGAAGTTTTCTTAATCAAGAAATAGTCTTTTAAAATTTTGGTTTTCAGGGACTGCTCTAAATTCCTAATATTACTGACTTGCTGTTTTTCAGGGAAAGAGCTCTGAATTCCATAATATTATTTACTTGCTGCTCTTATGACTGTTCTATATTGTGAATTGGATTCTCTATTCTGAAATACTCTGTTTAAGTGTGCTTAAATGTTTTATAAGTGCTATAAGTAGTATCCACATCCTGGTGTGCCGCTGTAGGATAATGCAGTGGACCTCAAGGTCAGTTTGAACTGCAGGGTCGGCAGTTCAAATATAGGATTTCCTCTCAACCAACTCAACAGCACTTAACAACAACAACAAGTAGTATCAGGATTTTTTATTTCATACTACTTAAGTTGTTAGTAATAATGTATTTTCTTCCCAGTATTCTCAAAATTCCAATTATGTACTTAAAAAAATACCCACTATGGACTCATTAATTATGCTTTATTTTAAAGGATTAGTTACATGGCAGAGCATTGATTTCCAAGGAAAATTGTATATTAAAAATTTAGGAAATTCACATTAAATCATTCTCATAATTTCATACAATATATTAAATCCGTTTTAAGAAAGCTATGATGAAATCCGAAATTCATGAGAAATAAAAGAGGAATATGTGGGCTAGACTCAGTACTTTATTACAAAGTTCAGTGTGATTTGATTGTATCATTTAATTATCTTCCTGACTGACATCATAATATGCAAATAGTCAAGTGCAGATAAATCAAGAACATTTATTAAATATTGATATAAATATATAAAACCATTCCAAAATATAATTAAATGTCATGCCAAAGATATAAATGAGGCTTGGGAACAAAATTAATTCCATATGTTGGCTAGACTGTGCTAGTATGAACACACAGGCTATTGGAAGTTTCCTAATGCATAGTAACTTTGGGACTATCTAATGGAGTCCTAGTGTGGTGCTTTGGGTTAATGCGCTAGACTACAAAGCTTTTTGAACTGCAAGGTGAGTGGTTCAAGCTCACCAGCTGCTCCTCGAAAACCCTATACAGAGTCGCGTATGTGTCAGAACTGACTCGATATCACTTAACAACAGCAACAGGGATATAATAGGGAGTAATTTGATAACTACACTCACTCCTTATCTATTGACGTGTAATAATAAGCAAAAATCAGGAGTATTTGAAAATGGAGGATAACTACATCAGATCACAAATAGAGGTTGACAACATCATTACATAACTGTCAAGTTCCAACTGTCAAAATAATGGTGTGGAAGTCAGCTTATGACTTCCTCTAGCTTCAGAATGGGGCTTGTTGTTGTTGTTAGGTGTCGTTGAGTTGATTCCAACTCTTAGGGACTCTATGCACAACAGAGTAAAACACGGCCCAGTCCTGTGCCACCCTCACAATTGTTGTTAAGCATGAGCCCATTGCTGCTGCCACTGTGCCAGTCCATCTCCTTTGGGATCATCCTCTTTTTCACTAACCCATTTTACCTAGCATAATGTCCTTCTCCAGTGACTGGTCCCTCCTGACAATGTGTCCAAAGTATGAGAGATGGAGTCTCGCCATCTTGGCTTCCAAGGAGCATTCTGAATGTATTTCTTCCAGCACAGATTGTTTGTTCTAATAACAGTCTATGGTACTTTTAAGATTCTTCTCCAGTGCCATAACTCAAATGTATCAATTCTTCTATGATCTTCCTTATTCAGTGTCCAACTTTCACATGCATATGAGGTTATTGATAATACCTTTCCTTGGGTCAGGTGCACCTTAATCCTGAAATTGACATCTTTGCTCTTAAACACTTTAAAGAGGTCTTGTGCAGCAGATTTGCTTAATGTAGTATGTTGTATGATTTCTTGACTGCTGCTTACATTAGTGTTGATGGTGGATCCAAGCAAAATTAAGTCTTTGACAACTTCAATCTTTCCTCCATTTACCGTGATGTTATTTGTTGGTGCAGTGGTGAGGATTTTGTTTTCTTTACATTGAGTTGTGGTCATTGATCTTTGTCACAAGGAGCAGGAAAATCAAAATCCACAGCCCAAGTCCAATTCTTATGAGGCTGTCTAGAATAGTGTTTCTCAACCTTAGTGTCAAAAACTTTTCGATGAAATACTGTCTCTGGATTTTAAGTGAATTGGGAGTTTAAAGAGAGCAGAACAGATATCTGCCTTTTTTTCTTTTTTTTGGTCAGTAGAGCATGGCTTGGGTAATAAACTTGGGTCATTTAACTTCTCTGTGCCTGCTTTCTTTCTTGTAAAATAAGGTAGCAGGACCAGAAAATAACTTGGTAGGTGATGGGTTTTAAATAAACCTGTTAATCGAATCTCTGAGGTTCTCTCCAGCTCTTTTTCATTTTATTTTTTACATATTTCTATAATTATTTTTGGCGTAGCTTACAACAAAAAGTTTCTAATCAGAGCTTTATATTGAGGTTTGGGGAGAGATATGAAATGAGTACATATTGTGTAATTTGCTTAGTAGGCATTTGCTTATGAAATTACACAGGAGCTTCAAAAAAGTTCATGGAAAAGTGGAATTAAAAGACAGTGAAAATTTTCCATGAACTTTCTGAAGCCCCCTCATAGTATCTAATTTAATCCTTATGGCAATTCAAACCCATCAGCTGCTCCTCGGAAACCCTATCTAGGGTTGCTTTGAGTCGGAAATGACTCGATGGCAAATAACAATAACAACAAAGGTAGATAACAAGTTACCAGAGTTCTCTACAGAAATTTTTTGTGTATATGTTGTTTTATAGTATTCAATTTAGATTTGGTAGGGCTTCTTTGCTAGTTGAAATGTGGTCTTAAGCTTGATAGTGAAAATATATATGCTTGCCATTTAATTCCCAAGACCAGGAACTCAGTTGTAAAGAGAGTAAACCAAAACTCAATTTTGGTTTACTTCTCCTAGAAAGTTATATAAAATTAGAATGAAACGTAAAATGATAAGTTATAGGCTGTCGTTACTCGTTTATCTATAAGCTCTACCATTTTTATGAGATATAACTGTAATCAGAGGTTTTGATTTTTCTATTAACTCTTTGATGCATTTTGTTAGCGTTTTCAACTGCTAATTTTTATAGTAATTCTGAGCTCTAGTTTTGTACCTCAGAAATCTAGGTTGATGTCCTTGAAATTTTTAAAAGCAGGACACTAATGTGATCTGTCATATTTTTTTATTATAGTTTATATTATTGGATAATGTAGTTAGGTACATATCTGAATACTAAAGTAGATATATGTTGTTGTTGTTGTTAAGTGCCGTCGAGTCGGTTCCGACCCATAGCGACCCTGTACAGGGTTTCCGAGGGTGTAAATCTTTACGGGAGTA
>NW_006408520.1:21098511-21102462 GCF_000296735.1 Chrysochloris asiatica | reverse complement strand
ACAAGCAAAGCAGCAGAATATCTCTGGGGTTTAACCAGTTCCCTAAGGGTTAAACAGTTCTTAAAGACTAGCAAATATTTTAATGAAGCTGCCTTGGATGCAAAAGATATTGGAGAAATATTAGTGAAGGAGGGGACAGTAGATGTCTGAGATAGGGGTAACAGAAGTGTATATTGCACTGAAAGGAAGGAAGGCTGTAGGATTTTGAAGCAGAATCATTGGAAAGTGGTCAAATGATGTACCGACGAAAGGACAAAACCTCTGCAAGAGTTTTTCCTGAGTAACTATAGCGGTTCTAGATCTAAGCCTGTCTTGTCTAGAAAAGAGAAAGAAGTCACTAAGGTTAGCATTGAGGGAAGCATAAATGGTTTTTTGTTTGTTTATGCTGTCTGTTTATTACATTTTTTCTGTTCTGTCTTAAAAGGAAAAAAAAACAAAACAAAACTTGACCAAAATATGATACTGAAAGGCTCCCTTTGCTAAAAGATATTTCAGTATTAAATCAGAATTGCAGAAAACATTCACAGTCTAATTTTTCTGTTTTAGAATGTTTTTGAAATACATTTTGCAAAGATCCCAGATCCAATTGAGAGTATGTCTGTGCATTACATGAAAACAGACACCACAGAAACCCTTGGTAGGGAAAGTGGTGCTCCCTCTGATGATAACACTTCTGATGATTCCGAAGATGAACGGGTCCAATGTCTTGCAAAACTTCAGGAGCAGGTAGTTGACTATATTGATACATGTTTGGTACTCTGATTCTATGAGCTGCTATAACAGATCAGTGATAAAGTTCTTATTGTAGATTAAAAGCCATTTTATTAATAGACCATACCCACGTGGCTCATTGATCTAGGGGTATGATTTTGGCTTCTGATGTGAAAGATCCTACATTCAAATCCTGGACAAGCCCAGAGTTACTTCCATTTTGGAGCTTTGGTGCTGTGGGTTAATGTGCTAAAATGCAGAGTTTGTTTGAACTGCAAAGTTGGTGGCTCAAGCTTACCAGCTGCTCCTTTGAAACCCTATACATGGTCACTATGGGTCAGAACTGATTCTGTGAGTCAGTTCTGACTCATAGGAACCTGTATAGGGTTTCCAAGGCTGGTGGGGCTAGAACCACTGCCCTTGTGGTTTGCAGTCCAGCGTTGTTTATCCTATGGAGCCACCACACTCCCTTGTTAACTTATGGAGCACATTTAAAATGTTTTTCATACTCAAGATTTTTGTATCTTAACATACTTGTTTTTATATTCCTAACTATAGGCATTTAACAACAACAACTACTACTATAATAATTAGTGATTAATAATATAAATATTGAATATGAATTATTAAAAACTTAAGACTACTTGTTGTTGTTAGGTGCCATTGAGTTGATACTGACCCATAGCGACCTTATGCACAGCAGAACGAAACAATGCTCGATCCTGGGCGAACCTCACTACTGTTACCACGCTTGACTACTAGGAGATGTTAATTACTGCTCAAGTAATTGTCTTCAAGTGTATTTGAGTACACGATGGTACATATCATTTACTGTATGTCCTTTAAAGCAGTGGATTTGTGAAAGCAATAAGAACTTGAGGGAAATGTAATGTTTTACACAAGAATACCCTTAATTTTTTCTAGTGTCTTTACTTACTTGGAACTATGAATGTTTAACTATGTATTCTTTTGCCAGCTTAAAGCTGTTCATCAACAACTGCAGGCTCTGTCTCAAGTACCTTTCCATAAACTAAAGAAAAAGAATGTGAAGTCTAAAAGGGAAAAGAAAAAAGAAAAGCTTAATAACAGAGAGGAAAATTCAAGGAAAAAGTTTAAGCAAATGAAAAAGTTAAAGCAAATAAAAGTAAAGGAAAATTCCAAGAACAAGTAAGTTGTCTTTTATTATGGCTTACTAACACATACCATTATCTAAAATAAGCTAAATTAAATTTTGTTACAGACAGCCAAAGAAGAGGAAACAACAAGTCTTTGCCCTAAAATCTGAGGATGAAGATAATGCTAAACCTATGAATTATGATGAGAAAAGGCAGTTAAGTTTAGATATAAACAAACTTCCTGGAGATAAACTTGGGCGAATAGTTCACATAATACACTCAAGAGAGCCTTCACTGAGAAATTCCAATCCTGATGAGATCGAGATAGACTTTGAAACACTGAAAGCATCAACACTGAGAGAGTTAGAAAAGTATGTTGCAGCATGTCTAAGAAGAAGACCACTAAAGCCGTACGGTATGTATTTCTGTGTAGTAATAGAATTCAGGCTGCTATGCGTGCTTGTTTTTGATTGTACTCAGATATGTATGTTTGTTTTTCCCCTTCCTAAATTACACAGCTAAGAAAATAATGAAATCCAAAGAAGAACTTAATTTTCAGAAAAAACAGGAATTGGAAAAGCGGTTACAGGACGTCAATAATCAGTTAAATTTTGGAAAGCGTCAAACAAAATGTAAGTGGCAGTTTAAAAATGTTCTGGAGACGACCTAATTATATTGCCATTTAAATTTGTTTCTTTGTTTCATAGCTGTGAAAGTTCAGGCACCCAAGGCCGTTGGAAGCGTTTCCCAATTGAGTGACAGCACTAGTAGCAGCAGCAGCAGCAGTTCTTCGGAGTCTGACAGTAGTAGCAGTGATTCAAGTTCTTCAGACAGCAGTGATTCTGAATCAGGTTAGCTCTCCCCTTACGTGTACTTCTGATTTGGGGAGAAGTCTTTACTTGTAATACTGAGCTCATATTCTGAAGAAATATTTGGTTCTTACCCAGAACCTATAGTTTCGATGTCATACTCACTTAATTGTATGTAGACAATCTTAATATTTTCTCATGCCTTAAATACTGTATAAAATGAAACTTTATATTATACCAATGTGACTTATAGGCTTGTAATGTTGAAAATAGGGTTTTAAAAGGTGAGAGTTTCTTAATAAATGCCAAATCTTAATATCAGAAAATACAAAATTAAAAATACTTTGATCTTCCCTTTTTTATAAAAGGTTATATTAGAACATCTTTCATTTTATTGTCATAAATACATAACACATGGTATATAGTGTGATAGATCACTTTAATGTTTCAAAGTATTTCCTGTTGTGACAATACATACTGAATTGCATGTCTTTTTGCTTTTTGGTTATTGCTTAGATAGTTAACAAGTAATCACTTCCCTAAGGATGCTAAGTTAGCTATAGTGTTGCATTATTGTTGACCAACAGACAAATTCAGAATGTAAAATACTTTTGTGCCTAGAACTTTGTTTTATTCTTAAATGAGATGTTTCCTGTTTGTCTTGAAATTCAGTTCTCTTTTAAAAGCATCCCATATAGAATATTGTCACATTATTAGGATATCTTACTGTTACATTAGAGCATTGCTGTTATTTCAGTCAGATAGTAAAGGTCGGCTGGCTTGCATATACGTTCTGCTTTACATTTGGTACGACATAGTTTTCTGTTTATGTGCTGCTAATTGCTGCATTTTTTTATATATATTTCTGAAGCTTACAGTAGTAAATATAGTGTGCTTTTTGTAAGAATTAACACAATCTTCACTTTTGTTAGAACTTGTCGTAGTTGAAAAGTTTGAAATTAATTTAAGGCAATGGTTATATATTATTTCTTATATTTGACTTTTAAGCATAAAGCAATGCTGGAAAAAAAATCTAAGTTGCATTTAGTTTTTTAAAATGTAACTAACTTTTGTAATTTCATCTAATAAAGCATTTGTGTCCTAATAAGTTAGAGCACTTTGTCTTTTATTTGTAGAATAAAAATCTTATTGTAAGCATTAGTTTGAATTACCTGCATTTAAATAAAAAACTGGGCAATAGATGCCTTGGGTATTAGAGACAAAGCACTGTATGCTTTGACTTTCATTTGAATTGTCAATTTCTGATAAAATATCAAAATATGTTATTCAAAGGAAAGAATCTTTAACAACGATGC
>NW_006408520.1:21085256-21090751 GCF_000296735.1 Chrysochloris asiatica | reverse complement strand
TCATCTTTCTCCCGCGGAGCAGCTGGTAGTTTCGAACCGCTGACCTTAAGGTTCGCAGCCCAATTCGTAACCACTACGCTACCAGAGCTCCTTAAAGTAGATATATAGATGTACACATATTATGTAGTCGTATTAATGAAGTCTGTTTTTTGTTGTTGTTGTTCAAAACTGAAACCATAATTTCCTTATACATGTAAAAGCTACCTGGATTTATACCCTCAATCTTTGTAGTCCGTTTTCTTCTGCTTTTCCCCTTTTACTTCATCCACCCCTGACACTTAATAATACTTAGTGGTTCGTATCATTTTAAATACTTGAATTCTTTAAACTAAAGCACGTCATTGAGTGGCATGTAGCAATTTTAACAATGTCCAGCATCAAACATTTTAGGAGAGGAAAGAACAGTAACACATCCAATGGAAACTGATGGCATTTCAGGAGGCTCAAGGTAATTATTAAAATTAGAATGTTTTAAGTTTGAATAATATTTAGTGTTTGACCAGCCTTGGTGCCCTTGGAGCCTAAAGCAAACAGCACTCAGGTGGTTCATGAAAACTGGCCTGGAGAGAGGATGGCAGTGCCTGCCAGCTTGATGCTTTGCCACACTGACCTAGGCTTGTGATTGGGGAGGATAGCGCCAGAATCCGTGTAGGGTAAAGATAATGGGACTGATTAACACCCTGACAGAGATTTCTTTTTACAACTACTACTACTCCCAGTGTCATCTATAAAATTACTCCTAAAGGCAAAGGAGAGTACTATGTACTATAAAATAATTTGTTATGTGGTTGAAGCTGCCAAATAGTAAATGGAGTGTTAATTATGTGGGATATTTGTTACAGTGCTTATTAGCAAGCAGAGCACACTTTACCACAGAGATCAAATAGCTTTACTTTTAATAAAAGGCTGTGTGCACTCAGTTAAATAACCATACCCTTGTCTTACAATAATTTCTTAATGATTTTAATTCAGCCTCTTTGGCTATGTTTATAACTACTTTGGGTAAAGGGTAATTTTAGTATAAATGTGTACTGCTTGTTTAGAACCTTATCTCTGTTGTAACTTGTTCCCTTCAAAGCTCTTATTCAGTCTCTCTATTGTGAAGTAATCCTTTTTTGCCTCATTCAATCCAAATTGAAATTGGGAAGTAGATACTCATTCCATTATGTGGAAAAGAAAATACTCTAAAAACTTATATCCCTTTAGAAATTTTAACTAATTTAAAGAGGGCTATTAAGAATTTCATGATTTAAGAGATATTTGTAATAATTAAAAGAATTCTCTTGAAATCACCATTTTATTTATAACTTAGATGGTAATTTGTTAAGCTGACAAATATTGAAATACTTATTTATGTACATTTTCAGAAATGTTTCCTAAATTTACTGGAGAAAAAAAGAACTATGTTCCTTCTAAAGAGAATGTAAAGGTAAGTTAGTTCTTTATTAGAACTTTAGACTTTATAAAGTGTATATGTTATAACTCAACTGGTATAGTAATTAATAGCTTTCTTTATATGAAAAGAGTTGTTACTTTTTTTACCTCATCATCTTAGATGCTCAAAGATTTCTTAAAGAAGATTGAATAAAGAAACTATTTGACATTTTTCTAACAGAATATAAGTGTATACTAAGAAACAGATTAGTAGAACAAATTCTAGAAGCTTCAGCTTAGCCTTGGGAATCTGACTTCAGGGGATAACCATATATGCATAGTAAGTTGGTGCTTCTTTCTCCTTTTTTTCTTAAGTAATAAGGGAATGATAGGGTGCCTATCATTTTTAGCAGTTTCTAAGGAGCTCTCTGGTAGTGTAATGGTTACAAATCGGGCTGCTAACCTCAGGGTCAGCAGTTCGAAACTACCAGCTGTTCCACAGGAGAAAGATGAGGCTTTCTGCTCCCGTAAAGATTTACAGCCTCGGAAACCCTGTACAGGGTCGCTATGAATCGGAATCGACTCTACGGCACATAACAACAACATCAGTTCAGCAGCTGGCTATCATTTATAGCAGTTCTACCCTCAACTGGGTCGCTATGAGTAAAGGTTATTCATAACCTTTACTAAAGGTTCTTCAGCAGTACCTAACATGTTTGATTAATAGTTGGGTTTTTTTTTTTTTTTTCCACTAACTCAGGTTGTCATCTTCATATGTAATTTTTTTATCCTTTGTACTCATCCCAAAAATAGAATTGTCATAAATTTATTTAATAATATGTAACTGTGCTAGGTGTGGCACTGTGGGATAAACATTGAACTGCTTAATTGTAAGGTCAGTGATTCAAACCCACTTTGGAAACCCTATACAGGGTTGCTATGAGTCAGAGCTGACTTGACAGTATTTACCAACAACACCTGTTAGGGGAATATAATATTAACACTGTCTTGGTGTTGTTAAGTGCCATAAAGGGATATAATCACACAGCTAAAAGACTGTATGTTATAACTATATTCAAAATGTATAGAGAAAATGGGGGAGGAATACATATTATTTGAAAAAGACAGATTTCATAAAGAAGGTAATGCTTAAACTGAGTTTTATAAAGTACAGGAAAAGGAAGAAATGGGCAGTATTGTGGGATTATTTTTTTAAACAAAGGCATGAAGAGGCAAAATGCACAGTAGGTACAGTAACAGTAATGTAGCAGGAGAAGGTAATGTAAGGAAGCCAGGGATTGGATAGTATGGGAATGTAATGAGTGCTTTTCAATACAACAGGAGTACTTTACTGAATTTGAGTATTTGAATATTGAGTCCTGGTGTGGTGCTACAGGATAATAACTGGACGGCTTAACCACACGGTTGGTGGTTTAAACCCACCAGCTGCTTCTTGGAAACCCTAGATAGGATCACTTTGAATATAGAAGTGAATTGATGGTTAGGTGCCTTAGGGTTTTCTAGACTATAACCTTTACTGGAGCATATTGCCAGGTCTTTCTCCTTAAGCACTGCTGGGTGGGTTTGAACCATCAACCTTTTGGTTAGCAGCTGAGCGCTTAACTGTTGTAACACCAGGGCTTCTTCAAAGAGAATTGCCAGAATTTAATTTGGTAAGGAGGGAGCAGTGGTTGTTCAGTAGTAGAATTTTCAACTTACATGATGTAATCAAACCAACTTCCCAAGTTGTGGTTTGATTCCCAAGCATAGCTGCCACCACTTGTCATTGGAGGCTTTCCTATTGCTCTGATGTTGTAAGTTTCAATGGAGCTTCCAGACAAAGACATACTAGGAAGAAAGTCCTGGCAGTCTACTTCTAATGAAAACCCTATGGTCCATTATGGTCTGATCCCATTGTACCGATATAGGGTTGTCATGAGTTGAGGACCAACTGGACAACAGCTGACAACAACAATTTGGTAGGGAGGAATGAATTCTCAAAGGCTTTTGAGTAGGAAAAAGACAGTCTTTCATGCCAAAGTTCTTTGTAGAATCAAAAAATCATGCCAAGTTAAGAAAGAGCTTTGAAGCATCAGCCTTTAGTTTTAACTTTAACATTTAAGAGCCTGCTGCCATCAAGTTGGTTCCAACCCATAGTGACCCTATACGGCAGAGATTAAATCACTTTTTTATCATTTAGTCTCAGAAACCTGAAGAAGCAGTTCTACTCTGTCTTCTCTGTAAGATAAGGATAGTTATTGTATTTCTGCATATAGCGAATAGGTTTCAACCAACCACCTTGTGATTAGTAGCCCAGTGCTTAATCCACTGTGCTACCAGAGATGCTTGTGTTAATTTGAGTCTACATTATTGTTGGGGTTAGCAAAGGTGCAATACATATATTTGCCTTATCTACTCACTCAACCCTAATCCCTTATTAAATTGAGGAAAAACACTGTCATCCTATTAATCTTTGAGAGCCTTGGTGTGGTACTGTAGGATAAGCACTTAACTGGCAACCACACAGTCAGTAGTTCAAACCTACCAGCTGCTTCTTGGAAGCCCTATATACAGGGTCGTTATGAGTCAGAACTGACTTGAGGGCACTTAACAACAACAACAGTATGATGGACAAATTATTTAATCTTTCTAAACCATTGTTTTCTTATCTGTAAGATAAGGATACTTACTGTATGTTTGTGTATAACATGTCCATGTAAATAACACACCTATAACGCGTATAACACACACAGGGAACTAACGTAAGAGGGGGCTGCACAGTTTGTAAAAATCAGATACTGTGTACATTATTTGCATTAAAAATACAGTCTAACTCACAGGGTTATATGACTTACATGATATGGTATTCTAAGGGTGTTATTAAATTATAATCATTTGTTTACATTCTCTTTGTTAAATTCTTGCATGGTTAAAATTCTGAGCAACAATTTTTTTATTTTGTCTTATCAGATACAGTCTTCTTTGCAAGACAAAACCTCTGTTCCTCAGACTACACATTCATGTGAAATACCACCAAATCACCATCAGTTAGCATGTAATCATCAAGAATTAGAACAGTTACAGAGTGTGAAAAATATTCCACATTTACAAATTCTGTGTCCCCCAGGTAAGAAACTAACAAATAAACAACCATAATTGAGAAGCTGGCACCTTAAACCTGTATGAAAATGTTTATGATATCATCATCAATATTGCATATTTGGAAAATACTAAAATCATGCCTAGAAAATTCCAGGTTAGAAATAATCACTGAAGCATATTATTAGGAAGTATGGGTATGCTTTATAACCATAGGTAATATGTACGGTCACATTCAACTTACTTTCATATTGAATGTACATTGGAATGTGGTATGGATATAAAAACCCTATTGCTGCCAAAGCCCGCACTATCAAGTTTTAAACAGACTTGGAAAATAATGCTCTAATCTCCATGCTGCCTATGTGGGTTGGAAAGGTAAGATGGAATAAGGAAGAGATATTTAAGAATCCATAGGTACAGAAATGAAAGTAATATAAATCAGAAATAGTTTACAGTTAAGAAAAGTAGACTAGAAATACTTGCCTACTGTTGGTTCTCGTTTAACAAAAGCGTCTTTCAAGACTGGCTAAATTTTATATTGTTAGATTCATTTGATTGTAGTTATATTGTCTGTTAGTCTGGTCAGAAGTAAAGGTGTACCTCAACCTGGTTTTCCTACGGATGTACTTCTCTGATTATCATGGTCTGAGCCCGAATCTTGAGACCATAGTACTTAGGCCTAGATTAGAAGCAGGTGCATTTATTTTCTCTTTTGCAAATGCTTCCCTCTAAGCTACTCTTTAGTAAATTCTTGTAGTGTGGTGATTGTGAGTTGGGCTACTAGCTTACAGGTCAGTTGTTCCATGGAAGAAAGATAAGGCTTTCTGCTTCCGTAAATACAGCCTTGGAAACCCTGTGGAGAATCACTGTGAGTCGGACCAATTCCACACACATAACCACCACTACTAAGCTACTGTTTGGCTTTCTGAGGGCCAATGGTACTTCTAAGCAGGAGAAATACCTAAGCTGTTTTGCTGTAGCACAGCTTAAGAGGAAAAGAAAATAACGTCATCATTTTG
>NW_006408520.1:21052995-21057628 GCF_000296735.1 Chrysochloris asiatica | reverse complement strand
AAACTGGCATCCGGAACCTTAAACAAGAGTCAAAGCTCTGCAGTTTTTCTGCGGACCACTCTTTCTCTGCTTTTTTGGGGATGGTTTGGCAGAGGAGTTTCCACTGTTTGTCTCTGCTTTCCCCACCCCTCTGTAGTTATCTTTACCCCTAATAAATGGAAAATTTGGATGAAAGCTTAAGAAGTAATAGATTTAAGTAACTTGTTTTCTCTACTATGGTTGATGAAACAAAGCATTTACACTTCTAATTTCTATCCTTTCTGTAGCTATTATTTGGTATTTGATGTCTTCGTTATTCCATTATTGGTGGGGTTTTTTTGTTTTGTTTTAAAACTGGCCACCAGGCCGCAATTTCCTTGGAAACTGCATATTGGTTTAGATCTGCTTTTTCCTAGGTAAGTTACTGGTAGGAGGATAGGATTACCGTAATTGGTTTGGGCTTACCAAGACCCATTCCTGGAGATAAGGTCAGTCTACAAATTAGAGATCTGTTATACAAGGGTAAGTCAGGAACTATTACTTTTAGGGTTTCATTTCATACATGTATGTGTTTATTCTAAGAACGTGATAAAACATTCTTTGTAATCAGTGGATGACTGCTGAGTTCTCTCATTAGTACACTTATCTTAGTCTCATTAGGGTCCCTTCCAAAAACAGTTCCAATCAAAATAGTGGCTTCTAATTGGATCTGCAGGACCAATTAAATTCAAGGAATAGTGGTCAGCTCAGAAGATTATGAAAACTGGGTATTATGGTTTTTTGTTTTGTATTTCAAAAGAGATCATCTTGATAGATTTTCTTGAAGGACCCAGAAGGATTGTAGGAGCTTATTAGGAAGAAGTTTTAATAGAAAATTGTGCTAGTTAGAAAAAAACCAGCAAAATTGCACCAAATTATTGTTTCCCATCAGGACAATGCATCCGGCTCATTCTTCAAAGGTTGAAAAGGCTGTCCTAGGAGGATTTCATTGGGAAACCTTACTCCATTTACCCTGTATCCCGATCCTGCTGCTTCAGGCTTCTTTTTGTTTTGAAAATCCAAAAAACATTGAAAAAGAACACCATTTTGAGTCCCTGTCATTTTGGCATGATGTAAATAAAAGAACACACAATTCTTTAAGTAAGGGTTGGAACGACACTGAAACACTGCCTTCAGAAGTGTGAGATAGTAGATATGTTGAGAAACAGTAGCTTCACATTTCAACATTTAAGGTTTCTATGATTTTGTAGCAACACTTTTTGACTTACCTTGTATCATGAAGACAGATTAAAAGCAATGGATTCTGGTAAGTGAGCCACAATGTCTTCTACAATTTATGCTAGCAAACAAACAAATCATAAAGAAATGCTTATTTTTAGTAAAGCAAGTCTCCAACTAAAAATCATCCAAAAATAGGAATTATTTTGTTTTTAAAGTTTGTGACCTAGAAGGAAAAGAAATCAAATTCAATCCAAGCAAGCATGATTAATTATTATAAAAATGTTTGCATCTAGGTGAGTCTGAACAAGGCTTGAATGACCGTACTGTGATGCATCAGTCTAGTGATGCTGACACAATTGTTGTAGAAACTGAATGTCAAGTTTCTGTGCAGAAGGTAAGAGTAAAGTTACTTTCCTCCCCCCACAAACCTTGAAGAGATTTTAAATTGTGTGCGGTTCACTTACAAATGTTTCTCCCTTTCCCTTCAACCATTGTAAAACATAAATTTCAGGATGGGCTTCTTTTGAAATATACAAAATGCTGTATTATTAAATCATGTTGTCATTTATATAAAATGGTTTGCTAAGCCAAACTGTTCTATGTTAGAGAACTTAGGAAAACTCATTTACATAATGAATCAGTGAGTCCTAATTTATATGCGATTTTGGATCACTAAACCTAATTTTTGTTATTTAAAATGTTTTTAAAAGCCTATGACTAACACCCTTCCCACACCCTATGCTTTGTTTAATTACAAATTCTACAGTGTTGATTTTTGTTAAACATCCTAATGTAAAAACATGTCATAGAAAACTAACTTTTAGAATCTGTTAGGGAGAAATAGAATATTATATGTACTTAATGTTGAACAACATATACTCTAGATGTTTTGAGTAACTCAGGTACAATTATAGGTGAGTGTGATTTTCAAAAAGTGATTATGGAGAGGATATTTACATATCCTTTATTTTTTTGTTACGTAACAAATATTTCAGAAGACATTTTAGCTTTGTTACTGTTGTTAAGTTCTATCTTTTGTCAAGTCATTTTCTACTCATAGTAACCCTATACAAAATTTCCAAGGAGCCGAGTTTGAACCACACCTTGCAGTTTACAGTCGAGTGCTTATCCTGCAACACCACACCAGGGATCTTAAGCTTAATATATTGAAAGTATCATTTAGGTTGTTGTTGTTGTTGTTATGTGCCGTGGAGTGGAGTCGGTTCTGACTCATAGTGACCCTGTGCAGGGTTTCCGAGGCTGTAAATCTTTATGGGAGTAGAAAGCATCATCTTTCTCCCATGGAGCAAGCAGTTGGTAGTTTCGAACTGCTGACCTTGCAGTTCACAGCCCGATTCGTAACCGCTACGCTATCATTTAGGTACACCTAGGAAATCTAACGTTCTGCCGCAAGGAACATACTGCTTTGGCCCTTGTGTATTCTTAATATGCTTGATTTTCTTATTGTTGTACTAATAATTATTATCATAAAAAGCTATGTTAAATCAGGGATTGATCTCTTCTGATAACATGTACAAAGTGCATGAACCAAAGTCGCACCATCCTTGCTTCTAAGGATCGTTTTTGTTGTACTTTTTTTGAGACAGATTTGTGTGTTCTTCTGGCAGTCCATGGTAATTTTGATGGTTTTTGGCAACATCGTATTCAAAGGCATCAATTCGTCTTCACCCTTCCTTATACACTGTGCAGGCTTTGCATGGATATGAGGCATATGAAAATACCATGGCTTAGGCCAAGTGTACCTTAGTCTTCAAGGTGACATCTTTGTTTGTTTGTTTGTTTTTAACACTTTAAAGAGGTCTTTTGCAACAGATTTGTCTAATGCAGTATTTCATATGATTCTTGACTGCTGCTTCAATGGGCGTTGATTGTGGATTCAAGTAAAATGGAATCCTTGACGTCAGTCTTCTTCATTTATCCTGATGTTGCTTATTGGTCTAGTTGTGAGGATTTTTGTTTTATTTTAGAGTGTAATCCGTTCTGAAGGCTGTAGCCTTTGATCTTCATCAGTAAGTGCTTCAAGTCCTTTGCTTTCAGCAAGCAAGATTGTGTTATGAGCATATCACATTTTACTTTTAAATTCTTAAGAGTAGTCTTCTTGATGTATTGTTCAAGTTATATTGTTCATCCATGTGAAACCTCCAGTGGTTTCTAGTTTCTGCTGGCATAATGACCCCAGTCTAGCTTTTCAGTCTTAACTGAAAAGTGCCTTGAAATTCAATGAAACTGAACTACTCATTTCTCCTCAGATACATCTAGTAGTACCTTTGATTATCACTTTTCTTCCATGAAGAATGCCTTCTACTTCATCTCTGCCTGTCAAAAGATTTATCATCATCCTCAATAATACGTGAAAAACTTTGCTGTATTTAAAACCTCCATGTGAACTTTCTCCACTGTTTTAGGGTCAGCCAAAATGTCATTTCAATGAAACAAATTTCATGACACAGAGCAGGAGACCAGGGCTTCATCCTTCCTTTAACATAATATACTACCTAAATATACTACCTGATGTGGTGCTATATAATAAGCACTGGACTGCAAGGTCAGTTTGAACCACAAGGTCGGTGGTTCAGACTTACCAAACTCTCCTCAGAAAACCTATACAGTGTTGCTGTTAGTTGAAACTGACTTGACTATACTTAACAACAACAATAACAACAAATATACTACAGGTATTACCTGCCCTGTTTGAAATCCGTCAAAGCTAAGATTCTTTGACTGATTGATTAGTCAAGTTAACTCAGAAACTGGTATTTAGCTCATTCTGTCAATAAGGGGTAAAATGGAAGTTTTATTGGCAACTTACAGTAAAGACTTATATATGCACATCTAAGTGGCCATAATGAAGGTTGGTGTGTGTGGAGGTGGGAGGGTGGGCAGTAAGTTTCTGAGCCCTTTATTTATTTTCAGGACAGAAATTAAAAGCTCATGGATATAACCATTCATATGTTTTCTTTTGTCTTATATGGGACCCTGAACAAGTTTTATCCTAACATTTCATGGAAGTATATCAAAACAGCACTAGTCATAATTATCCAGGAGATGATATCAAAACAAATTCAACAGAGAATGGTTAAAACTAGGCATTATCTAGTTTTCTTTCCTTAGCCACAGATAGGTAGGCTAATTCCTAGAAAGGCCATTGAGACTTATAATGTCTATCATGGTAGCTAGTAGCCATGTATGGCTACATCCTTGAAATGTAACAAATGAAACTGAAGAATTAATTTTTTTAATCTTACTGATTTTTTTTCAACCAATCATACATTTTGTTCCATCTAAATTATTTAAATACCCTCCCTTCAACAACCATTATTCAGCTTCCTCCCTGTGCCTTCCCTTTTACATCTTATGTTTCACAAATCAACAAAGCAAAAATATTTATGCACATATAAAATAAACAAACAAA
>NW_006408520.1:21050824-21051673 GCF_000296735.1 Chrysochloris asiatica | reverse complement strand
TTACTTGATATTCTAACAGCCATAGTCTGGTGTTTTGTTTTGTTTTTTTTGTTTTTTTTGCTGTTCTTTCTTTCAATAAGAATCTTCTGTTTTCCCAGCCATTCTGGGTTAGTCTGCATGTCTTTTCAATTAGGAATGTCCTGCCTCAGAAGGTTCTTAGGTGGGACTCAGTATTTCACCTAAGGCCCCATACTCCACCAAAGGCTTAACAGAAAACCTATTTCCCTGAATCAATTCTAATTACCATTTTCGCTAATCCAATCAGTTATAGGCTAAAGACAGGTTTACAAGCTTTCTTGCCGGGGACCAGCCTCGACAATTTGTGAGAGCTTGGAGGGGGATACTGAGTCAGTGAAAAACACACACACGGAGTCGATGGGTCGTGAGCCTTAGGCAGATGATGACTTCTCTTTTCTCAAAAGTTTTTTGCTTCTTATATACTGTTAGGATTTCTCTATAGTCATGTACAATCAATTGCAATTTAACTATTACATTCTTTGTGTTCAACAGACATTCAGGTTACAACAAAAAAGAAACATCAGAACACTCTTTTCATTCTTATCGTATCCTGTTCCTTTGCATCCCCTAATTATCCTGATAACATCCGGTTTATCTCCGTAACTCTTTTCGTTCTTCTCTAATCCTCCCAAGAATGTCAAATCAACTTTTAAGCAAAGTTCTATATTTTAACTTGCATTTTTACTCTCATCTATCACTTCTTATAGCTTCATTAATCACAATCCATAATCACAGCAGTATTTTTATAAAAGTACCTAAAGTTTCATAGTCAAAAACAAAGCAGCAATTCCCCTATACTAATAATTTCCCAAAACCTCTAGTTAAATTTCT
>NW_006408520.1:21044369-21050349 GCF_000296735.1 Chrysochloris asiatica | reverse complement strand
CTTCTGACACTTTCTATAATCACCGTTCCCAATACTCATTTCTATCACAATTAAATGTCTATTTTACAATGGTAGACAGGGAAAACCAATGCCCAGAAGTTGTCAAACACCTAAACATTTCTTCCCCTGCTTTACCCATTAACTTAATCCATGTATCCCAGAACACTGTTGTTCCAGGGTTGTGTAAAACTCACTGTTTACCTCGATCCCATTTAGTCCATGCATTCTTCCCTACCTCTTTCCTTTAAATCTACTGATTTTTAATTTATATAAAATTTTAGACTTATGCTCAGTTCAGTTATTGTAAAACTTAAGTATTTTTGGAACAGCTTGGTTATATATACATTTACTTTTTCAGTTACAAATTTTATGGAATGTCAATACAATTCTATATTTCTAATCAAAATATAGCACCTGAATTGAGTGCTTAGTATGAAGTAAAATACCTCAAGTTTTTTATATTAATCACATGTTGAAATGATACTTCTTAATTTTACTTTTTACTGTGATTACTAGAAGATTTTTAATTACATATATTTCTGTTGGGTAGTACTGATCTGGACATGGCATATCTTATTTAAGAACAGTGGTGACAGTCAGTGATTTTTTTCTTCTTAGCTATATCAGGGAGTTCTCAGTAAATTGCAAGCCTTTCTTGTTGTACTTGTATTAAGTTGTTGAATGTATGTTAGTGTACTCTTAGGTACTCACCAACTGCCTGCTGATGGGTGTGGTCCAGAGAAGAGCTTGTCTACCATTCTCTGTTTGCTGTTCATGTAGTTAAGTTCAGGGTGAATTTAACTGATATTGGTTGTTGCTGTTGATCAGGTGTATAGCAGGTAATGTTAACTCTGGCCAGTTGGTGGAGCTAAAGAGGCTGTGGTTGTTCTGAATAGCTACAGTTGCTGTTCCTGTCAGGTGAGGCAAGAAGAGAAAATACTTCACAAGAGAAAAGGGAAATCACAACATCAACAAAAAACAAACCAGCAAACAACAGCAGAAAATAAAGTGATATGCTTTTGCGCCATCTACTGGCCTCTTGCCTTTAAAGCCACCTGAGAAATTTCAAGATGGTCCCAGTGTGTCTCTCTGACCTATAACCAGGTTTTCTTTTTCCTTTTTTCCCCCTTACTCTACATGGCTCCTAGTGAGAGCTAGCCCAGGGCTGGCCAGGGCCAACTTTGCAAATTTGGAGCAGGGCCTGCCAGAAAGGGGGGCTGTTGCTTGCTGTGTTGTTCTCTTTCAATTGTGTACACCATCACCAGGTCCCTGTAGTTCTGCCCACCTGGAAAGGGGAACTTCCCTGGGGGTCTGTGCTCATAGTGATCTTGCCTCTGGTCATCAGGGGAATACAAAGACCCAGAAAATAAAGAGTGGAAAAAAAAAAATCACACCTTGGTCTCTATGTGAGTCATAGGCAGGCTATGGCAACACAAATGTTTTTTGTCTCTTAATGTGCTCACACACTGAAAATGACTGCAGTGGGTCCCGAAGGCTGCCCCAAATCAGAAGTCACCTCCTTTCTTGCCATCTGTTCACCTTTCTCTCCTGGTAAGCACTCGATCGACTTATTTATCTCTTTATTGAAGCTCAGAGTTCCAGTATCATCATCTATATCTGTCTTGTCCAGTTTGCTGCAGAGGGTCCATACAGTTTTCTGCCTAGTCCGCCATCTTGCCCCGCTTCCTGACCAATTCCTCCCATGCCATTCTTATAGCTTATCTTTGCCAAGTATCATGTGTATCTCTATTACACTGCCTGTTTTATTCTGCAGATTGTCATTTAATTAATAGGAAGGAGCTTCAAAATGTTCATGGAAAATGAAATAAAGAGATAATGAAATTTTTCCATGAAATTTTTGAAGCTTCCTCGTATACCTTAAATTGGAATAATTGGCAAGCATACTATTTTTATTTTATTTTAGATGAATAAACATGCTAGATAATCTGTTCTCATACTTTTATATTGTTTATAATCTTTAGCTTAAATTTAATAAAAATTTATGCTCTTTGAAAGTTTAATTTTACCTGTTATTGTATCAAAAATTATTGTCTAAAATTTCAGTGCCATCTGTAGAGATAGACTGAATCACTCATCTTGTTTAGGATATAAAGATCAAGAATGCAGACTCTTGGAAAAGTTTAGGTAAACCAGTCAAAACATCAAGTGTACTGAAATCAACAGATGAGCTTTTCAACCAATTTAGAAAAGCAGCAATAGAAAAGGAAGTTAAAGCTCGAACACAGGAACTGATACAGAAGCATCTGTATCAGAAGCAACTGATACAGAAGCATCTGGAACAGAATTCAAAGGAACTTAAAGTATCTCAAGAAAATCAGAGGTATGCACTTTACTAGATTAAAGGAGGTCTTGGGAAGTGTAGCCATTTATATCAACTATATTAAATTTGTCAAGAGACTGTGATTCAGCTACTCAGTAGTAGTTGGTATTGTTGTTAAGTGCCGTCAAGTCGGTTCTGACCCATAGCAACCCTGAACAGGGTTTCCGAGGCTGTAAATCTTTATGGGAGCAGAAAGCCTCATCTTTCTCCCGCGGAGCAGCTGGTAGTTTCGAACTGCCGACCTTGCGGTTCACAGCACCATTCATAACCACTACGCTACCAGAGCTCCTTACTTAGTAGTACAAAGAGCATATTATAATGACTTAAAAGAATACATTTTTATTGACCTTTTTCTAAGTTGTAATTTCAACTTTGAAGAAGATAGAAATAATCAGGGATTGCTAACTACAAAGTCAGTGGTTCAAACCCATCAAGTGACTGTGTGTGAGAGAGAGAGAGATGAGGCTTTTTGATCCTGTAGAGATTTATAACCCTGGAAACCCTATACAGGGTTGCTATTAGTCAAATGGACTCAGTGACAGTGGCAGGGGCCATGTTTATAACCGTCAGTGTGTTTGACTCCACTGTTGTGTCTGTTAAGTCAGTCTGTCTCTTTAAGGGTTTCTCTAACTTTTGCAGCCCCTCTACCAAACACGATGTCCTTTTCTAGTGACCAATTTGTAAAAATACCATTATTTGACAGAAATATCTTAATGTTGTTTAATATGTAAAAAGGAAGTGATATGCCTCTGTCACAGATTTCCAAATATTTTTTTCTGTGTTAATATAGATTACCCTATGTAAAGTTTGATACTTAAAATGTCATAATGTGTCAGAATAGATGTCTAGAACATTGCTTTATGTTTGTCATTGACTAGAACATATTTTTATAATAAAAACTTTCATGGGACTTGAAGCCTACTTTGAGCTGTGCTTTGTTTCTTTAAGGAACCATAGTGAAGGCTTGACTCTAAAATCTTTTTCAAATAAATTGCAAAACAAATGTCATGGAGAAGAACAGAAAGAACACCAGCAGTCATTGGAAACTCAAGATAAATGTGAATTCTGGCTTCTGAAAGATCGTAATTTAGCAAGGGAAAGAGAGCAAGAGCGGAGGAGGAGAGAAGCAGTAAGTGAACTTCTGTTTACTAAAGCTAACAGAGGAAGGATTTAATAGAGCAATGATTCTTTTTATATTAAAAGAGAGATTCAGGGTGGCCTTTCAGTAATAGTAGTTACCTTTTTAGTGAGGCTTTAAAATCTGAGCCCAAAATAAATAGTTGAGGTAGTCAAAAGAAGCAAATAATAGTGTAATAAGTTATACAGCATCAGTCTAGGATCTATTGCACTGTCTGGGCTCAAATACTGTTCAAATACTACCATTTACTCGGGTACATACCGAAGAGTAACCTACTGTTCATTTATGTTCATGTTCATTCACGTTCTTCTTAATACCCACTTCATCAACATTGAGAATTTTCTCTCTTACTTAGAAAGAGGCCAACCTTGTTCTTAGTGTTCTTGTATGTTTTAGTTTTTACTTACCATACAAAGTGTTTTAAGAAAAGTCAAGTCGTATTTGAGCAGAAATAAAAAATTATGAATGTATATTAGGAATTGTATTCATTTTGTACCACCCATTATAAGATTTCATAATAATGTTTATATAGTGTACCTAAGGCATCAAAATGTTAAGTAACATTTGTTTAAAATTTTACCTTTTTTTACAGATGGCTGGTACCATTGATATGACCCTTCAAAGCGACATCATGACCATGTTTGAAAACAACTTTTATTAAAACTCCATTTTCTAATTATCCATCAACCCTAAATGAAATAAGATTATAAAATGTAGATGACAAAATGATTGCTTTCAGACATCAAGATACCATTCTTATACTGTATTTTGACTGCTCTAAAATGATTAAACAATTTTCAGCTACATTTTTAAATAGCTATATGTTCATTTTTTAATGACATAATTTATAGGCCCTTTTATAATTTTGATCCCAAAATATTGAATAAATTCCCAGATGTTACTCATTCTATAAATATGTATCTATGTATTGTAGACCTTGTTCTAAGTAATGAAATTCCAAAAAACGATAGTCCCCACTTGTCTAAAAATGAATATGAAGAGGCATATCAAAAGTAAAGAGAGACTTAGTTCCTGTTGAGTTTTTGAATAAAATTTTGGCCTGCTTTCAAAAATATTTAGATCTTCTAGCAAATAATACTTGGATCCCTTGAGTGTTCATTTTTTGTAAGATTTTATGCTAGTTGTATATTCAAAATATTTAAATTTAAATTAAAGACAGTATTCCCCATGATTTCAAAGATAGTAAATTTAAGGCAAAATAACTACCAGTAAATATTATAGGTAAGTTTCTATAGGAAGTTATAAGATATTTCTTAATATGCATATATGATAGTAATGAGTGTTTAAATATTCTGTAAAATATTGATCTTATGTTAAAATTATGTATATATCATGTTTATCAGCTGTATGTATTTTTAAATTTTGAAATCTTGGCGTGTAACATATGTTTCAGGCATAATTCTCATTCCATCTAAATTTAGAGTCTCTTTATACATTTGTACATATATATGTATATATAGAGAGAGCATTTTCTTGGTTTCATTTATATTTATAATCAATATGATAAATTTCTAAAATATCTTTTAAACTTTCATCCATTTAAAAAATATAATGAACTAGTGACTAAATGGTGCTGTTACTATGGAGTAGAACCAGATTTAAAGTCACTTAATTAAGTAAGTAAATGAATTAAAGTGAACCGTTCTTCCTATTCACATGTATATTTTAATGAAGAAATCAATACAAGCATACCTCAGCAATATTGTGGGTTGGTTTTAGATCACTGCAATAAAGTTAATATCATAATAAAGTGAGTTGCATGAATTTTTTGGTTTCCTAGTGCATATAAAGTTATGTTTATTGTCTATACTGTAGTCTATTGAGTATATAGTAGCATTCTGAAAAAGTTCCAAATATTGTGAGAATTACCAAAATTTGACACAGAGACATGAAGTGAGCACATGCTGTTGGAAAATGGACTCCAATATCTAATGAGATATCAGGGATACATAGTGGTCATCTAGGTGATGAGATTATAAGTGTATCATTTTCTTAGACATCTCAGTATATCCAGGCTCTTTTTTTGTTTTTATTGTTTTATCGTGAATTATGTGATGGTTTACATGGGAGAACATTAGTTTTACATTCATCCTATCGTATATTGTTTCATTGCCATGGTTAAAATCCCCTCCCTGCATCATCAACCAGGCAAAGGGTATAGCCTGAAAGCCTTTCCCTCTCTGTGTCTAAAGTCCCCAACTGCTCCATCTCTCCAAGTCATCGTCTCTGCCTCCATCTCAGGCATCACTGCTTCTCTGGGTAGGCGCCTGCTCTCTGCTCTTCTCCCTTGATGGTTCAGGTTCTTTTTTAATATTACATATGTACTACTTTTAAATAAGGAAAAAATTCTATTTTGAAGCGAAAGAATGAAAATACTAAATAAGAATTTGCTTCTGTCAGAAACACAGGATATATCAAATTTCTCAACAACTGCCTTTTAATAACTAGTAAAGCCTAGTAGTTATTTATAGTTAGTTATA
>NW_006408520.1:21027545-21036119 GCF_000296735.1 Chrysochloris asiatica | reverse complement strand
GTTTGAACCAACTCAATGGCACTTATTTAATAACAACAACAATGGCTAATGTTCATGAACATTTCTCCATATATTTGTTGGCTGCCTGGATGTCTTCCTTGGTGAAATGTCTGTTTATGTCCTGTACCCATTTTTTCAGTTGGGTTGTTGGTCTTTTTCTTGTATAGGTTTAGTTTTCTATAAATTTTGAGATATTAGTCCTTTGTCTGATATGTCATTGAAAAAAATTTTTGCCCAGTCTATGGGTTCCCGTTTTAATCTTTTTTTTTTTTTTTTAGCCTCGTCTTTTTCATGACACCCTAAAACTCAGTGGGGTCTCTGGACTTAGCAGCTGTGTTGGAGAAGGGGCCCTGACACTCCCTAAGGCAGGGCACTGAAAGAAGGCACTGGTGAGGGGGCTTCAAGCCCCTCCCTTATTCATATAAATTGGGAAGGATGGAGGGAGTCCATCCTTTACAACCTGTAGGTAAAGGAAAGGTGAACAAGGGGCCTGATGCTGAGAACTAAGAAAGAAACCATCAGGTCTGAGGATTTGCCCTCCTCCCCTCCCCCAACCTGGGCAGCAAGAGTGGTCTGGGGACACTGAAGGCCCACGCTTTCCTGCATCCAAGCCTCCATCTCCTCTGCCTTCTAACTTGTACAAAGTTGATAATCACCACTCTGGGTGATGTAGCAGACCCAGGGCAGGACCTGGTTACCACTTTTCTCCCTTTTTAATCTTGTGATGCACATAAATTTCTCTTTTTTAGGAGGTCGCAGTCATCTATTTTGTCTTCTACTGCTTGTGTGGTTTTTATAATGTCTGACAACATATATATGCCATGTATTAAAGCCCCTAAGTTTGCCCCTAGTTTTTTGTTGATGATCTTTATAGTTCGTTGTTTTACTTTTAGATCTTTAATCGATACTAAGTTAAACCCTCAAGTCCAAGGTTTTTGTTTATTCACTTGGGAAAGCTCAAAACCGTATTAAATCTACCTGCCTATTCTGAACCCATGATACTAAATATAGTTAGAGAAAAACATACAATTATGCTAAAAATCTGATTTCAAGAGACCTCTTAGTGTTGCTCAAATTTTTATGTTTCCATGGTCCATTTAAGAGCTCTGGTGGCATATTGGGTTATGGTTTGAGCTGCTAATCCTAAAGTCAGAAGCTCAAGTCCACCAGCCACTCGGTGGGAGAAAGATGAGGCCTTCTGCTCCTGTACAGAGTTCCTGCCTCAGAAACCAGCCCCATGGTTCATTTGCTCTTCTTAGAATGACAACTCTTCAATGCCTCCTTTTTGCTCAGTTCTCCAAACAATACTGTCTCTGAACTACCATGCTCACTCTGAACTACCTATTCCTTGCTGCTTTTTTCATTGAAATAGCAAAAGCAATCTGAAGAGGCCTTCCACATGCTTCCACTACCATATTCACTAGCTTCACTGCTCCTATCCTCTGCTCTCCCTTTTTGTTATTAGGTGTCATCGAATCAATTCTAACTTAGTGACCCTGTATATGACAGAATGAAGCAATGCCTGGTCATATGCCATCCTCATAATTGCTACTTACATTTGAACTCATTGTTGCTGCCATTGTGTCAGCCCTTCTCATTGGAGGGCTTCCTCTTCATCACTGACCTTCTACTTTACAAAATATGATGTTCTTCGCTAGGGACTGATTCCTCCTGATAACAGTCCAAAGTATGTGTGAGAAGATGTCCCACCATTCTTGCTTCTAAGGAGCATTCTGGCTATTCCTCTACCAAGATAGATTTATTTATTCTGGCAGTCCATGGTATATTCAGTTTCTTCACTAACACCATAACTCCAAAGCATCAATTCTTTTACAGTCTTCCAAATATATTGTCCAGCTTTCACATGCATATGAGGCTATTGAAAAATACTATGGCTTGGGTGAGACACACTAGTCCGCAAAGTGACATCTTGCGTTATAACACTTTAATAAGAGTTTTTTGCAGCAGAGTTGCCCAATGCAATAAATCATATGTTTTCTTGACTGCTGTTTCCATGGGCATTGATTGTAAATCCAAGTAAAATGAAATCCTTTACAACTTCAATCTTATCTCCATTTATCACAATGTTACTTGACATATCCTTTTGGCTGTGTTATGAGATTTTTTATTTATGTTAAAGTATAATCCACACTGAAGACTGTAGTCTTTGATCTTTAGCAGTAAGTGCGTTCTCATCACTTTCAGCAAGCAGGGTTGTATCACCTGTAAATCACAGATTGTTGATGAGTCTTCCTCTGATCTTAATGCTGAATTCCTCATAAAGTCAGTTTTTTTTACTATTTGCTCAACGTAAAAGTTTAGTAATTGTGATGAACAGATATAACCCTGTTATATACCTTTTCTGATTTCTTCGAACATTTACCTCTTGGTCTATGTACAATTTCTGCATAAGCTCAATTAAATGTTCTGAAATTCTCATCCTGTGCAATGTTATCTATAATTTGTTAATATCCACACAGTTGGATGCCTTTGCAATGTTATCCCATACCCTTTTCTGAACCTGGCTTGAAATTCTGGCATTTTCCTGATGATGTACTTCTACAACAATTTTTTAAATGCCACAATATTTTACTTGTGTGTGATATTAGTGATATTGTTTGATAATTTCTGCATTTTATTGGACTTCCTTTGGTTGGAATGGGCACAAATATGAATCTCTTCCAGTCAGTTAGCCAGGCTCAAACGTGGCAACAATTGTGAGGTTGGCTTAGGACCAGGCAATGTTTCATTGCTCATAGGGTTGCTATGAGTCAGTACCAACTTAATGGCACATAACAACAACAACATACAGTTGAGAACCTTTCCATAGTCAATAAAACATAAAACACATCTTTCTGATATTCTCTGTTTTCAACCAAGAGCCATCTGATAGCAGCAAATATATTCCTAGTGCTATATCCTCTTGAATCCAGCTTGAATTTCTGGCAGTACCATGCCGATATAGGAGTCCTGATGTGGTGCTGTGGGTTTTTATCAGTTTGAAGTGCAAGGTCACTGTGAGTTGGAACCAATTTAATGGCTTAGCAATAACACCCTGTCAATAAACTGTTGTAGCCATTTTTTTAGTTATCTTCAGCAAAATTTTACTTGAATGTGGTATTAGTTATTGCTCAAGACCTTGAAAATATCCTATCTAACTTTAAACACTATCTCAAAAACAGATTTTATGCACTAAACACTAATTACTGAAGCTCAGACAAGTTGTGGGATGACATCATGAACATTATACTTGAAAAAAGCCAAAAGTCATAAAAAGGAATGCAAAAAGGACCAAAGTAGATATCAGAAGAGATTCTGAAACTTGCCCTTGAATGTAGTTGAAGCTAAAGCGACTGGAAGAAATGGTGAAAATCTCTGAACAGAAAATGTCATTGGGTTGGACAGTTCGAGAGAAAAATTCAAGTATTACAGTGACATTTGTGAAGATCTAATTAGGTCCAACTCAAAATGAGAAGAACACTCAGCATTTCTCAAGTTGAAAGAATTGAAGAAAAAATTCAAGCCTCAGATTGCAATGCTGAAGAATTCTGTGGACAAAATGGAGACTTGGTGTGGCGCTGTAGGATAAACACTGAATTGCTAGCTGCAAGGTCATTGGTTTAAACCCACCAGCTGCTCCTTGGATACCTTATACGGGTTCATCTAGGAGTCAGAATCAACTTTACGGCACTTAACAACAACAGCAACAACATGGGCAAATACTGAACAATTCAAGCTTCCCTGAAGGCATTAGTGAAAAACAAAACTCCAGAAATTGATAGAATACCAATTTAAGGGTTTCAACAAACTCACAGCACTGGAAGTACTCACTCGTCTATGCCAAGAAATTTGCAAAACTTGGCCAACCTATTGGAAGAGATCCATATATGTTATGTGCTCATTCCAAAGAAAGATAACCCAGCAGAACACAGAAAGCATCATTAATTTCATATACAATTACAATTTGCTAAAGATCATTCAAAAACTGTCGCAGCAGTGCATTAACAGGAAGCAGCCAGAAATCCAAGCCAGATTCAGAAGAGCACATGAAGTGAGTGACACCATTGCTGACATCAGAAGGACCTTGGCAGAAAGCAGAGAATTTCATAAAGATGTTTACTAGAGTTTTATTAACTATGCAAAGGCATTCAGATGTGTGGACAAACTATGAATAACATTACAAAGAATGCAAATTCCAGAGCGTTTCATTGTTCATGCAGAAAGTGCACACAGGCCAAGAGGCTGTCGTTTGGACAGAACAAAGGGATTCTGAATGGTTTAAAATCAGGAAGCATGTGTCAAGGTTATATCCTTTCCTGGCAGCATAATGCACTGGACCACAAAGTCAGTTTGAACCACAAAGTCGGTGGTTGAAACCCACCAGCTGCACCTCGGAAACCCTATACAGGACCACTATGAGTCAGAACTAACTTGACAGCACTTAACAACTACAACATTCAATCTGTATGCTGAGAAAATAATCCAAGAAGCTGGACTCTGAAGAAGGACATGTCATCAAGATAGAAGACTCATTAATAACTTGCAATTTGCAGAAGACACAATCTTGCTTGCTGAAAACTAAGAGGATATGAAGCACTTACTGATGAAGACCAAAGAGTACAGCCTTCAGTATGGATTATACCTCAACATAAAACTCATTACAACTGGTCCAATACACAATATCAGGATGATCTGAGAAAAAAAGTTTTCAAGGATTTCAGTTTACTTGGATCCATAATCAATGCCAGCTGCTCCTCAGAAACCCTCTACAAGGTCGCTATCAATCAGAACAGACTCGATGGCACTAAACAACAACATATCCATGCCCATGGAAGCAGCAGTCAAGAAATCAAATAACACAACGGACAAATCTGCTGCAAAATATATTTTTTAAGTGTTAAAGAGCAGAGATGGCAATTTTACAACTGAAGTATGCATGATACAAACCACCATATTTTCAATTGCCTCATATACATATGAAAGCTGGTCATTCAGTAAGGAAGACTAGAGAAAACTTGATGCCTTTGAATTATGGTTGTTGTTATTGTTGTTAAGTGCTGTTGAGTTGGTTCCGACTCATAGCGACCCTGTATAGGGTTTCCGAGAAGTGGCTGGTAAGCTTGAACCACCAACTTTGTGCTTCAAACCGACCTTGTAGTCCACAGCACCACACCAGGACTCCTTGAATGATCGTATTGATGAGGTACATCAAATATAACATCGGTGGTGGTGGTGGGTGGAGTCAGTTTTGACTCATAGCACAAGGTTTCTGAGACTGTAAATCTTTACGGGAGCAGAAAGCCTCAACTTTCTCCCACAGAATTGCTGGTAGTTTTGAACTGCTGACTGTGAGGTTAGCAGCCCAACTCGGAACCACTATGCTACCAGAGCTCCTTAAATATATCATTACCTGCCAGAAAACAAACAAATCTTTCTTGGAAAAAGAACAGCCAGAATGCTCCTTAGAAGTGAAGTATCTCATACTTTTGGACATTGTTATCAGGAGATTTGGTGAATTATACACTAATGACTGAAGATGCGAAGAGTTGTGGGATGACATCAAGAACATAATACAGGACGAAAACAAAAGGTCATTAAGAAGATAAGGAAGAAGTAAAAGACCAAAATGGATGTCAAAAGAAACTGAAACTTGCTCTCTAATGTAGAGATGCTACAGCAAATGGAAGAAATGAGGTGAAAGAGCTGAACAAAAAAATTTCAGAGTAGCTCTAGAAGACAAAGTCAACTATTACAATGAAATGTGCAAAGACCTGGAGTTAGAAAACCAAAAGAGAAAAACACAATCAGCATTTCTCAAGCTGAAAGAACTGAGGGAAAAATTCAATACTCAACTTGCAATATTGAAGTATTTTATGGGCAAAATATTGAATGATGCAGAAAACATTAAAAGAAGATGAAAAGAATACATAGAGTCACTATACAAGAAAGAAATGGTCAACATTCAATCATTTCAAAAGGTAGCATATGATCAAGAGCCAATGATACTGAAGGAAGAAATCCAATGTGCACTGAAGGCAATGGCAAAGAACAAGGCTCTGGGAAATGATGGAAGGAAAAATTGAAATCTTTCAACAAAGTCAAACAGCACTGGAGGCACTCACTCATCTATGCCAAGAATTTGGAAGATAGCTACCTGGCCAACTGATTGGATGAGATTCATATTTGTGCCCATTCCAGAGAAAGGTGACCCAACGGAATGTAGAAATCATCAGACAATATCACTAATATCATATGCAAGTAAAGTTTTCCTAAAAATAATTCAAAAACAGCTGCAGAAGTACGTTGACAGGGAACTTCCATAGGTTCTGCCAGCTTTAGATGGGGATTTAGAACGAAGGATGTCACTGTGACGTCAGATGAAATCAGAGAATACTAGAAAGATGTTTACCTGTGCTTCACTGACTACACAAAGGCTTTCAATTGTGTAGATCATGACAAGCTATGGGCAACATTGTGGAGAACAAGTATCCTGGGACAGTTGTTCGAGGAGAGAACACTTCCTTATCATTTTATGAGGCCAGTGTTACTTTGATACTAAGCATAAAGACTATACCAAAAAAAGCAGAAAAGACCAATAGCTCTGATGAACTTAGCTACAAAAATGCTTAACAAAATACTAGCAAACCAAATGTAACAAAGTAAAAGAACAATTGCATGCCATGATCAATGGGATTTATTCAAGATACACAAGTCTGTTTCAACATTTGAAAATCAATTAATGTAATCTAACCTATCAACAAACTAAAGAAGAAAAATTATTTGATCATATCAATTGGCACCGAAAAGCATTTGATGATATTTGACACTCATTTATGATAAACTCTTAGAGTGTAGGGAAACTACCTCAACTTATTGTTGTTGTTAAGTGCCGTCGAGTCGGTTTCGACCCATAGCGACCCTGAACAGGGTTTTTGAGGCTGTAAATCTTTACGGGAGCAGATCGCCTCATCTTTCTCCCGCGGAGCAGCTGGTAGTTTCGAACTGCTGACCTTGTGGGTTGCAGCCCGATTCGTAACCACTACGCTACCAGAGTCTACAGCTAATTGTGTATTTAACCCAATTCTTTCTCCCTATAATTGAGACCAAGGCAAGACTTTCCACTTTCACCATTCAGCATTCCACATAACACTAGAAGTTCTAGTTAACACAATAAGCATGAAATGCAAATAAAAGGCATGCAGATTGGAAGTCAATAAATAAAAGTTTTTGTTGTTGTTGTTGTTTGGTTGATTGATTTCATTATCTAGAATTTTCAAAGCAATGTTAAATAATAGAAGTAATCGCAGTCATTCATTCTTACTCCCAGTGTACAGGACTCACCATAAGCTTCTCAGTTTTGTTAACTGTAATGTTTAAGCAGTTTCTTTCTGTCTGAATGCACATATGCAGGATTAAATCCTGCAAAAGAAAGACGTGTACAGGATTTAATGCCTAAAACCACAAAATAGTTAAGAAATAAAGAAAGGATCTAAATAATTGGGGGAGAGAGAATTACCACATTCAAGTGATTGAAAAAAACTAATCTAGTAAAGATATCAATTCTTTTTAATAAACATTCTATAAAAATCCCAGCAAGGTTTTTTGTAGACATGGCAAACTCATTATACAATTTATATGGTATGGCAAAAGCTGTAGAAGAACAAATAAAAAAATCTTGATGAAAGAATAAAGTGATAGGAATGACTCAATGTAAAATTAAGGCAACAGTTCTTAAGAAAGTATGGTATTAGTTAAGAGGTAGACATAAAAATCAATGGAATGGGATGAAATAGAGAATCCAGAAATAGACCAATACAAAGATGCCCAATTTTTGACAAAGGTGCAAGTCAATTGAGGAATGATAGCCTCTCTTTAAAAGTTTTATTGTGAATTGAGTGAAAGTTTACAGGGCAGATCACCAGTTTTACATTCAACAAATCATATACCTTGTTTCATTACAATAATTATAATCCCCTCCATTAGATAACAGTATTTCTATCTATTCACTTTAGCTTTTTTTTTTTTTTTTTAAACACTCAGGTGTATATATAATAATTCACACCACCAAAGGGCACTTTCCTCACTGCCAGCTCCTAGTCCCTCTCTTCCCATGAATCTGGAGTCCTCAGCTGCTCCCACTCTCCATGTCCACATCTCTGCCTCCATCTCTGGTGTCGCTGCTTCTCTGGATAAGGTCTTTCATTCTGCTTGTGCTCTTCTCCGTTGATGGTCCTAGGGTCCTCTGTTTCTGGACAGTAAGACTCCCCCATTTTTGTTACAAAATTTCTACCTTTACATTGTGACAGTCGCAATTAGTCATGATAACGATTACTCACTATTGAATCATAAGAATCTTATCCCCATCTCTTTTAACCAGACCCACCACAGCAAGACAGACAGACAACTATCAACACTCGTGGAAGTAGCAGTCAAGAGATCAGATGACGTATTGCACTGGGCAAATCTGCTGCACAGGAACTTTTTAAAGTATTGAAGAGCAAAGATGTCAGCTTGAGGACTAAGGTGCGCCTGACCCAGGCCATTGTGTTTTCAGTAGCCTCATATGGATGCGAA
>NW_006408520.1:21008979-21026978 GCF_000296735.1 Chrysochloris asiatica | reverse complement strand
TAGGTAGCCAATATCTAAGTTGCGCGTCCCTATCTACCCTGTGTACAGAGGGGATAGCATTGATACTTGATGTGAAGACTCCTTCCCTCTCTGTTGGTATTTAGAGTTACTACGTAGTGGCTACAAATCGGGCTGCAAACCTTAAGGTCAGCGATTCGAAACTACCAGCTGTTCCGTGGGAGAAAGATGAGGCTTTCTATTCCCGTGAAGGTTTACAGCCTGGGAAACCCTGTACAGGGTTGCTATGAGTCGGTTTCGACTCCACCACCACCTCCATGAGTATAGGTCAAGTTCATCAAATTGTAGCAATTTATCCTCGTTTCCTTTCCCCCCAAAATTTTTTTTTGGGTTTTCCTTAATCTTCCTCTAGTCGAGTTCTGATTATCAAGCCATTGAGGCTAGGTCAAATGGGTATATGCAACTTTGGGTGTTCTTGTGCATTTCCCCTCACTTCATATCAGTTGGATGCTTCACTCAGCTCTAATCCTCTATGGTTATGTCCTTTTCCATGGGCTCAGGTTTCCCCTGGTCTCACCATACTGTGGACCAACCAGCCCTTCCTTTTCTCTCTCTCATCTCCAGGTCAATAGGAGTCTATTGACTGTGATTGAACTCGGCCCATTTCTTCATTGCTGCCTTTCCCCTCTTCCACTCACCAGTAGACCAATGTGGTTGTCAGCAAGCTTACATGCCTGCTCATGTGTTCACTTTGAGTTTCAGTCTCAGAGGGGAGTTTGTCCTGAAGGAACTTGATTGTTGTGTCTTGATGGCTTCCGGCTAACAGCTCGCTTATTCTCGTAGTAGCCAGTCATGCTGCCGTTTTTGTTTTGTTTTTTTCCTGATGATCTTTCTTTGAAGGTGTATCTTCTGTTGCTCTAGCTTTTCCAGGCTGGTGTGCTTGTCCTTTCTAGTGGGAATGTCCCACCTATAAGTTTCTGGATGGGACTAAGGATTCCACCTAAGGTCTTATGCACTGCAAAGTCTCTGCCAGAGGCCTATTTCACTGGGCAACTTGTAGAACCCCTTTTAGGTATTCTAATCAGTTATAGACTGAAGATGGGCTTACAAGCTTTCTGTAATCATGTTTCCTGACATTCCTTTCTATCTCACTCAAGTGTCCATTTTACAGTAGTAGGCAAGGGAAACTAATATTCATAAGACAGCCAAGCATCTTAGTATTATTTCCCCTCTTCAAATTATGTATCCCTGTATCACAGAGCCCTGTTGTTCCAAAGTGAGCATACATCACTATTTACCTCTGTCCTGTCTCAGTGTTCCCCTATCGATAGCCTTTTTAAACAAATGGTGTGGGATCAATTTGATATCTCTGAGGGGCTGCGGGGGAGAGGGGAGCTAAGTGTTGACCTAAGTCTCAAACACTTTATACAATAACTCTAAAATGGATCATGGTCTGAAATAAAAACTATAAAAATTTTATAAGAACATAGGATAAAAGCTCCAGGCTCTTGATAGGCACAGAGTTTTTAGACTTAACACCAAAAGCATGATCCATAAATGGAAATATTGATGAATTAGACTGCATAAAAATTAAAACCTTTCTCTTTTCAAAAGCCAAAGTCAAGAGAAATGAAAGATAAACTAAGGACTGGGATAAAATATTTGAAAGCCACAAATCTGAAAATGTACTACTATTTAAAATATACAAGGGTAAGTCAAAAAGTATTGCTACAAAATCATGGACACTTTTATTAAAAATAGCAAAATGTGAAGCTATTGTTTACACTTCTAAAGGCATTGTTTCCATCTCTTTAACCCTTCCCCCAAAGAATTCTGCACTCTTCAATTTACACCACTTCAAAATGGCGGTTGGGACACCCATAAGTACCTCAAATCATGTTTCTTTTCATTTCTTTGAGTTTTGTGAATAAAAATAAGTCTGAAGGCACAAGATCAGACTGTAGGGTACATGGGGTAAGGTTTCCCAATGAAATTCTTTGCTACTGTCAGAAGAATGAGCAGGTACATTGTCGTGATAGGAAATAATCTGTCAGCACAACTTTCCTGGCTTTTTTCTCACCAATGAAGTTTTCTATTTTCTTTCTTAAAACTTCTTCCTAATAAAGCTTTCTAATCATCCTGTGTTCTTTGAGAAAAAAAAAATTATTTAAAAAACAGTCAACATATCCTTCTGAGTTGACCCCTTTGCCTTGAATTTAACTGGTCCAGCAGATCCCCTTAGAAGCCACGTTTTGATTGGACCTTTTTTGGAAGGGACCCTAATGAGTCTGCTACAAGTATATTTCTGAAAGAACTTGTCTGCAGTCATTCACAGATTTCTGAGACATATTTAGACAGGTTTTGCTTGGACTAAACCCATGCATATCTGAATTGGAGCCCTAGTAACCCTAGTAATTTAGAATTACCCTCATATAAAGAACTCCCCAAACACAACAGTTAAAGTAATAATAATAATTAGAAAATGGGCAAAAGATGTTAACAAAAATTTCACCAAAGCAAATATACATATGGCAAATAAAGACATGAAAAGATAATCAGCATCATTAGTGAAGCATAAAGCCTAAAATTAATATGCAGTATAAAGTGTTACCTTGTCATCTTTGAGCCTCTTAGGACCCCAAAAGCCTAAGCATGAGTTCCCCTGCTCTTACCAAATATGGCTCCTCACTCAGTGTTTTAGTTATCTAGTGCTGCTATAACAGAAATACCCCAAGTGGATGGCTTTAACAAGCAGGAATTTATCCCCTCATAGTTTACAAGGCTGGAAGTCCAAATTTAGAATGCCAGCTGTAGGAGGCGGCTTTCTTTCTCTTCACTCTGGGGAAAGGTTCTTGTGTGCTTTCAGCATCTCCATTGGAGATCTCCATACACCTTGGTATCAGTCTTCCCTGGATCCAGGAGCTTCACAGATCAAGGACCCCAGGTCCAAAAGAGACACTCCACACCTGGCTCTTCTATTTTGTCAGTAGTAGGTTCCTCTCCTCTGCTCACTTTCATTTTATATCCCATAAAAGATTAACTCAAGATACAATCTGATCCTGTCCATTGCATCCCACCTCATTAACATCATAGAACTGAGATTACAACACAAAGGATAATTACATCTGATCAGGGTTGATCACAGTTCACATCATGATGGCAAGTGCATTATATTAAATCTCGTCATGGAAGTGATAGCTACATCATAACTGCTAAATCTATAAAAATACTGGCTCAGCCAAGTTGACACCAAACCTTCGTTCTCACACATGGCTAGTTCCTCTATTAGCTAGACCAACTACATTATATCTGGCCCTCAATTAACAGTGTTCACTTCCTTGCCCAGCCCAATCTAATTTTTCCACAAGAACCAGGATAACTCAACCTCTTGTTAGTACAAAGTCTGCCTCCAACAGTCCCTGCTTTGTCACTCTGCTCCTGAATGCAGTCCCCATGTGGTCCTGCATGGTGGGCAGTGTCCTCCTTTGGGCTGGGAGCATATGTGATTCATGAACTACTGTCATATTCATCTGTCTAAAGTCAGTTGTCACACCAGTATGTCCTGCCAATCCCAGAATCCTAGGATGGAACACTCTCATACACATGAACAAGATGATGATGAGATAAACAAAATAATTAGCCATCAGTGAACTGTAAATTTAAACCATAATGATGCTTTACTACAAACCCATCAGAATGGTTAAAGTAAAAAAATAAAAGTAACAACAAACATGCTGGTTAGGATGCAGAGAAATTGAATCAGTCAAAATTGTTGATGGGAATGTAAAATGATGCAGTCTTGCAATTATAAACATCCAATTACCATGCTGTTGTTAAATACCATCGAGTCTCAACAAAACCCTAATCAGCAGAATCCAACAGCACATCAAAAAGATACTACATCATTATCAAGTGGGATTCATATCAGGGATGCAAGGATGGTTTAACATTAGAAAAACGAACAACATAATCCACCATATAAATAAGAAAAAAGAAAAGAACCACATGATCATATCGATGGATGCAGAAAAGACATTTGACAAAACCCAACATCCATTCCTGATAAAAACCCTCAAGAAAGTAGGAATTAAAGGGAAATTCCTCAACATAATTAAGAGCATATATACAAAACCAACAGCCTACATTACTCTCAATGTAGAGAAACTGAAAGTCTTCCCTCTGTGAACAGGAACCAGACAAGGATGCCCTCTGTCACCACTCCTATTCAATATTGTGCTGGAAGTCTTAGCAAGAGCTATACGGCAAAACGGGGAAATTAAAGGCATCCAAATTGGCCAAGAGGAAGTAAAACTCTCCCTATTTGCAGCTGATATGATCCTATACATGGAAAACCCCAAAGACTCAGTAAAAAACCTACTAGACCTCATTGGAAGATTCAGTGAAGTGACAGGATATAAGATCAACATACAAAAATCAGTTGGATTCCTCCATACCAATAATGACGACACTGATAAGGACATTAGGAAAGCAATACCATTTACAATAGCCACGTAAACAATGAAATATCTAGGAATAAATGTAACCAGAGAAACAAAGGACCTATACAAAGAAAACTACAAAACACTACTACAAGAAACCAAAAGGGACTTAAAAAATGGAAGAATGTACCATGCTCCTGGATAGGAAGACTTAATTTTGTGAAAATGTTAATACTGCCCAAAGCAATTTACATATATAATGCAATCCCAATCCAAATTCCAATGACATTCTTCAAAGAGATGGAAAAGACAATTACAAACTTTATATGGAAAGGAAAGAAACACAGGATCAGCAAAGCACTGCTTAAGAGGAAGAATAAGGTTGGAAACCTCTCACTCCCCGACTTCAAAATTTATTACATGGCGACAGTGGTCAAAACATCTTGGTACTGGTACAATGAAAGATACATTGATCAATGGAGCAGAATCGGGAATCCAGAAATTAACCCATCCACATACAGCCAACTGATTTTTGACAAAGTACCTAAATATAGTACACGGGGAGGAGATAGTCTCTTCAACTGGTTGATTATTCTAAGTGTTATTGTTCCTCTCACAGATGTATTGTTTGGTTGAAAATTGAGCCACAGGGACATATATGTCTATTCTTATACCAGTAAATATTATTTTAGAGCACTAAATTTGTTATGTGGCATAAAAAGCAAATGCAGATTTTGATATCTGGAAGTACGGTGCTACTGTAACTTATACCTAAACGTGTGAGAGTGGCTTTGGAATGTATATATAATGGGCAAAAGTTGGAAAAAAATTTGAGGCACATGTTAGAGTAAGCCTAAATCATCTCGAACAGACTTTTGGCTGAAATACAGAATGTAAGGAAGTGGATATGAGAGCTCAGAAGGCAGCGAGAGACATGCTACTGGAAACTGGAGAGGGGACTCCTGCTTATGTAGTGGCAGAAAGTTTAGCATAATTATCTCCTGTACTGATACAGAAAGGACCCCTAGTTAGTCACTGGGTTGCTAACTGAAAGATCAGCAGTTCAGTCTACCAACTTCTCTGCAGGGGAAAGATGTGACAGTATGTCTTTGTAAGGATTTATCGCCTTGGAAACCCTGTGCTAGCAGTTCTACTGTGTAGTGGACGGTCACTATACGTCAGAATCAACTCAACGGCAATGGGTTTGGTGGTATTTTTTTTCTTCCAGTTAGGTAAAGAACAAAATGCGTAGATTATTAACTGGGATACATAGCTAAGGAGATTACTGAGCAAAGCATGGATGGTGCCACTTGGTTTCTTCTTGCTGCTTGTAGTATAATGTGAGAAAGGAGAAATAAATTGAGGCAAGAATTATTAAGTAAAAGGAAATTGGGGTATTTTGAAAATACTCAGCATCTCCAGATGACAAAAAGTACCAAAAGTATGAGCTACACTATCAGGAAAGTATGCTTTAAAGAAAAGTCTGAGGGTGTGACTATACAGTTAAAAAAAATCTCAGAAATATCAGAAGTCAAATATTAAGTCATACAAAGTGTCCTTTCAAGCATTTAAGAGAGCACCTCACAGCCTCACAGATATTCTCAATCAAACCACAGACCCTCTAGAAAACTTAAGGTGTTATCCCTCAACCATTGTAGCAGCAGGCCAAGACAGAATAGGGATTATAAAGAAAAGATCTACGCAGGTGAGGGGCTTACAGCACAAAATGTAAGGAGGCACAAGGGTCATCACCTGCAAGTAAGTGCCTCCTTACATTTTGAACCCTAGGCACTTCAATTATGTAATCCTAGTCCTGGTCCTCCACCACTCATCTGTCTGTCATACTATGGTGACTTGCATGATGTGGTGATATTGGAAGATATGCCATCGATAGTTTATTTTATTTTATCTTTAAAGCTTTTATTATGAATTGAGTGATAGTTTACATGGCAGAACATCGTTTTGTACAACTCAATCAATCGCATTTTGTTTCATTGTAATGACTACAATACCCTCCATGCACCGTTGGTTAACAGCATTTGCTTCTATCCCCCCCCCTTTTTTTATATATGCAAAACAGAAAGGAATATATTCATTTAAACAACCAAAAGGAACATTTTGCAAACCAGCCCCCTGCCCACTGGCACAGAGTCCTCAGCTGCTCTATCTCTCCATGCCATCACCTCTGCCTCCATCTCTGCTATTGCTGCTTCTCTGGTTAGCATCCCACATGTCACTCATGCTCTTCCTTCATGATAGTCCTAAGGTCTTCAGTTCCTGGAATGTAAGATTAGCTACTGCTCCCTTTCTGTTACGTATTTTCTACCTTTATAGTTGTGACAATCACAACTAGTCATGATAATAATTACTATTGAATCAAAAGGATCCTATCCCCATCCTCCCCATCTCTTTCACCAGACCCATCTAGATAACACGAAAACTATTCAGTGGCCATTATGCCCTCATCCCCTCACTCAACTGCTCCTTGTTGATCTACATGGAGTCCTGGTGTGGGGTTAATGCACTAGATAGCAAAATTGGTTTGAGCCGCAAGGTCGGTGGTTCAACCTCACCAGCTGCTCCTTGGGAATCCTGTACAGGGTTGTTGTGAGTCAGAACCAGTTCCACATCACTTAACTACAACAACAAACAACTCCTCACTCTAAAACTAAACTCACTCTTGAAAACTTGTAAGCCAACCACTTCATGCTTTTATAGCCTCCCCCCACCCCATTTTAGGTAGCCAATGTCTAAGCTACCCATCCCTATCAATCCTGTGTACAAAGGGGGATAGACTTGATCCTTGATGTGAAGACTGCTTCCCTACCGGTTAATATTTTGAGCAAATACATCCATAAGCAAAGGCCAAGTTCATCAAATTGTAGTCAAGTGGTAGCATCGATGGACTCAAGCATGGCAACAATAGTGAGGTTGGCCCAGGATCGGGCAGTGTTTCATTCTGCTGTGCATAAGGTCACTATGGGTCGACTTGATGGCACCTAACAACAACAACAACCATATTAAACTGCTTTATCTTCCTCTAGTCGAGTTCTGATCATCAAGCCATCCAATGGTCAAATGGGTACTATCTACAAGTTTCGGCATTCTTGGATGCTTCACTCTCAGCTCTAGTCCCCAGTGACTAGGTCAGTGTCCATGGGCTCAGGAATTCCCAAGTCTTGTCAAACTTTGGACCAACCAGCCCATCCTCTTCTCTCTCTCATCTCAAGGTCCATAGGATTCCATGGAACATGGTGAAACTCAGCCCGATATGTCTTCACTTCTACCTTTCCCCCACTTCCATTCACAAGTAGACCAATGTGGTCACCATCAAGCTTACAAGCCTGCTCATGTATTCCCTTTGAGTTTCAGTCTTGGAAGGGGTTTGTCCTGAAGGGCTGACTTTTATTGCCTTGGTGGCTCCCAAATGTTCTATAATAGCCAAACAGTCTACTTTTTTATTCCCCCCCACAACAACAACCCCTTACTGGTCTTTTTTTGAAGAAGTTTCTTCCTCTGGGTTGGTCTACATGTACTTTCAAGTGAGAATGTCCCACCTAAGGCCCCATACTTTATAAAGGCTTAACAAAAAGTCTGTTTTATTGGGCAAATCCTAGAATCCCTTCTAGGTATTCCAATCAGTTATAGGCTGAAGACAGTGATATTTTAAGTATCATTAGGGTCACTCATGGTGGAGAGTTTTCAGTGGTGCTTCCAGACTAAGACAATGACTCAGAAGAAGGAGAGGCAGACTACTTCTGAGAGTTTAGCCACTGAAAACCTTATGAACACCAGTGGAACATTGTCAGATTTAACACTGGAAGATGAAAATATGACGAATAGCACCAGAATATTGCCAGATATAGTTCTGGAAAATTAGTGCTGCTGCCCCCTACCCACCCACCCAAAGTAGCATTGACTATGATGACACAAATGGAGTAGTGTTTTGGGAATCTTCATTTGCTGATGGAGCACAATTCAAAATGAGGAGAAACAGCTTCAAACATTCATTAATAGTCAGAACATGGAATGTATGAATTATGAATCTAGGAAAATTGAAAGTTGTTAAAAATGTAATGGAACACATGAAAATTGATAGTGAGGCATTAGTGAGCTGCAATGAACTGGTCTTAGTCATTTTGAGTCAATCTATGGCTTACTATGCAGGGAACAACAAATTGAAGGGGAATGATGTGGCATTTTGGTAGGCAAGTAAATTTCACTGAAGATAATTCAGAAGCAGCTGCAACAGTACTTCAGCAGAGAACTGTCAGAAATTCAAGCCAGATTCAGAAGAGGACATGGAACATGGATATCAGTGCTGACATCAGTTGGATCTTGACTGAAAGCAGAGAATACCAGAAAGACATTTGCTCATGCTTTATTGACTATATAAATGCTTTTGGCCTTGTGGATTATGACAAACTATGGATAACATTGTGAAGAATAGTTATTCCAGGTCATTTAATTGTTCAAACAGACAAGGGGATGCTGAATGGTTTAAAATCAGGAAAGGTGTGCATCAGGGTTGTATTATTTGACTATATTTATTCAATCTGTATGCTGAGCAAATAATCTGAGAAGGTGGATTATAGGAAGAACATGGCATCAGGATTGGAGAAAGACTTATTAGCAACCTGTGATATGCAGATAATACAACCTCACTTAATGGAAGTGAAGAGGACTTAAATATTTGATGATTGAAGGTCAAAGACCACACAGTATGGATTGCACCTCAATGTAAAGAAAACAGAAATCCCCACCACTGGACCAGTAAATAACAACCAGTAAATGGAGAAGAGATTGAAGTTGCCAAACACAACTTGGATCCACAATCAACACTCGTGGGAGCAGCAATCAAGAAATCATTTAATTAAGCAAATTTGCTATCCAAGACCTCTTCAAAGTGTTCCAGAGCAAAGATATCAACTTGAGGACTAAGGTGTGCCTGACCTTATGGTATTTTCAATAGTCTCATATGCCTGTGAAAGTTGGACAATGAATAAGAAAGAGCATAAAAATTGATGCGTTTGAGCCACGGTGTTGGAGATAAATATTGACAACATATGGTCTGCCAGAACAGCCTTTGAGGCCAGGATGGTTAAGACTTTGCCTCTCACATTTCTGACATATTATTAGGAGGATATTACCAGTCCCTGCAGAAGGATATTATGCCTAGCAAAGTGGAGGGTCAGCAAAAAATAGGAAGAACCCAATGAGATGGGTCAACACAGTGGCAGCCGCAATGGGCTCAAGTGTAACAGCAATTGTGAGGAGGGTGCAAAATGGAGCAGTGTTTCCTTTTGTTGTACATAATGTTGCTGAGTCTGAATGTAGGTGAATGGTATGGTAGAATGTGAGTATTCACTGGATTAGTCACTGAAGATTTCTGAGGCTTGAAATTGTTTTAAAAGGATGGGGGAAAAACAGATGACAAATGTCAATAAGATGTGGGCTGAAGGAACCAGTTTTTTGTGGGATTGTTTGTTTGTTGGAGGCATATTTAAATACCTGATATGGAATGAGGAGGGGAATGTGGGAATATTAATTGTTGTTGCTAAGTACCGTAGATTTGGTTCTGACTCATCTTGATCCTGTGTAGGGTTTCTGAGGAGCAGTTGGTGCATTTGAACCGACCCTGAGATTAGCGATTCAGTGCTTATCCTACAGCATCACATCAGGACTCTGGGGAATATCAGTGTTGTTGTTGTGAAGTGCCGTCGAGTCGGTTCCAACTAACAGCAACCCTGGAACCGGGTTTCTAAGCAGCAGCTGGTGAGCTTGCACCACGGGCCTTGTGGTTCAAACAGCACCAACCCCACTGCAGATCAACCCACAGCGCCACACCAGGAATATCAATACAGGAAGTAAATCGAAAGGGTGAGGTGGAGCCAGAAATAGCCTTCAGGTCTGGTAGGGTAGTGGTTACGAATCGGGCTGCGAACCGTAAGGTCAGCTGTTCGAAACTACCAGCCGCTCCGCGGGAGAAAGATGAGGCTTTACACCCTCGGAAACCATGTACAGGGTTGCTATGGGTCGGAACCGACTCGACGGCACTTAACAACAACAACAAATGGCCATATTTATGAGGTCAAGCAACTTTTCTGTATTTATAGCTGGAGGGAAAATGGGAAGATCAATGCAGATGTTTTAAAGTTTAGCAGATAGTTTAGGGGGGGGGGGAAAAAAGCCTCTTTTTCTCCACCCAAAAGCTTCTATTCTCCTCAATGAAAAAGAATGCAAGATTGCTTACTGGGAAAGATGGAGAATATGATGGGATAGAGATTTGACTTGAGTAAGAAAAAGATTGTTTTAGGATATGGCTTCATCCTCTTCTCTTCTCCCAGTCCTTTGGCAGACATTGTTTAACACGCTTGCTCTGCTCCTGGGAGAGGGTGGAAACAAGCAAAACACCTTAGCAGTAAGACTGGGGTTTTTAGTAAATTTTCAGTTTACCCAGTTTGGCAGTGTGACATTCACTCTGGAAGCCTGTTGAAATAGTGGCAGGAACTGACTAAAGAAATTCGAAGAGTTAAGTGAACGTGAACATCCATCAAAACAAAGGGGGCTTTAGGATGTTTGGGAAAGTCTCATCTTCATTTTCCCCACAGTTTATCAAATTGGAAATTGAATTTCACTTTCTGCGGGGGAGGGCCCAGTCTTCAATACTGGCTTGTCCCAAATCGGCCTGAGTTCCGTGGCTGGGCCCAGCGGCCGCAGAGAGCGCGGCGGTGACACCGGACTCTGGCAGTGCGCGGCCACCCCAGGACCGCGGGGAGGCGCTCGCGGAACGGGTGGGCCTGACGCGCCGCCGCGTTCGCTCTCTAGCTCTGAAGTCGGAGCCCTCCCTGTGCGGCGGCTCACAGCTCCTCAAAGGGCAGCGGGCCCCGCCGCTGCCGCCCGATGGCTAGGCTGCGGGACTGCCTGCCCCGCCTGATGGTCACGATCCGGTCCCTACTCTTCTGGTCCCTGATCTACTGCTACTGCGGACTCTGCACCTCCATCCACCTGCTCAAACTTTTGTGGAGCATCGGCACGGGACCCACGCAGACCTTCCAGCGGGTCGCCCGGGAACACCCTCCCGCGTGCTTGAACGACCCCTCCTTGGGCACCCACTGCTACGTGCGGATCAAGGTGAAGGCCGGGCAGGAACGGGAGAGAATGCGATGGCCGTGAGAGCTCTGGCTCCAGAAAGGCTTCTTCCGTGACACCCGCGTTCTGTCCCCTGAGGTCCCAGGGCTCGCAGGGCGCGCGGCGGGGCCGGGGCCATGGCGAGGGGAGGCCGGAGGCGCGTTAAGTGCAGGAGTGGGGTAGAGTCTTGTGTATGTCTTTACATTCATTGTCTTTTGTATGTATGTGTGAGAGAGAGAGAGAGAGATTGAGAGAAGCTGACACGCAGCTATCCGTTTTTCAGGCTCTTTGGTTTTTAAATGTGGGGTTTCTCTAATCAAGGTCCTCTTTTATTACTGTCCCTCGTTCCTCCGCTACAACAACCCAGAATAATTTTACTCCCTTTCCTTCTGTAGGGGGTAGCTGTCTCCTATCACCTTTTTGCCCTTTGGAGCTCAGATCAGTTGTTCCTGATGGCGCCCTACTGTCTCAGGAGGTTGTCCTTGTCCACATTTTAGAGACTGAAACAGTAAACAGCATAAGTCATTGGAAACCAAGAGTTTATTCATATCGGCAGAATGGAGCACTCACAGCAAAAGCCGGTAGCTAAAGGTGTACGTTTGTGAGGACACTTTAGGGGCAGAAGGAATGGAATAAAAATTGGCAGCCATACAGCATACTCTTTAATTGTGCACGCTTGACCCAAGCCTCCTCACAGCCCCAAGATGGTGAAGGCTCCAGACGATGACGGGAAATACCCTACAGTCTGACTTACTGATCTTTCAAAACCAAGGTCTATAAGTCCTTGTAGGAGCTAAATTCCTAGTGGAACTTAATACCCAGCAGCTAGAGCTCAGAAAAGGGACACTTCTTATTTGTCCTTATCAGGGACGTGGAAGGAGCTCTGGTGGCATTGTGGGTTATGCCTTGCCTGCTAACTGCAAGGTCAGCGGTTTGAATCCACCAGATGAGGCTTTCTGCTCCTGAAAAGATTTATAGCATTGGAAACCCTCTACAGGGTCAATGAGTCAGAATCGACTGGATGGCACAACTCCATCACCACCATACCATCACGGGTATGGGGTTGTTGTTATTGCTAAATGCAGTCATTGGTTGACATTTTGGTTAGCAGTCCAGTACTTATTCTACAGTGTCACACCACGACTCCTTAGGGTTGATAAATGAGTTAATATTTGTCAAAGAATTTAGTACAATTCCTAGTGCATTGTAAGTGGCATAAAGTATTCATTAATGGAATTCAACCAGGAACCCATAACTATGAGCCCTCCCAAACTCCCTGCACCACTAATAAAAAGTTATTGAACTTTTAGGAAGGCATTCAGCAGTTGAGTGCAAAGCCAGATTTTTTATCTTGGGCCGACCCAAAGAGCAAAAGTAGTGTAAGAATCATATGGAGTTCCTTATAATGCTTTCCTTCCAATTCTGGCCACCTAGAGAATGTCCCTCATAGACTCAGAACCAAGGAATTCTCTGTTAGACCAAGATGAGATGTCTGGCCCTAGCCATGCTCAGAACCGCTTTCATGACTGACTTGTGTTAACATCTTTGGGCCTAAATTTCTAAATCTGCAAAATGATGAGGTTGAATTAGATAACCTTTAAAATTCTTTCTGAGTCCCTTGGTGGTGCAAATAATTAATGTACTTGAAAGCTATCTAAAAGTTGGTGATTCGAGTCCACTCAAGTTCCTTGGAAACCTGGTGATCTGCCTCTAAAAAATCAGCCATTGAGAACCCTATGGAGCATAGGACATAGTCTACTCTGAGGCACATGGTATTGCCATGAATTGGAATCAACTCAACAGCAGTGGTTTGGTTAAGATTCTTTCACATCTGAAAAGCCAATTGTTTGGGTCCCTGAAATAATGCCCAGTTTCTATGCCCCCCTTTTGGTTCTTCTTTTTTCCCCAAGATTGCTTTCTTTCTAAATTAAAAAAAAAAAAAAATCTTGCTATTTTGTCACTTTCCTCTCTGTAGTTTACCTCATGTTTGCTGTATTCCTGTCTCATTCTAATGCTTTTCTATTTTCCTTGGGCAGGCTTGTCACCCATAAGCAGAATGAAGTCTTGATTACCCAGGGCATTCAGCTGTTAGGACCAGACACTGACAAGACAAGAGGAACAGGCAGCAAGGGGAACAGTACATGCAACACTCAACTTAAAATAATAATGTGGGAAGGAGAGACCTAAAAATAAAGGAAGGAGGTGTGAATTATATAACTGATGGCACAGCTCTTGACGGACAAGCTGGGGAAAGTACATGACTGGGAGGTAAACATGGCAGGAATATAAATTCAGACTGGAATTATTTACTGTCCTGCAGAATTTGAGTGAGATGAAATATGACACATTAGTTAGATGAAAGTCACAAATTGTGACATTGCTTCACCAGCTCATAATGTACAGATTGACCTTGTAGGAGAACAAGAAGGGAAGGGAAGAGAAGGGAATACACACAAAAGCGAATCTGTGATTTTACCATCTAGATAAATCATGAATTAATTTGTTTTAGAAAATTACTAATACCTAGTTTATTTCTTGGTGTTAAAAATAATGCAAGTGAATATTTTTTTTAAGTGAAATGGAAATACTAAATGTGCTATTTTGATAATCAACATAAAATATCACTAAAATTTCATGCCTTTTATTTTCTTCTGCAGGATTCAGGGTTAAGATTTCACTATGTTGCTGCTGGAGAAAGAGGCAAACCACTGATGCTGCTACTTCATGGATTTCCAGAATTCTGGTAAGACTTATCAACTGTTGCTTTTGCATTAAAGATTTATCAGTGTCATTTTCTAGTCCTGACTTGTGAGACTCTACCCTATGATCATTTGCCTAGAGTAATCATTCCTGAATGTTCCTGAATAGAAGGAACAGCCTTCCTCTTGGTCTAAAGATAACCACATGTTGTTAAATGCCACCGAGTCAATTCCGCCTCATAGTGTCCCTATGTAGGGCTTCCAAGGAGCAACTGGTGGGTTTGAACTGCCGACCTTGTGATTTGCAGTCCAGTGCTGATCCTATAGCCCCACACCAGGAGTCCGACATATTACCGTACTAATTAAAGATTCAGGTAGTATCTTGGTGCTGTGGGATCAGCGCTGGACTGCAAACCAAAAGGTCAGTGGATCAAACTTACTGGCTGTTCCTTGGAAACCCTATAGAGGGTAGCTAGAGTTAAAACCAACTCAACGTCACTTAGCAACAATCATGCTAATTTACATTTTTTGAAGATTTAAAAAAGTATCTTTAACATTTCAAACTTCTGAAATAGTCACTTACAAAACAGTGTTCACAGAGTACTTGTGGACAAAATAGAACACTGGGTGGAGAAGGAGGTTTAACGGAAACAAAGGTATGGAGTGCCTATAATAAGCAAGTTTTCAGTGAGGATAGGAATGAGGGAAAGGCAAGGAGAGAAGAGGATTCATAGAGACTGAAAACTGAACTGCTTCCTACACACATAGCAACAGCCTCACATAAAGGCAAAATAGAATAAATAATGGAAATATGTCACAGTAGGAGGAAAACCTATAGCCCAAAATACACAGTTGCTAAGGGGAAATGTTCTGTTCTCCTTTGAGCCCCTATAGGGTCAATTAAGTTCAGATGAAAGCAACACAATTCAACTCTCTTTTAAGTGGCCACCTTTAAAAGACATATTACATACCACAGTGGTGAAAAGAAATAATTTTTTGATAGCACAGAGCTGATATCTCAAGATGGTTCATGAACTAAATAAAAATAGGTCAAGATATGGATGAAAAAGATCTTTTTTTTCTGAGTCAACTTACGAGTAGAATAAGCAAATCTTGAAAGGTCTAGGATAACAATCAGTAAAATATCTCCCTTGTTATCACTCATGACAACTAGAATTTCACTATTACAGATTCGTTACCTCCTTTAGGGTTTTAAAGACTGTGTCATCCAAAGGCCTGATTTACAATGCATTTAGCTCTGAATGGGATAGTGCCTTAAAAGACTTGAGTTAATTAATACTTTATGAATGAAAGGGATTTTATGAATACACACAACAAGGATGGAAAATGTTGGGCATTGAAGAAAAGAATGGAGGGTATCAAAGAGCTATTGACTTCATAATTTTTTCAGAGCAAAGAGTCTATGGATGTTCCTTCCTAAGAAGATTTTCCCCTCATGATCTGTTTTCTTTCTCTGGATTTACCTACATACATAGATGTAAATCATTTTCAGGTTAAACCTTTTTCTGTTCCTCTATTCTGGAGACCTGTGAACTAAATGGTAGGTAAAAAGCCCAGTACAATTGAAGAATGTGTTTGGAATATATGCTCACCTAGTGGAGCACAATGACATGAATAACTCATTAGTCGAATCTGTGAGAGTATCACAGGTAGTGAATTATGGCTTAGCCCCTTGCTTGCTGCAGCATTTTGCACAACCATTTACAATAATCTAGTAGAGTTGCTGAAAGTATAAAGAGAGACAAAATAAGCAAAAGGTCTTTTATGTGACCTCAAGCAAACAGTAAATGTTCATTTTACCCCGTCATTCTTTTCTATTCACTCATTGTGGAGATCTATACAGTAATATCTTGATTCTGGGTGATGATGATGTTGATGCTAGCTAACATTTACTGAGCATTTACTGTGCGCCAGATCTGTTTCAGGTGTTTTACTGATATCTCATTGAAACCTCATTGCTACCCTCCCAAAACTGGCAGTGCTGGAAAGGTGCATCTAATTCTTGAAATGTAGGGCTGACCACCGGCTGCTTTTCCAATGTATGTAGAAATGACAATGATCTGATAACATACATGGATTTTTACTCTTCAAATTTCACAGGTTATAGAAATATCCAGAGGGTGTTAAAAGCAGCCAACAATAGAATAATACCTTATTTTAATATTTTAAATAATCACCCTCAATAAAACTTATAAACTGAATGGATGGGTAGTATTAAACTTTTTAGAAAAATTAAACTTTTTAGAAAATATTTAAAAGTTAGTCTCACCATCCTACACCACCCCCAATACTTGTCCATGCTAGTTTTCCTCCTAGAATTTCATTTCCCCTATTTGCATGTGAAAAAAAGGAGCTCTGGTAGCATAGTGGTTACCAGTTGGGCTGCCAACCTCAAGGTCAGCAGTTCGAAACTACCAACAGCTCCGCGGGAGAAAGATGAGGTGTTCTGCTCCTGTAAAGATTTACAGCCTTGGAAACCCTGTACAGGGTCTCTATGAGTTGGAATCTACTCCACGGTACTTAACAACAACAACAACAATTTGCATGTGAAACAATATACGTAAAGATAAAAATAAACTTACAACTACTTGGCAATTATTTTAAGGTTTTCCAGAGAATGGCATTGATAACTATTTAGTACAGAGCTGTAGATGCTCTCTGACAGATTGGAAGAAATGATACTTTTGCACATGTTTTTCACAGCATTGTCCTATTATTTGTTTCTCATGAGAGCCCTTTTGCAAAATAGGAATTGCTGGTCTAGAATCTTCAGTGGATGGGTTAGCACTAGTGGTCCTAAACATCAATCCCATTTGCTCCAGCAAAGGCAAGTCTTAGATTTGTCCAAAAGGGCACTAACTAGTCATGGCGAAGAAAAGGTCAGTTTTTAGAATATCCCTAGAGATATTTTCAGTCTGCCATAAATAAGGAAATGTATACAGATCTCTTTTGTTTTCCAGATCTGCCCATTCATTATTGCAGCAAGAGACTTGCTATTAACTATACAACAACAACAAGGTAGCATAGTCACTCCAAAAGACCAGATGGAATTCACTGAACTTGCTGGCCATCAATCAGAAATTGCCTGCTTGTTCAGGGCAGGTCCTAAAAGCAACTGCATGGAGATTGTTGTAGTAATTGCTGTTGAGTTGACTCTTACTCATGGTGACATATGTACAACAGAACAAAACATTGCTAGATTTTGCATCATCCTAACAATCACCAACATATTGGAGTCCATTGTTTAAGACATGGTGCCATTTCCTCTTACCAAGGGTCTCCCATGTCCTTGTTGGTCCTCTACTTTACCAAACATGATGTTCTCCTCTAGTGATTGATTTCACCTAATGATGTGTACAAAGCAAGCAAGTTGAATAATGTTTTATTATGATCCATAAGATTTTTCAATGACTATAATTTTGGAGAGTCAGTCACCAGGCCTTTCTTCCTAGTCTTAATCTGAAACATCATTGAAACTTCCCACCATGGGTGACCCTGCTGGTATTTAGAATGCCAATGGCATAGTTTCCAGCATCATAGCAATATGCAAGCCATCATGTGACAACATGGCAGATGAGTGGGGGGACATGGAACTTACTGGCAATCAAAACACCTCTGTTTATGTATGGCACGCATTAAACCAAACCCTTTAGGTGATACTCTCTCTGCCTTTCCTTCCAATAAAATTGACATTATCCCTCATTCTGGGGTCTAGTCACGTCCATTCAGTAAAAAAAAAAAAAAAAAAAAA
>NW_006408520.1:21000187-21008171 GCF_000296735.1 Chrysochloris asiatica | reverse complement strand
ATAATGAGTCATTTAAAAATTATATTATAAATATAAAGCTAAACTTTTCCTTAAATACACATGAAATTATGAGTTTGTTGGTAGGTCAAATTGTGTCTGAGATATCTGAGACAGTGAAAACAGAATGATCAGAATTATAATGTCTGTGGAAATGCTTTTTAAACAGGAAAGTACCATACAGATACGATGTTTTATCTGCATTTATCATCATTATCTAAGAATAGTTGTTGAGACATGATAATATGTAATATATTCCATGGAGCCCTGATAGTGCTGTGGGATAAAGCACTGGACCACAAGGTTGGTTTGAACCTTAGGGTCAGTGGTTCAAACACACCAGTCGCTCCTCAGAAACCCTATACAGAGTCACTATGAGTCAGAATCAACTCCACAGTACTTAACAACAACAACAATATAGTCTGTTAGATGTTACACAGAAACAGTAAAATCCCAGGTCTTCTTTCTTTAAATCTAAAGGAAACCTTAAACAACATACATGTTTAGGAGACTTTTAAGTAAACTAGCCCAAAATAAGGCTCTTTGTTAAAGGTTGAGTTTTCTCCCACTCTTTCTACTTCAATTTGAATTTCTTTTAACACTATGATGAGCTGATGCAGGCAATTTCTTTGAGTCATCTTTGTCGCCAGCTGAATGGAATGCACACATCATCACTCTAGTATCGAGGCAAGCTAGGGTTCTTTATACCGCAGCTGATCATAGGGGTTGATGACTATGGCTTTTCTTCTGTTGTGAAGTGGAAAGGATATTTCACATCTGAAAGTGGTTGGCTGGTGAAAATCAAGGGCACTCCTTCTGCTAAAAGTAAGAACTGGGAAAGAGGTTGTTTCCTTCTGAGAGTTCTAGGTTATTACCTAAAGCGACCTGAAAAAAAAAATACAATGTGGATGAAAATAGCTAGTTTTGTTTGGGTATAAAAGGAATGAAACCAATTACTGATTTTGTCATTTGTTTCTTTTCTTATCAAGGGGGTTGCTTCTGTTTCATTCATATGAATAGCATGCCCATTACTCTATCACTGGGGTTATTTCTTTTTTAACTTTAGAGTTAATGTGTAAATTAAATATGATTTATGAACTCTAAGAAGATGATATTTTAAAATTTTAGTGTGTGCTTTAAAATAGTAGGTTTTTTATTTTTTGGACATGTTTATTATATTGCTTGTCTCCAATCATTGTTGGATTTATTTTTAAGGCACTTTAAATTATTCATAAGATCATGAAATATGCAGGCGCCTGATGTGGCACTGTAGGATCAGCATTGGACTACTAACTGTAAGGTGTGTGGTTTAAACCCACCAGCCTCTGAAACCTTATACAGGGTCACTATGAGTCAGAACTAAGACAACAGCACTTAACAACAACTTGCTTTTATGATCCCTAAATCAACTTAAATGTAAAGTATTGCATGGTTCTACACGTTCTTTGTCAGTGTGATAAGGGACAGAAGTCTTTTATTGAACAACTGGTACTTCTAGTGCTATCATTAATCAGAGCTTTGTTTGTTTATTATTATTATTTTTTCACTTATTCAGCAACTCTTTATTGAGCACAGACATGAGCTAGGTATTCTGCTAGAGAGTTGAGGGAGCTCACAACCTAGTGGAAATGCCAGCAGGTATCAGTAGCCCATTATATAGCAACATGCCAAGTTCAATAATGAGTATATATATAAATCCAAGAGTACAAAAGGGACTCATTTATCCTGGTCTCTAACGGTGGAGATCCTGGGAAATCTGGAAGAGGAGCTGCCCAATGTGAGGAAAAATTAATTGAGGAGAGAGACAGACAAGGAAAACTAGGTATGATAGGAAGAGATGATGTTTTAGACAAAATCATATGACCAAAGTCAGTAGGACATAAAAACAATACCTGTGTGCATTCACTAAGAGCAACCTAGTGATGCAGAGGCAGCATAGCACAGACTCTGAGGCCTGATTACTTGGGTTTCAATCCTGGCTCTATTGTTTGCTAACTTGTGACCTTCAACACATTAATCTAGCTCTGTGCCTCTGTTTCTCCATCTGTAAAGTGAGTATAATGACAATACCTACTTCACAGAATTGTTTTCTTTATTAAACTTTATGTGAAACATTTAGAATTATACCTGGCACATAGTAAGAATAATATGTTGTAGTTGTTAAGTGCCGTTGAGTCAGTTCTGACCTATAGCAACCCTATATAGGGTTTCCGAGGAAGCTGGTAATTGAACTGCAGATGTTAGCTATTATTATTCTAATGATAGAGTTGTTAAGTGCCTTTGAGTTGGTTCCAAGGGTTTCAGAGGAGCCGACTGGTGGGTTTGAATTGCCAACCTTACAGTTGGCAGTTCAGTGCTTATCCTACAGCACCACACCAGGACTCCATTATAGAGAGTGGAAACTAATTGGTCTGAAATAGTCAAATCTTGGTGGCTAGAATGACTAACATTTAAAAAACAAACAGAAAATATGACATGTTGGTGAGGATGTGAGGAAATTGGACCCTTAACTTTTGTAGGTGGAAATGCAAAATGGTAAAGTTGCTGTGGAAAGCAGTGTGGTGATTCCTGAAGGGGGAAAAAAAATCCCTAAAACTAAACATAGAACTACCATATGGACCAGCAATTCCACTCCTAGGTATAAACCCAAAGATTTGAAAGCAGACTCAAAAAGAGACACCCATGTTCATTGGAGCACTATTCACGGTAGCCAAAAGGTGAAAATAATCTAAATGCCCATCAACAGAAGAATGGATAAGCAAAATGTACATACATACAATGGAATACTACTCAGCCAGTAGAAGAAATGAAGTCTTGCTACATATGGATGGAGTTTGAAGACATTATGCTGATCAAAATAAATCAATCGCCAAAGGACAAATATTGCATGATCTCAATTATGTGAAAAGATAAAAAAGTTCAGTTTACGAGTGATTACCAAGGGCAGGAGGAAAGGAGAAAAGGACAGTTAGTGGTGATGAAAAAATTGCTTTGATTAAGGGCAGAGTTCTGCAGCTGATTATTGTAATTGCTGTCAAATCATACAGCTGTAAAAAGCTGAATTGGAAAAAAATTGTATTAGCAAAAGTTGTGTGCTAGATATATTTACAACAATGACAAAAAAAAAAAAAAAAAAAAGTAGCTAGTGAGACTGCTTATATGCAAACACCTCATGGGGTTTGGTTCCTTGGTTCCTTGGTCTGGAGGTTTAACGTCATGGGCATAAACATCCCAGTTAACTAGCCTAATAACTTGTTTACTGCTTTGTTCTACCCCCTAATTCGTTGCTTAGTGCCTGGGGTCAGGAGCTTAAAAGTGGCCATCCCAAGCACAACAGTTGGTCTCCACTCACTTGAAACAACAGAGGAAAATGGATAATCGGGAATAGCAAGAGGAGGTGACATGTGTAGCTAATTGCTTCTGTAAACAACTGCTTCCTTTGCTGTGAGACCAGAAGAACTGCATGGTGTTTAGCTACCATTACTGAACATTTTTATCAAAGATCCCATAGAAGAATCCTGAATTTTAAATTCTCATAGATTCTAGACTTTCTGGAGTCATTGAGGGTGGACAACCCCTGGAAGTTGTTGCCCTGAGATAATGTTTAAACCTTAAACCAAAACTATTCCCCTAAGTCTTCTTAAAACCAAACAGTAACTTAGCTTTTTTTTAAAGTACTGCCTTGAGCACTATGCTCTTTTAAGAACTATCTGTTGTTGTTAAGTGCCATCAACTCAGTTCCGACTCCTAGAAACCCAGTATAGGGCTGCTGAGAAGTAACTAGTGGGTTTGAACTGCCGACCTTACTGTTAGCAGTCCAGTGCTTATTTTACAGCACCACATCAGGACTCTTCTATATCTGGAGTCAAATTGACAACAGCCACTCGAATTATAAAATAAGAACTTTAAGGGGCTGTGAGTTTATGTTAATGAGGAAGGAGCAATCAGAAATGGAAGAAGACAATGATTGCATAACTCAAAGAATATGATCCAAATCACTAAACTGTGCATATGTTGGTGTTGTTAAGTGCTGTCCAGTCAGTTCCAACTCATAGTGACCTTGTATAGGGTTTCTGATGAGCAGCTGGTAGATTTGAACTGGCAACCTTGTGGTTCATAGTCCAGTGCTTATCCTCCAGTGCTACACCAGGAGTCCAAATTGAACATATAGAAACTGTTGAATTGATGTATGTTTTAAAGTGAATATTCTCAACAACGACAAAATAAACAGAATCTAAAGCAGTGGGGCGGGAGGCGGCGGGGGGGGTGGTGGCTGTGGATTATTGTGCTGGACTGCAAAGTTGGTTCGAACTGCAAGGTTGGTGGTTCAAGCTCACCAGTTGCTCCCTGGAATCCCTCTACAGAGTTGCTGTGGGTCGGAACTGACTAAATGGCACTTAGCAACAACAACAAAGGGGCGGGTGGGGGTGAGGGAGTCAAGAAAAGTTTTTAAGCAGAGAAATTACATAAGTAAGTTTGTGTTTTTGCTTCATTACTTTGGTTTTTCTGGAGACAGAGTTGCAGACAATAAAATGGTAACAGGCCATCAATAGACTGCTGCATTACTGGAGAGCTGGCTTGAGATAATGATCGTATGGATGGACAGGTGGAGTGATTACATAGATATTTAAGAGTTAAATCTGCAGAACCTTACTGACTGGGTGTGAGGGTTTATAAAGAGGGAAGACTTGAGCTTCAGTCACAAAGACATAAGCAGTCAATTCAAAATATTAAGTAAAGCTAATGAGAAAATCATCTGGGTTGATGTATGACTATCTCTAAGGAGATAAACAGCTTCATTTGTTGGTTACAACTCCAAGACCAGATTAGCAAGATTCCTATGGTGTAGCCAAGAAAGATTCTGTTTATTAACATTTTCAAGTATATATAATAGGTAATGCTTTTGTAGCTTTTCATAAATCACAGATATCATAGTAATAGATCAGAATTCTGTACCCATTCCTCATGCCAAACATGTGTCTGACATACTTTCTGATAATATTTTATATAAAGTGGTTGACTTATTTCACTGATTTTATTTATTTTTGTCCCTTCAGATTGAAGTCCTATTTTTTTATTGGTTTATAATCTTAACATCACTTACTTATTGCACTTCAAAAGTATTTTCAGATAATGATCTCCCATTTGGTTTGTGTCAGATAATTTTACACTGTGCTTCCGTGAACAGATGTGCCTGCAGATAGATGCCTTTTTTAAAAATGTATATTTTGAGTTCTGTAATAGAGTGAGTCACTTAGAAAATCGTGTCTTTTTTTTTTATGTTTATTATCCAAAATGGTATTCCTTATTTGAGAAGAAAAATCTCATGGATCCCTTGTATGGTATTCCAGTTAATTTAGTAGTTAGACCCAGGGGAAGTGCTTGAGTTGGTTCTAGTACTATGTTCATTCTAAGTGGTCAGTGCTTATGCCATTTTGATCGTTAAATATTCTTAATAGCATGTATTCCTAGTTAAGGGTCTTCTCCACTGAAGAATTTTGCTTTAGCAAGCAAAGGTTTATCTTAAACCAGGTACTATTGAATTATTTCAGTGATATATATATATTTAATTTTCACATGTTTTCATTCAAAGTAAGCTGTTATGACTAGAAATATTGAGATATTTGACAATGAAGTAAAATGAGTAAAACCTGCTTTTTAAAGGGAAGCAGCATTTTAACTAGTAAATATTTCAATCAGAGAACCAAATGGGTCTGCAATTCAGAAGTATTTTACTCACATTAGTCCACCAAAGTCTTGGGTCAGATCATCATTCAGATGTTTTGGTTAAAACTCTCAAGCTCACCCTCTCTCTCATTCTTTTTTATAAAAAAATTTTAAATCTGTTTATTGTGTCTAGAAATCCAGCTGTGAACTGCGCAGATTAGATTCCCTGAGAGCTTTAAGCTCCATGTTAGAAAACTTCAGGAAAATGATTTATTAAAGATATTTACACGCATATTGGTTTTGGTATAGGATATTTTGTAATTTCTACAGATACTGACCTTTTGTCACATCCCACTGGAACTGGAAAAATAAAATCTAATAAAGAGACTCGGTATTTTATTTCCAAACCAGTCTTTTCTTTCTTGTTTACACACAGGTATGCCAGTATAACCTGTCTCAAAATAAGGAGTTTCTTATATTTTTCTGTTTAGAAAATTTGTAATGTTTCTTTTTGTACTAGATAGTATGATATTTTTGGTATTCCTTTTTACAAATACTTTTTTCCCTGCAGGTATTCTTGGCGTCACCAGTTGAGGGAATTTAAAAGTGAATATCGAGTTGTAGCATTGGATTTGAGAGGTTATGGAGAAACAGATGCCCCCATTCATCAAGAGAACTACAAACTGGACTGTCTCATTACAGATATAAAGGATATTTTAGACTCTTTAGGTAGGTTTTAAAAAAATAGTATGTAGTGGTGTAGGATCAGCACTGGATTGCAAACCACAAGATCGGTAGTTCAAACTCCTCAGAAACTTAATACAGGGTCACTATGAGTCAGAATTGATGATGGCACTTAACAACAGTCAGTTCTTTTTAAGTGGCTAACATTCAACAATTGATAATGTCTTTTCTTGGGAAGATGTGTTCTCTGTCTTCCTTAGCTAGTATCTGGGTCCAGTCACCATGGTACTGGAAATACAAACAGAAATATTTATTCAGGGAGTTCAAAATAATACATTCAGAGTTCTACTCAATCCACCAGCCAAGAATGACCCCCAAATTTGTTTTAAAAAAAAATAGACCTCATGACTGTTTATTGTTTTCAGAACCAGTTATTTAAAATTTGATTTTTGCATTCAGAAAACGAATTTCTTTAAGATCTACACCTAAATATTTATTTAGAGATGTTATAAGATGCAGAGTACTTGCATTTTCTCTTCTGTGCTGATCAGCTCACACCACAATAACATTGTATAACAAACCACCTCAAACTCAGTATAATATGTAGAGCACTAAGCATGTATTCCTATAAACATGGATCTGCAGGTCAACTGGGATTGGTTAATATAGGCTGGGCCCCACTGGTTGGCTTTGCTTCAGTTTTCAGGTCCAGCTGGGATTAGCTTCTTGCTGTGGGGTTTGGAGCCCTATCTAAAAGGGAGTAGCTATCTGAGAGATGATCTCATAGGAATGGTAGAAGAGACAAAAGAGTGAACCAAATGGCACATACATATTTCAAGTTTCTGCAAATCACTAATAAAGCAAGTCATATGACAAAGTCCAGTCATGTACCCAACCTGAGACCAAAGACAATCACATGACCAAGCCTCACATCAAGGAGGTAGGGAAATAGATTCTCTCAATGGCAGTCTATACAAAAAGGTCGGGACCAGCAGTTCAAACTCACCAGCCTCTCCTAGGAAACCCCACATGGGGTGGCTATGAGTTGGAATCTACTCAATTTAACAACAATCGACTTAACAACAATATGGCAGTCTATGGCATGGTGGCTCCATAGAATAAGCACTGGATTATGAACTGTAAGGTCAAAGTTTGAACCCACCAGCCATTCCACAGGATAAAGATGAGTCTTTCTGCTCTTGCAAAAGATTTTAAAGCTTCAGAAACCCTATACAGGGTCGCTATGAGTTGAAACCAACTCCACGGCACTTGACAGCAACAACAGTGGCAGTGGGGAAGAGGGAAGGAGTAAATATTTTTCCACAATCTATTCTACTACATCCATTTGATTGAAACTCAACTGCTACTGTAGGTATATTAATAAAACAAACATAGTGAGACATATTATAAATTAAAGACTTGTCTATAATATTCTGGAGTCCTGGTGTGGCACTGTGGGTTAATGAGCCAAACTGCAAAGCTGTTTGAACTGCAAGTTCAGCAGTTCAAACTCACCAGCTGCTCCTTGGAAACCCTATACAGGGTCACTATGAGTTGGAATTGACTTGACGGCACTTAACAACAACTATAATATTCTAATGAGAGCATAGATAAAGCCAACTTTTTTTTTTTTTTT
>NW_006408520.1:20992423-20997740 GCF_000296735.1 Chrysochloris asiatica | reverse complement strand
CTCATTTGCCTCAGTCACTTTATCTCGTTTCTGGACATGTGCAGATATGGTCATCTGCTTCTGTTTTTTTTGGCATCTTCAAGGGTTATCTGTGGACTTAATACTTAGATGGGTATGTATTTTGGTATTTTTTATGCTTTCTGAAAGCCCCCAGGTAGATGTGATCAGGAAATGGGCTTCCCTTTTCACTCTTCTTCCTGAGAAGTTTCAAGATACCACTGTTGGTTGTTTTGACGTAGTTTAGGATTTAATTTTCGGCCTGTCTCCTCTATTGTCTGCTTGTCCTGCTCCACAATCCCTGTTAAGGCCTTTTTTCTAGTTGGAAACAGTTCAGGGCCGGCTGTGGCTGTTTGGTTTTAATTGGAAACTGTCTCTAAATTTCAAGGAGCTCTGTGCGCATACGTAGTAGAACCCTCCGAGAGTGGGGCTGGGGAGCCCAGTAGCTCAAGCACCCCTATAGTCACCAGAATGGAGGTGTGTGGACAGCAAGGGACCAATGAACAGATACCAAAAGAAAAGAATGTCCACACCTTTATCTCAGCGGTTCTGCCGGGCGTCTGTGGCTGCTCCGATCCTTCCCCCACGTGGTCTCACCCAAGATGGCGGCTCCTGGAGCAGCTGAGCGTTCCGGACTAGAAAGCAATAGATTTCTTGCTTCTGCCACAAATTTCACCAGCTGTGAGCCTTCCAACCTTCTAAGTATTCCTTTATATATGGTTCAAAGTTCTGGGCACATCCCCTGAGCCTGCTTGGTTGGGTATTCTGTGTTGTTGTTGGTGGAGCTTTGTACTACATGTCCCCCTGATCTTCCATCTTGTTTGTTCTTCCCAAAGCCAACATTTTTAAATGAGAAAAAACAGATGGAGTTCTGAAATGACAATGTTGTCATACAGTAAAACAGCCCCAGAGACTCTGGTTTACAACAGCCTTATTTAATTCAGGTTTTGTGACAATTCAGTCAGACCTGGCCTAAATTTATCAACATGTGATATTCTAGGCAAAACCAAGAATGCAAACAAGATATCTTTCAATATATCTGTGTATGTGAGTGGGTAGTATAGTCGTGGTGGTAATAGTGAGGAATACTTATTTGAAAGCAATTTCAAGCGTTCTAGAAGTAAATTACAAATAATCTTAACCATCTGTTCAAAGGAACTCCTGTAAGAATCTCCAGTAACCAATATTTTAACCTAATTCATATAATTACATAAACTGAAATTTATATATAATCGGTGTTATAATTGAGGCTTTACACTAACTCAGTTTGACTTCACAGTTCTAAATTAGTGAGGTTTTACTATATTGAGTTGTCACAATGAATTTTTGAAGTCAGGGAATAAATAGATAACTTCCTTAAAATAAGGATTTACAAGGTAGACATAATGGGACATTTATTGTCATTGTTTAGTGGCTTCAGGTTGATTCTGACTCATAGCAACCCTGTAAAGGGTTTCCAAGGAGTGGGGCATTTATGATTTTACTATAACTAGGAATTTCTCAGCATTTCAAAGCAATAACCCAAATAACCTTGCTTATGACTTAATTGAAGCCCTGGAGTGGCACTGTGGATTAATGCTCTGGGCTGCAAAGTCACTTTGAACTGTAAGGTCGGAGGTTCAAGCTCACCAGCTGCTCCTCAGAAACCCTATACAGGGTCACTGTGGGTTGGAATCGACTCGGTGGCACTTAACAACAACATGACTTAATTATGTACAATCCTTACTATGGTTTCCAAACTCCACTCCATGGGACCAGAACTGGCCTGGCTCTTCCAGAATTGAAAAAAAAAAAAAAAAGATTCCTGATGAGATTCTGAATCTGCATGTCTAGGGTGGAGCCAGAGCTTCTGAATTTCCTAAAAAGCTACGGAGATGATTCAGAGACAGGTTTTAGAACTACCCAAGTGATGATTTCTGCACAAGTATACCACCCCACTCCCACCAAGTCCATTTCAAGGCATAGTAAACGTATCCAGTTTCTGAGACCGCAGATTTTTGCTGAAACACACAGCCTCATCTTTCTCCCTTGGTGCAGCTTGTGTGATTGAACAGCTGACATTGCTGTTAGCAGCCCAACACATAACCCGCAGTGCTACCGGATTAGGATAATGGAAGGATTTTAGGTTCGGAAGTATAACTGTTTTATGTGAAGTAATGATACGGTCATCTGTTTCCTTTGACTAATGTCAACATTTATTACTCAATTACAGGATACAGCAAATGTGTTCTTATTGGCCATGACTGGGGGGGCATGATTGCTTGGCTAATTGCCATCTGTTATCCTGAAACGGTGATGAAGCTTATTGTTATTAACTTTCCTCATCCAAATGTATTTACAGGTGAGTTTTAAGTTTTCATTAAAATGTCCAAGTTAAAGTCGTAATTGAAATCTGACACTTAAGGTTTAAAAAGCAAAATTTTATTAACATAATCTTTTAAAAATTAAATGACTAACATGCCATATTAGGGCATGGCAATGCCAAGTATCTTGGATCTTGTCTTCCCTAAGAGTCTAAGAAAACTTAGCTTTATATTGCCTTATATAACTTTATTCCTTTTTAGGAAGTATTTTACTATAAATTGGGGAGGAAAAAAAGATGGGGCTGGGATCCAGTGACATTACTTTGACAGCAATGAATCTTGAGGACTAGAAAGCAATTTTCCTGCCTGACTTCTTTGGTTATCGGGAATGGCAGTATTCTTTAAGGTAACCATTCTCAAACATTTTGGTCTCAGGAATATTTTATACTCTTAAAAAAAATATTAAAGACCTCCATTGCTTATATGCATATGTAGGTTATATCTATAAATATTCATTATAAATATTCATGAAGAATTAAAACTGAGAAATATAAAAATAATTATATATAAATTCATTAAAAAATAACAATAATAAATACACTGTATGTTAAAATCAGTAACATTTTAAATAAAAATAATTGCATCTTCCATAACAAAATTTTAATGAGGGAAGTGTCATTGTTTTACTTAGATTTTCTGTTTAGAAGACAGATGGATTCTCATGTCTGTTTCTGCATTCCATCTGTTACAATATGTTGTTAGGATTGAAGTACAGGTAGCCCTCAGTTTTTGACTTAGTTGATTTACACTGAACTCTGCACTTACAACTATCCTTTATTTTTTTTAGTTTTATTGTGAATTGAATGATGGGAGAACATCAGTTTTGCACTCAACTAACTGCATTTTGTTTCATTGCAATGATTACAATCCCTTCCATGTACAGTTGGTTAACAATATTTTCCTCTATTCTGTCTTTTTTTCTTTTGATGTACACAAACACATGCAGTAATATATAATTGTTTAAACAACCAAAGGGCACATTTTGCAAGCCAGTCTCATGCGCACCAGCGCACAACCTTTCTCTTTCCATGAGTCTAGAGTCCTCAGCTGCTCTATCTCTCCATGCCATCACCGCTGCCTCCATCTCTGCTGTCCCGCTTCTCTGGTTAGAGTCCCACGTTCTGTTCATGCTCTTCTCTCTTGATGGTCCTAGGATCCTCTGTTCCTAGAATGTAAGATTAACTGCTCTTCCTTTATGTTACAAAACTTCTACCATTACAGTTGTGGCCATCACAAATAATCATGATAACAATTACTCACTATTGAATCAAAAGAATCCTATCCCTATCTCCTTTCACCAGACCCAACTAAACAAGATGAAAACTATTCAGTGGGGATTCTACCTCCCCCCTCCCCCACACATACTCTGAAACTAAATTCCCTCTTCAAAACTTGTAAACCAGCCACTTCTTGCCTTTTTAGCCTGCCCGATTTTAGGTAGCCAGTGTCTACGTTGCCTGTCCCTATCAACACTGTGTACTGGTATTGGTATTTTGAGCTACTACATTCAAAAGTAAAGGTCAAGTTCATAAAATTGTATCAGTTTACACTTGCTTCCTGTATCTTTATCTTCCTCTAGTTGAGTTCTGATCATCAAGCCATCAAAGCTAGGTCAGATGGGTACTATCTGCAAGTTTGTACGTTCTTGCCTGCCTCCTCCCACTTTATATTAGCTGGATGCTTCACTGTCAGCTTTAGTCCACCATGGCTAGGTCTGTGTCCATGGGCACAAGAGTTCCCAAGTCTCTCCAAATTTTGGACCAACCAGCCCTTCCTCTTCTTTCTCTCAACTCAAGGTTGACAGGAGTCTATGGAACATGGTTGGACTCAACCCATGTCTTCATTTCTGCCCTGCCCCCAACTTCCACGCATAAGTAGACCAGTGAGATCACCAATGAGCTTACATGGCTGCTCCTGTACCCTTTGAGTTTCAGTCTTGAAGAAGGGTTTGTCCTGAAGGGACTTTATAGCTTGCCTTGATGGCTCCCAGGCAAACAACTTGCTTTCTTGTAATAGCCAAACAGTCTGTTGGGTTTTTTTGTTTGTTTGTTTTCCTGCTGGTCTTTCTTTCAAGAAGTATCTTCTGTTCCTCTAGCCACCCCTGGTTGGTCTGCATGCCCCTTCAAGTGGGAATGTCCCACCTCAGAAGGTTCTGGATGGAGCTCAGGATTCTACCTATGGTCTTATACTCTACAAAGGCTCCACAAGAAGCCTATTTTACTGGGCAAGTTCTAGAACCCCTTTTAGGTATTATAATCAATTATAGCTTGAAGAACGGGCTTACAAGCTTTCTATAATTATGTTTCCTGATTTTCCTTTCTATCCCACTCAAGTGTCTATTTACAATAAACTAATATCCATAAGACAGTCAAGCATCTTAACATTATTTCCCCTCTTTTACCCATTCAGACTATGCCTCGATCCCTGTATCACAGAGCACTGTTGTTCCAAGTTTGAGTATATATCACTATTTACCTCTGTGCCATTTAGCCCATGCAAAACCTACCTAAGTGGTCCCGAATCTTCCTTGTTCTTCCATCCCTCCCCCTTCTTGTATATTACTCTCTCCTTCCTTGTATATTGTCCTCCCCAACACCTGAGTTATGATGAGACTATCCCCTAACCTGTGCTCTACTGTTCCCTCCCTCTCACCACTGGTAACCAACAAAGGATTTTTTTCTTTTAGTACATTGTTAGGATTGAAATACGGGTTGTTGTTGTTGTTGTTAGGTGCCATCGAGTCGGTACCAACTCATAGCGACCCTTTGCACAGCAAAACGAAACACTGCCTGATCCTGGGCCAACCTCACTATTGTTGCCACGCTTCAGTCTATCAATGCTGCCACTTGGTCAATCCATCTCACTGGGGTCTTCCTCTCTTTCTCTGACCCTCCACCTTACCAAACATGATATCCTTCTCCAGCGACTGGTCCCTCCTGACAATATGTCCAAAGTAT
>NW_006408520.1:20988811-20990388 GCF_000296735.1 Chrysochloris asiatica | reverse complement strand
ACTACTGATCCTTCCCCTTTGCTCCCAACCTTTGCATTCCAATCACTAGTAATGATCAATACATGTTTGATCAATTTCAGATAGAAGAAGTTGGTAGAATTCCCCCAATTTATGACTTAGTTGAGTTACTTTGAACTCTGCACTTACAATGGTCCATTTTTAAAAAACTGATTTGTATAGCTTTTATATATCTATTTATGTATTAAAATAATATCTTTACATTTCTATATAATGTTGCCAATTCCCAAAGACAAATAAAGATCAAATTTGTAAAGATACTGATAATAAAACCAGAAATAATATTCAATTTATATCAGACTTATGATGGAACTGACTTATAGGATTATCAGAACAGAACCCAGTTGTAAGTCAGGGACTACCTGTTATGAAGAAGTCTGGCTTCACACATATTAAACAATTGGAAAAGTGAGGCATATTTTTGGATAACTGGATTTTCTCCATTAATATGACTACACAAAACTCAAATATTGGTAATTTCTTACAGATTAGTTACAGTTGGGGATCTGAAATCAAATCAGTGAACTTTCATGCTCTGTTACTTTAAAATCAGTTGGTTTCTTTAGCACTTTGAATTTATATTTAAGCATGCATAATTTTGTATTATGCTTTGGAAGATGTTGGTTCATCAAGTTATACAAATCTCCCAAATATTGACACATTTCAGTTAAAAATGTTTTTTAAAATCACATGAATTAATAACATCCCCATCTCATAAGAAAAGCATCAGACTCACAGTGACAAATGCAAGTTTTTGCAAAATTCTAATTTTCATTTGAGAACTTGAATTTTATCATTAGTAATAAATATTGCCAGTTGTTTTCCTTGAAGTGACAGCCTCATTTTGTTAATTTTCAAGAGAATTTCTGCCTGAGTGACAGCAATTTGTTGGTAATACTTTCAAGTAAAATGATGTCCCATAGAAAAGACAGCTAGTAATTCACCAACTCAAATATTATAGAAATGTTTTTCCTGAAGACAGCCATTGTATCTGGATGTGCAACAGAACTGCTTTATGAGTATTTTGTACTCTATCACACAGAATTTTTTTAAAAGTGTACTCACAGGTAGATATTTTATAGAATTAATTATTTTTGCTATTTCATCAAGGAGCTTCATAAATGAAGCTAGCACTTTAATACATTCACGTATTCATTGCTGGGAGTATGTGGTGATAAAGAATACAGTGACAACTAGTATTATTTGCCATTGCCTTGATTTATGTTAAGGCACCAGCAATTTTATTCACCATTTCCTTTGTACTATGCATGCAAATATCAACACAGTGAAACAGGTGAATGATGTCAATATTGTTATGAAATAATTTTGAACTTCTGGATCCCTTGAAAAAGGCTTGAGGATTCCAGAGGGTTCTGCATGGACTACACTTTGAGAATCTCTACTTTAAAGAGAACTCCTAAAATCTTAAGTGATTAAAAACCTGTGGATATATTTTTATTTAGTTTAGGCAAAAATTAATGTTTTGTATTTCTTTACTTTCATATTTTCTGAGGTTCGGGTACTGTTACAACCCACAGAATTCCTCTAGGGCACAAACT
>NW_006408520.1:20976939-20985476 GCF_000296735.1 Chrysochloris asiatica | reverse complement strand
CCATCTTGTTTGTTCTCTCCACAAACATTTTTTAGAACAATGTATTTCTATTTATTCCTTAAAACTAAGTAGGTGAGAGAGAAAAGGACGACTACTTATGTATATTATCTTGGATGATTTGAATCTTAAGTACATATCCAGTTGACCTATCTTTACCGGATGCTAAAGGATAGCAGCATAAGATTCAAATGTCAAATTGAGATTTAAAAAAATTTTAAGTAGAATTGGGCATTGGAAATCATGCTACATCCTTGTTAAATTGATCAGAATTCTAGAGTAGAAGTTCTTCTGGTGATGCTGCTACATGGACAAACTATAACTGGTCATTGCAGCATGAAGATACTCAGCATGTTTCTGGAGCTATTTTATTAATTATAATTTCAACTGTGGTCAAGTCAATAGGTCTCCAAGTAACATGGTTTTATTTTCTCATAGTTATATTGATATCTTTCAATGCAGGGCTCAATAGACCTTGTTCTGATATTTTAGAGTACAGCATAAAAGTGTTCCATTTAGCATAACATTGTTATGCTGAAATGATATTTCCATTTACCTGATATGATATGAACACTTTACCTGAAAATGATATGTTCAATTTACCTGAAAATGATATTTCTAAAAACTCCTACCATGTTGAATATAGTCACAAAATGAGGAAGGAAAAATGACCTCTATAGTAACAAAAATAAAAGTACAATATATGATATACAAGTATAGATTTAATGTATCTAAAAATGTATCTTATTAAATTTTTGGTAAAAGTTTACATAGCAAATGATGTTCTCATTTAACAATTTTTGTACAAATTGTTCAGTGACAGTAGTTACCTTTTTCACAATGTGTCTTTTAAAATATGCTCCAGTTTTTCAATTCCTAGCACTTTAGTTTCCCTGTCCCCTTACCACCTCATCTTTGCTTTTGAGTAATTGCTGACCTTTTGGTCTTAACTGATAGCTTTCAAATAGGGCTCTAATCTTTTTTTTTCTTAAAGTTTTTATTATGAATTGAGCACTATTTTACATGGAAAAATATTAGTTTTACACTCATCGTATCATATTTCATTTCATTGCAGTGATTAAACTCCCTTCTGTGCATCATCATTCAACACTAGTTGCTTCTGTTCCCTCTGGTTTTTCTGGGGTCAGGGATGTACACAAAAACACGCATTAATAGATAATCATTTAAATAACCCAAGGGCACATTCTGCAAGCCTGCTTCCTGGACTCCAGCACATAGCCTTTCTCTTTCCGTGAGTCTAGAGTCCTCAGCTGCTCTATCTTTCCATGTCCTCATCTCTGCCTCTGTCTCTGGTGTTGCTGCTTCTCTGGATAGGGTCCCACATTCCACTCGTGCTCTTCTCCCTTGATGGTCCTAGGGCCCTCTGTTCCTGGAATATAAGATTAACTACTACCCCCTTTATGTTACAAAACTTCTACTTTTACATTTGTGACAATCATAGTTCATCATGATAACAATTACTATTGAATCATAAGAAGTTTATCCCCAATCTCCTTTCACCAGACCCATCTAGATAAGATGAAAACTATTCAGTGGGGATTCTATCTTCCCTTGCGTATTCTGAAACTAAATTCCTTCTTGAAAACTTGTAAGCCAGTCACTTCATGTCTTTATAGCCCTCCCCTCAGCTCATTTTAAGTAGCCAATGTCTAAGTTGCTGTCCGTATCAATCCTGTATACCTAGGGGACAGGACTGGTCCTTGATGTGAAGACTCCTTCCCTCTCAGTTGGTATTTTGAGCTACTACATCCATAAGTATAGGTCAAGTTCACCAAATTGTAGCAATTTACACATTTCCTTTATCAAATTTTTTAAACTTCTTCTATTCGAGTTCTGATCATCAAGCCATGGAAGCTATGTCAAATGGGTACTTTCTGCAAGTTTGGGCATTCATGCACACACCTCCCTGTACTTCAGATCAGCTGGCCACTTCACTCTCAGTCCTGTGCCCCAGGGGTAGGTCATTCTTCTTTGCTCTCAATAGGAAAAGACCAATAATAGTTGCCCTTTGGATTGCCTGGACCTCAACTGAGTTTTATATGCTGTTATTCTTCTACCATATACATTGCTAAATTCTTCTATCAATTCCAGCCGTTTTCTTGTGGAATCTTTAGGTTTTTCTATGTATAGGATCATGTCATCTGCAGATAGCAATAGTTTTACTTTTTCCTTTCTGATTTGGATACCTTTTATTTCTCTTTCTTGTCTTATTGCTCTACCTAGGATTTCCAATACAATGTTAAATAAGGATGGTAATAACGGGCATTCTTATCTCATTCCCATTATCAAAGGGAATGCTCTCAGCTTTTTGCATTGAGTATAATGTTGGCTGTTGGTTTTGCATATATGTCAGTAAGTTTCCCTATGTTGCTGAGAGTTTGTATCAGGAGAGAATACTAAATTTTATCAAATATCATTTCTACACCAACTTATATCATCATATGTTTTTTATTCTTTGTTTTATTTGTGCAGTGTTTTACACTGATTGATTTTCTAATATTGAACCACCCTTGTAGTCCTGGTATGAATCCCATTTGATCAGAGTGAGGTTTTTGTTGTTGCTGTCGTTGTTTCATATTGCTAGAGTCTGTTGGGTAGAATTTTATTGAAATTATTTGCATTTCTGTTCATAAGGGATAGTGCTCTGTAATTTTCTTTTTTGTAATGTCTTTGCCTGGTTTAGATATCTGGGTTATGCTTGCTTCATAGAAAGAGCCCTGTAGTGTATCTTTCTAGATCTTTAATGACTGACTCTTAGCATTCAGGACTCAACTCACCTATCGCCTCCCAGAGTCAGAGACTCTGGGAGTACCTCTACATCATATCACTATTACTACTCATCAGATTAATTTATTTTCTTTATGATACTATTGCTATCTAAATGATCTTCTAAGTATTTGTTACTTATTGTTCTAGTTCTTTGTTAGTGAGGAATTTTTCTGTCTTGTTTACTAAGTCTCCTGACATGCAGTAGATACTCAAAATTCACTGAATGAATGTTCTATATATATGAACGAATTTGGAGTCCTGGTGTGGCACTCTGAAACTAAATTCCTTCTTGAAAACTTGTAAGCCAGTCACTCAACCACAAGGTCAGTTTGAATTGCAAGATCAGCAGTTCAAACTTGCCAGCTTCTCCTCGGAAACCCTATAGAGGGTCGCTGTGAGTCAGAACCAACTCAACGGCACTTAATATTTCAGTTCCCATTGAGGCCAAATGAATATGGTACCTAATTCAAATGAGTCTATAAGGAAATTTTTTTAAACAGTAGAAAATTACCTCCCATGTATCTCTTAGTTGCCATACAGTTGATTCCAACTTATGGTGAACCCATATGTGTCAGGGTAGAACTATGCTCCATAGGGTAAATCTCCAGGCCTGTCTTTGAGATGCCTGTGGGTGTGCATGAACCTCCCACCTTTCAGTTAGCAACCTAGCTCATTAACCATTTGGACTAGGTAAAATGTTGTTGTTAAGTGTCATTGACTCAGTTCCGAATCATAGAGACCCTGTATAGGGTTTCTGAGGAGTGGCTGGTGAATTTGAACTGCCCACCTTATGGTTCAAACCGACGTTGTAGTCCATTGCATTATCCCACAGTGCCAAATGACTTTGGAGGAAAGACATTTTTGCTTGAGTTTCCTTTTAACTCCTGAGTCAAGACTTCACAATGTGGAACCTCCTTTTTATTTAAAGTGCTATAAGTTTTCTAACTTGATCTGCATGTCCCATATTCAAATATTGTTGTTGTTATTATGTGCCGTTGAGTCGGGTCTGACTCATAGCGACCCTGTATAGGGTTTCAGAGGAGCAGCTGGTGAGCTTGAACCGCCAACCTTGCAGTTCAAACGGCTTTGCAGTCTGGCACATTAACCCACAGAGCCACACCAGGACTCCATATTCAAATATAAGAACACAGAAATTGTTCCAAAGAGAATAATTCTCATCTTCAAGTACAAGAACACAGGTATTGTTCCAAAGAGAAATATACTGAAGGTTTATTTTTAGATTTTCTTACAGGATCATCTTAAAGACAAATTTGTCTTTAAAAGATCTTTCATTAGTAACTAATGTATACTCTGTGAATAAGATCTAACACAACATTTTACTTTCAGAATATATTTTACGACACCCTGCCCAGCTGTTCAAATCCAGCTATTACTACTTCTTCCAAATACCCTGGTTCCCAGAATTTATGTTCTCAATAAATGATTTCAAGGTAAGTGAAACAAATAATATGTTATTAATTAGAAACATTTTTAAGTTCATCATTAAAACTTAATAAATACCAAGCACCTGGCTGTTCAGGTTTTTGTAAAAATCTGTTTACTTTAACAGACATACTTCACATGGGGACATGAATGAATTCCTGGTAAGAATGGCTGACAGCAGCCAAAGTGAAACCTGTCCTAATAAAAGGTTATAATTCTGAGGGAGAAGTGAAACATTGAAACAATATGGTTAGTTGAAAATAACCAAGGACTAGGTGGTTATGAGTCAGAACTGACTTGAAGGCACTTAACAACAACAAGGTACATGATAGAGAATGAACAGTGATTCCTACTTTAGTGTATGTAAAAACCACATGGGTTATTTATTAAAATAAATATTATTAGTCCTTGATTGACGTGACATTCTGATTTTTAAGAGGATTGGGATGTGGCCCGAGAATTTGCATCTTATATTTTAATTTACGGAAAATACAATCCTTCACTTAGCTTCAACAGTGGTCAACAGTTTTCTGATCTTGTTTCATTTCTCTCTGGTCCAATTATTTATTGCTGTGTAGCAAAGCAAAGTCAATCAAAATCGACTGGCTGAGAATGACAACCATTTCACTATCTTTTGCTTTCCTACGAGTTGGCTAAGGAGCTCTGGTAGTGTAGTGGTTATGAATTGGGCTGCTAACCTCAGGGTCAGCAGGTTGAAACTATCAGTTGTTCCATGGGAGAAAGATGAGGCTTACTGTTCCCATAAAGATTTACAGCCTCAAAAACCCTATACAGGATCACTATGAGTCGGAACCGACTCCACGGCACATAACCACCACCACCATGGGTTGGCTGAGTTTAGCTGGGTGGTTCTTCTTCTCCACATCACTGCTGACCATGAGATTAGCTGCCCAACTCATAACCATTATGCTACCAGAGCTCATTAGGATTCCATTTGTTGTTGTTGTGAAGTGCCGTCGAGTTGGTTCCAACCCATGGCGACCCAGTATAGGGTTTCCAAGGAGCAGCTGGTGAGCTTGAACCTCTGATCTTGCAGTTCAAATGGCTTTGCAGTCTGGCACATTAACCCCCAGCGCCTCACCAGGACTCCCAGGACTCCATTAGGGTGTGCAAATAGTTATTTTTTTCATTCTAGCATTCTTTTTGCTTTCATTAACTAGAATTCTTCTATAAAGAACTTTCCCACATCTACTGTTTGGTTATTCTGAGATATATATCATGCAAGAATAATAGGACAAATGTTTGATTCTTTCCCTTTATTAATCAAAGGAGCTCTGGTAGTGTGGTGGTTACAGAGTCGGGCTGCTAATCTTATTGTAGCAGTTCAAAACAACTGGTGGTTTTTCTAGAGAAAGATGGGGCTTTCTGCTCCTGTAAAGACTTACAGCCTTGGAAACCCTATACAGGGTCTCTATGAGTTGGAACTGACTCCATGGCACATAACCACCACCACCATCAATCACCTTATTAATCAACTGTAGAGTAATGAATGGAGAATTAAGTGGCTCTAGAGAGTAAGCACTGGACTGTGAAGTAACAGGTGGCAGTTGTAGCCCACCAGCCCTCCATGGAAGAAAGATGAGGCTTTATGCTCTCAAAAACCTTATGCAGGGTCCCTATGAGTTAGAACAGAGGGCAGGGATATGGAACAATGGTGGAAAATAGCATTTTACTATCCTTTGTGTAAGACAGGATCTCTTGATCTCCTTTACCCTAACCCCAAACTCCCCTGTGGGACACTACTTTGATTCATTATTGGTTTATCTTTCTATCATTTCTTTCTGAAAATATAAGCAGACATATGTATATGAATGTATTTGGTCCCCATTCCTTTCTTACAAGGAGCACTGGTGGCATGGTGGGTTAAGCATTGGGATGCTAACTACAAGGTCAGTGGTTCAAACCCATCAGCCACTCCTCAAGAGAAAGATGAGGCTGTCTGCTCCCGTAAAGACTTATAGTTTTGGAAATCCTAAGGAGCAGTTCTACTCTAGCCTGCTGTTGTTGTTGTTAAGTGCCGTCAAGTGGGTTCTGAACCATAATGACCCTGTATAGGGTTTTGATAGCAATGAGTTTCATTTGGGTTTTTGCTTCTTCTTACACAAAAGATAATATAATACAATTTTCCATCCTTGCTCCCTACTGCTGCTGCCTCTCCCTGGACTTAGCAAGATATTCTGGTGGTCATTCCATATCAGCAGAGAGGCATTATCCTCATTTAAAAAAATATTGTACCATTGTGTATAGTTTATTCACCAGTCCCCCACTGACATTTGCTTGTTTCCTTTTTGTACTACAAATGAACTTACAATAACCTCATTGCAGCATGCCATTTCATACTTTTGTGAGTGTGTTTTTGGGTTGAAGGATCTACATTTTAAACAAGTATAGTGTGATTCTGATGTAGATGGTTTAAATCCATCCTTTAAGAAGAGCTGGTATAGAACCGTGTTTTCTAAATTGGGTGGGGATCCATCAACTAGCCAGGAAATCAATTTACAGTATTTTATTCAAAAAGCATGCATTATACACCTTTACATACCAGGCAACCTCCCCATGTGTATTTTTCATAAGTGTAGTAATCTGATTTTTTTTACATCTTGTGGACCAATTTCACCTTCTTTCTGTCCAGTGAATTTAATGTTAAGTTCTCATTTTGTTGTTGTTAAGTGCCATCTAGTTGGTTCCAACTCATAGTGACCCTGTATAAGGTTTCCAAGGAGCATCTGGTGAGCTTGAACTGCCGACCTTGCAGTTCAAGCTGACTAGCAGTCCAGCACATTATCCACCAGGTGCCTGCTGATGGGTTAGTTCTCAGCAGTAGATCCTCCAACAGCCTACCATTGGGTTTCTAAAGCAGATCTTCCTTCCATGCTATGCAAACTGCTTTGTCCAATGCAGGAAGATAACACTTTTTTTGCTCTGGAAACAGCCCTTACCAGGGCGGCTGGCCCCAACCCACGAGGTGCACCGATGTGAGCACCCCAGGCCAGAGAGGCCGCTCAGGCAGGTGAGGCTGGCACACACAGTTGCACTCATTCCTTCCTGCCAATCCGGCTGGTCAGGTAGCTGACTCAGGCCATTTGAATCTCCCAACTGCATGGGTGCCAAAAGGCAGGCATGAGATCGGCAGGTGCAGAGGGGTCACTTGTACCTTGCTCAAATGAGATAGGTCTAACTAGCCACCTAGGGCACCCTTGAGGTTGAGGCAGTGTGTACTCACACCCACATCATCCTGCTGCCCAACTTCATGTGGGGCCAGCACCACAGGATTCAAGCATGATCAAACCTACACTCACCATGGGACAAGCCTGTACCCGGGCTGTGGCAGTCCCTTGTACGGCCCTCCATTGGACTTTCTGCCTACCTCTGCATCATAACTAGGCACGTACAGATTGGCTACAAGGAACTTTACTGCTCTCAGGCCCAGCCTTGAGCTGCTCCAAAGTAAACACAGTTTCAATTGTTTGTTTTCTGATTACTGATGTACTATCAAACTCAATCCGTGACTTGCTTTTTTTTTTTTTTAAACTTTTATTGTGATAGCTTACATGGGAGAACATTTAGCTTTACATTCATCCTATCATATATCATTTCATTGCCATGGTTATAATCCCCTCCATGCATCATCAACCAACCAAAAGGTATACCCCACAAGCCTGTCCCTTGGTCGTTAGCACACAGCCCCTCTCCTTCTCTGGGTCTAGAGTTCCCAGCCACTCCATCCCTCCACATCATCCTCTCTGCCTCCATCTCTGGCGTCACTATTTCTCTGGGTAGGGTCCCACACTCCACTCTTCTCCCTTGATGGTCCCAGGGACCTCCACTCCTGGCCTGTAAAGTCAACCAGTCCCCTCCTTTTGCTACAAAACGTCTACCTTTACATTTCCAACACTCACAGTCAGTCCTGATAGTAATTATTCACCATTGTACCACATGAGCACTATCCCCATCTCCTTTCATCAGTCCTGCCCAGATAGATTGGATACTACTTAGTGGAGAGGCTACCTTCCTCTGCACCCTCTGGATCTAGGCTCTCTCTCTCTCTCTCTCTTTTTTTTTTTTTTTCATGTTTTATTGTGAGTTATATGATAGTTTACATGAGAGAACCTCAATTACATATTCATTCCATCGTATATCATTACATTGCCATGGCTCCCATCCCCTCCATGCATCGTCTTCCGACCAAAGGGCATATCCTAGAAGCCCGAGCTCTACACTCCTCCCTTCCCCCCTCAGTCTTCGGCCCACAGTTCCTCTCCCTCTCTGGATCCAAAGTCCCCAGC
>NW_006408520.1:20973247-20974383 GCF_000296735.1 Chrysochloris asiatica | reverse complement strand
GGGAGTGGGAATGATCCTTGCTGTAAGATTTGTTCCCTCTTTTGAGCTACTATATCTATAGGTGTAGGTCAAGTTCTCAGATTACTCTTTTTTTCCCTCTTCTTTCTTCTTCTAGTTGAGCTCTGATCATCCAGCAATTGAAGCCAAGTCAAGTGGGTATTATTTGTAAGTGTGGGTGTTTGATTGTGCATATGCCCTCTCTTCTTATCAGTTGGATGCTTCACTGTCCACTCTAGTCCTCTGTGGCTATGTCACTGACTCTGGGCCCAGGAGTCCCCAGCTCTTGCCAAACTGCTGGCCAACCAGGTCTCTACCCAGATTCACAGGAGTGTATTGAACGTGGTTGGACTTAGCTTACAACTTCATTGCTGATTTTCCCTCACTTCCCCGTACTGGTGACCAACATGGTCACCAGTCAAAGCGCTTGTCTGCTCGCATATTCCCATTGAGTCTTAGTCTTGGAAGGGGGTTTGCCCTGAGGGGACCAGACCGCTTGCCTTGATGTCTCTTGAGTGAGCAACTTGCTTGTTCTTGTAGTACTCAGTTGGACTGCCATTATTGTTTTGTACTTTTTCTGTCGGTCTTTCTTTCAAGAAGTACCTACTGTTCTAGCCGCTCCAGGCTGGTCTGCTTGTTCTTTCAAGTGGAAATTTCCCACCTCAGAAAATTCTGGATGGGGTTCAGGATTCCACCTATGGGCTTATGTAATGCAGAGGCTCTGTAGGAAGCAATATTCACTAGGCACGTTGTAGCCCCATTTTAGGTATTCCAATCAGTTATAGGCTGAAGATGGACTTACAAGCTTTCTATGGTGATATTTCCAGCTATTCCTTTCTCTCTCCTTCAAGTGTCTATTTTATAATGGTATGCAAGGATAACCAAGATTCAAAAGACAGCCAGGCATCTTAACATTATTTCCACCCTTTTGCCCATTCCAACCATGTCTCAATCCCTGTATCCCAGATCCCTGTTGTTCCAAGGTTGTGCATACATAATTATTTACCTCTGCCCCACTTAGCCCATGGAAACATGCCTAATTGTTTTCCCATCCACCTTGTTCTTCCATCCCTTCCCCCTTCTTGTGTATTTCCCCCCTCCCCAGCACCCAAACTATCCTGTGTCTATTTCCTACCCTG
>NW_006408520.1:20971442-20972447 GCF_000296735.1 Chrysochloris asiatica | reverse complement strand
ACATTTATTGTCCTCTACTTTTTTGATCTTTGCTGTTATTGCTGGTGTGAGATGATATCTCATTGTTGTTTTGATTTGTATCTCTCTAATGGCTAGTGATCGTGAACATTTCTTCATATGTTTGTTGGCTGCCTGGATCTCTTCCTTGGTGAAGTGTCTGTTCATGTCCTGCGCTCATTTTTTAATTGGGTTATTTGTCTTTTTCTTGCAGAGATGTAGTTTCCTATATATTTTAGAAGTGAGTCCCTTGTCTGATGTGTCATTGCAAAAGATTTTTTTCCCATTCTGTGTGTTCCTTTTTTACTCTTTTGGTGTAGTCTTTTGATGCACATAAATTTTTAATTTTTAGTATGCCCCAATCATCTATTTTGTCTACTTTTGTTTATGTAGTTTTCAAAACATGTGGAAGTCTGTATATACCCTGAATTAGAGCCATCACATTTGTCCCTATTTTTTCATTGATGGCCTTCATAATTCTGTGATTCACATTTAGGTCTCCAATCCATGCTGAGTTGGTTTTTTGTATTAGGCGTGGGGTAAAGGTCTTGTTTCAGTTTTTTGCATATCGCTTTTCAGTTCTGCCAGCACCGTCTGTTGAAAAGACTACCCCCTCCCCATGTGATATATTTAGGTGCTTTGTCAAAAATCAGTTGGCTGTGGGTGGATGGGTTAATTTCTGGATTCTCGATTCTGTTCCATGATCAATGTATCTTTCATTATACCGGTACCAAGCTGTTTTGACCACTGTAGCCTTGTAATAAATTTTGAACTTGGGAAGTGAGAGGTTTCCAACCTTATTCTTCTTCTTAAGCAGTGCATTACTTATCCTGGGTCTCTTTCCTTTCCATATAATGTTTGTAATTGTTTTTTCCATCTCTTTGAAGAATGTTGTTGGAATATGGATTGAGATTGCATTATATGTGTAAATTGCTTTGGGCAGTATTGCCATTTTCACAATGTTATGTCTTCCCATCCAGGAGCATGGTACATTCTTCCATTTTTGTA
>NW_006408520.1:20962713-20969141 GCF_000296735.1 Chrysochloris asiatica | reverse complement strand
GGTGGGGGGTGTCCACTTGCTCAGGCACCCCCTCTAGTCACCAGAATGGAGGTGTATGCAAATAGTGGGGGCCAATGAACAGACATAAAATAAAAAAAAATCATAACAAAGCAAAACCGTCAACGTATATTTCCACTTTAGCTCCAAGGTTCCACGGCATTATTCCTTGGCTGGTCTGCATGCTCGCCCGCTTGGTCTTGCTGTTTGGTCTTGCCCAAGTTGTTGGCTCCGGGATTCCGAGCCCGGCAGATTCTACAGTAGAGATTTCTTACTCCCACTACAAGTTCCACTAGCTGTAAGCCTTCAAACTTTTTAAATATTCCTAGATATGTAGTTCAGAGTTTTAGAGCTCTGCCTTGAACCTGCTTCACTTGGTATTCTGTGGTATTGCTGATGGAAAACTTCACTACAACTCTACTCTATCTGCCATCAAGCCCCACCTCAATCCGTGACTTTTTAACCATAGTTTATACCTTTATTATACAAACATGATAAAAAATAACATTTTGGGACTATTGTATGGGGATGAATGAGGCTGAAATTCACTTCTGGAAATGTGAGAAGGCATGAACAGTTATATACGTGGATGTGTGATGGTAGCACTTTTAAACATAATTTCAATTTCCATGTGTTATATGTTGTTGGTGTTGTTAAGTGCCATTGAGTTGGTTTTGACCCATAGGGACCCTGTATAGGGTATCTGAGGAGCAGCTGGTGAGCTTGAACCAACAACCTTGCAGTTCAAATGGCTTTGCAGTCTGGCACATTAACCCACAGCGCCACACCTATGTATAATTCATGTGGGTACACTATTTGTGAAAATATAGTTGTTTTTGTTGTTAAATGCCATTGAGTCGGTTCCAACTCAGTGACCCTGTATAGGGTTTTTGAGGAACAACACAGATACTCTCAGCATTTAAACTTGAACTGCTGACCTTGCAATTCAAACTGACCTTGCACATTAGTCTCCAGTACCACACCAGGACACTGAAAATATAGTAGTAGCTTGCAATTAAAAATTTAAAAACCAAAGTAGAACAGAATTGAATTAAAAATGTTAGGCACATTATAATTAAAAGTAGATGCTGTTTCCAGTATATATACAAGTACATGTATGAATGTGAGCTGGTTCATGATGTAAATTTTATTTCTTACTCTCATTTGAGCTAAAAAAAAGTAAGAAATACTGATTTTTTTTTTTTTTTTTTAAAAGCTCTCTTGTGGGAGAGGGGGTTGGTTGCGAAACCATGAGGAAATATTGTTAAGTTGGAATATTTGGGAAGATTTCAGGGTGAGAGAGCCTAGATAGTATAGTGGTTAAGTGCTCAGCTGCTAACCTAAAGGTCAGCAGTTCAAACCCATCAGCCACTCTGTGTGAGAAAGATGGAAACCCTGTTAGGTACTAGGAAGCGCTGTTAGGTGCTTCTACTCTGTCTTACAGGTTTGCTAAGAGTCAGAACTGACTCAACAGTAACAGGTTTGGTTCTTTGGTTCAGGTTGGAAGTAACATGGGAGCTGGGCCTGCAGAATTTGAGTAGACATGGAAAAGAATGCTTTTCACAAAGGTAAAGAGTTCATGGGGGATTAGAAGGGAAGAATCCAAAAATATAGTCAAGAAAACAGAAAAGCATAAAGTATGTAAACAGTTATCTCCCAACCTGGCAAGGTAGAAATTGGGAGTTATTACTGACTGCTATCTTCTATTCCCTTTCAAAAGTTGTAGATTTAATTAATTATTAATTGGAAAGCATTAATTATTCTCTTTTCCTTTAAATTAGGCTTTGAAACATCTCTTTACCAGTCACAGCACTGGCATCGGAAGAAAAGGATGTCAGTTAACAACAGAAGATCTTGAAGCTTACATTTATGTTTTTTCTCAGCCAGGAGCATTAAGTGGTCCGATTAACCATTACAGAAATATCTTCAGGTCAGTGTAATTTCTTTTGAGTTAAGTAAAATATTCCAGTCTAAGCATACAGAGGTGATATTTTATTTTTAAGATTAAGTTTACCTCTTATCCAAAGACTCATATAAAGGCCTTTGACTCTTTAATAAGTTTTATGGTCATTGTTGGAGCCCTGGTGTGGCGCTTTGGGTTAATGTGCCAGACTGCAAAGTCATCTGAACTGCAAGGTTGGTGGTTCAAGCTCGTGAGCTGCTCCTCGGAAACCATATGCAGGGTCGCTATGGGTCAGAACCAACTCGACAGCACACAACAACAACAACATAGTCATTGTTAGAGTTCTGGTGTGGTATTGTGGGTTAATGCATGGACTTCAAAGTTGTTTTGAACCTTAAGGTCAGCAGTTCAAGCTCACCAGCTGCTCCTAGGAAACCCTATATAGGGTCACTATGGGTCAGAACTGACTCGATGGTACTTAACAACAATAACAAAACAACAAAGTCATTGTTTTGAATATTTCAAACACATGGATAAATAGAACAGTATAATGACTCTATTCATTGGAAGACAACTATCTGGCTAACTGATTGGTAAAGATCTGTATTTGTGCCCATTCCAAAGAGAGGTGACTCAAGGGTATGTGGAAATCATCGGACAATATCTTTGATATCCCATGCAAATAGAGTTTTACTAAAGGTAATACAGAAACCACTGCAAGCATACATTGACAGAGAACTTCCAGAGGTTCAAGCCAGATTCAGAAGAGGACGTGGAATGAGGGATATCATTGCTAATGTCCGATGGATCTTGGCTGAAAGCAGAGAATACCAGAAAGATGTTTTCCTGTGCTTTATTGACTACGCAAAGGCTTTCGATTGTGTGGATCATGACAAGATATTGACAGCATTGTGAAGTATGAGTATTCCTGAACACTTCATTGTGCTCATGAGGAATCTGTACCTGGACCAAAAGGCAGTTGTTTGAACAGAACATGGGAACACTGAATGGTTTAAAATTAAGAAAGGTGTGCGACATAGTTTTATTCTTATCCATACTTATTCAACCTGTATGCTGAGCATATAATCTGAGAAGCTCGGTTATGTGAAGAAAAATGTGGCATCAGGATTGGAGGAAGACTCATTAATAACCTGTGATATGCAGATGATACAACCTTGCTTGCTGAAAGTGAAGAGGGCTTAAAATGCTTACTGATGAAGATCAAAGAGCACAGCCTTCAGTATGGATTGCATCTCAATGTAAAGAAAACAGAAATCCTCACCACTGGACCAATAAACAACATTCTTATCAATGGAGAAAAGATTGAAGTTGTCAAGGACTTCATTTTTCTTGGATCAACCATCAACACTCAGGAAAGCAGCAGTCAAGAAATCAGACGACGTATTGCATTAGGCAAATCTGCTGCACAAGACCTTTTTAAAGTGTTGAAGAGCAAAGATGTCAGCTTGAGGACTAAGGTGCACCTGACCCAAGCCATGGTGTTTTCAATAACCTCATATGCATGCAAAAGCTGGACAGTGAATAAGGAAGACTGTAGAAGAATTTATGCCTTTGGGTTATGGTGTTGGAGGAGAATATTGAAAGTACCATGGGCTGTCAAAAGAACAAACAGATCTCTGTTGGAAGAAGTGTATCCAGAGTGCTCCTTGAAGGCCAAGATGGCCAAACCTTGCCTCTCATACTTTGGATATATTGTCAGGAGAGACCAGTCACTGGAGAAGGATATCATGTTTGGTAAGGTGGAGGGTCAGAGAAAAAGAGGAAGACCCCCAGCAAGATGGATTGACAAAATGGCAACATCAATGGGCTCGTGCATGGCAACAATTGTAAGATTGGCCCAGGACTGGGCAATGTTTTGTTCTGTTGTGCACAGGGTTGCTATAAGTTGGTACCAACTCAGTGACACCTAACAACAACAATAACAAATGTTCTACACTATGAGAAAAACTAGACAAGGTCCCAGATCTCACAAAGCTTGTAGCCTAGTGTGACATTAACAAAATAATCACAGCATTTAATGCATAATTCTAAGAGAAAGCTAAAGCCTTGCAAGAAAGGAATGTGGTTATAAGAAAGTGCATTGCAAAAGAACCTGCCTAGACTGGGATAGAGGGAAAGGTCAAAGAAGTCTTCTCTGGGGAAATGATGCTTAAACAAAGAAGTGAAAGATGGGTTAGGTGTTGACTAGACAAGGTTGGGAGTGCGACAACTTACCTTCCAAAAAAAGGAAACAATATGTCCTAAAATGGTGTGGGAGGATGATTGCTTCTGGTCTCAAGTAACACAGTGAGGCCAATGAGATGGAGCACAGAGAGTGAAGGTGGGAAGAACAGCATGGTTTCAGAGTGGGCTGGAGAGGTAGGCAGGTGTTCACCACACAGAGCCAAGTAGAACATGTTTAGGACGTAAGAGCCATGAGTGTGAGGCCACTGATAAGGAAATACAAGTAGTAAAGAAAAACAGTTCATTTGCATTTGGGTACATTGACTCAGGCTGTAGTGTGGAGAAGGTATTGAAATGGATGCTGAGTAAAGATGGGGAAAGCCTAGCAGCCCAGACTAGAAATGGTACTGTACTAGCTTGATCAGTAAGAAAGCAATAGAGATGGACAGAAGTAGGTCCATTTAAAAGATATTTAAGTAAAAAGGAAATAGCTTGGTGATAGATTGGATGGGGTAATCGGAAGAAGAATGTCCTGGCTGGCTTCTGGATTTCTGGCATGCACAACTGTATAGAGAGTCATGCCTATCCTGGAGATAAAAAACATCAGAAGAGGATCAGGCTTGAGGAGAAATCATGAATTTTACTGATCTCAGTAGACTACTTGAGTTTGTTTGCATTGGTGCCTTAGATATTTAAGCAGGTAGTTAAGTAGTAAGGTTTGGAACTCAGAGGAGAGAATCAAGATGCAGATACATTAATCTTGGAATCATTGGCATAGAGATGATAACTAAAACTTTGGATCAGAAGATATCGTGTAGGGAAAAACATTGATTAAAAGATGAAGTATGGAGGCTTGTCTGTTTGGGTTTGGACGTTAGATAAGAAATGGTTTCCCTTGACAATTAGCAACCACAAGCTGCCTTGAAGAGGTTTAGGTGTTTGCATTTATGCAACCTGCATGATATTGGAATTCTCAAGGCAGAAATTATATTTTTAACTAGTCTTAGGTTGATAACACCACCTCACAATCCTGAGAGAAACAAAGACAAAACCTCTCTGATGTATACATCTTAACTCAGTCCTTATAGTATTCCCATAAAGTCCTTTGAAGATGGGTACATATTCCAAACTGTAAAAAAACAACAATCTGCCATTAGTGAATGTTTCTGCTGCATATAATTGCAGCAGAACTCCTATGAATTTCAAAGAATAGAACTAACAGACTCTACAAAGCATATTAAGATCACTAAATATGTAACAGAAGAAAAAAACCATGAGAAAAGAATAAGAAAATATCAAGAAAGACTGTTGTTATTGTTGTTGTTGGTGACATCTAGTCAGTTCTGAAACATAGCAACCCCATATAAGACTTTCAAGGTTTTAAATCTTTGTGGGAGCAGAAAACCGTATCTTTCTCTCAAATAGCATCTGGTGGGCTCGAACCACAGACCTTGTAGTTCGCAGATCAGTGCTTATTGTGTGGAGCCACTGTGCTCCAAAGACAGTGTGTAAAGAGCTGAAAAAGAACCAAAATAAGCTTCTAGAAATGAAAAACATGGTCATGGAAATCTAAAATCCCGTTGTTGCTGTTAGGTGCAATCGAGTTGGTTTTGACTTCTAGAGACCCTGTGTAGGATTTCTGAGAAGCAACTGGTGGATTTGAACCACGGACCTTGCTGTTATTAGTCCAGTGCATATCCTACAGCACCACACCAGGACTCCATAGGCAGATAGTAGCAGATGAAACAAGCTAAAGAGAGAGAGAGAGATCTAAGAAGCTACCCAGAACAGGAGCAATCACACAAGCCCACAGAGGAGATAATTGAAGAGCTTCTAGAAGAAAATTTTCCTAACATCATGAAAAGTGAAAAGATAAGCATTCAAGAAGCTCAACGAACCCCAGGATAGATAGACCCTAAAAGACAATCACTAAGACATATAATAATCAAGCTCTCCAAAATCAAAGATAAAGACAGCATCTTGAAAGCAGCTAGGGAAAAGAGAAATATAACATACAAAGGCAAGCAAATTAGATTCAGCTCAGATTTCTCAACAGAAACTATGCAGGCAAGAAGGCAATGGGGAGACATATATAAAACCCTGAAAGAAAAAAACTGCCATCTAAGAATCCTCTACCCAGCAAAGCTGTCAATCATTACAATGGTGTAATTGAAACATTCCAGGATAAGCAGAAGTTAAGGGATTTTGCCAAAGCCAACCCTGCTATGAAAAACATCCTAAAGGAAGTTCTGTGGACTGAGCACCAACAAGAACACATAACAACTACAGAATGACATACATGGCAGCATCAACCTGAACTCAGTCGACAAATGAAAGAGTCAAG
>NW_006408520.1:20946615-20961428 GCF_000296735.1 Chrysochloris asiatica | reverse complement strand
TATAGGTCAGGTTCATCATGAAGATGTATCTTCTGTCACTGTAGCTGTTCCAGTCGGCTTGTCCTTTCTAGTGGGAATGTCTTACCTCATAAGGTTGTTGATGGGACTCAGGATTCCACCTAAGGTCCTATACTCTGTAAAGGCTTTGCATGAGGCCTATTTCACTAGGATTTTTTGTTCTTCCCTCCTTAGGTTTTACATAAAGAATAGAATTAGAAATTCAACATATATAGAATAGAAAGAGAGCAAAAAATGGGGAAGGAGTGCTATATGAAGAGTTCGTGGCTAAGAACTTTTTCTAGCAAAATAATATTAACAGAATATATGATTTTTCAGAGCAGTAGGAGAGGATAAGGAAACAATTCCAAAGAAGACAGGAAAGAAGAAAAAACAAAACACTAAGTAGAAAGCAAAAAATAAGATAAAGGTATATCATTATGTCAGTAATCATAATATTCATGTATTAAACTTGTCAGCTAAAACGCTGGATATGAGATTAGTATTTTTTCAATCCACCTGTATGGCGCTGTAGGATAAGTACTGAATTGATAATCATAAGGTCGGCTGGTGAAACCCACCAACGGCTCTCGGGAACCCTCTCCAGATTTGCTATGAGTCAGAACCGATGCACCAGCACACATCAACAACAGGTTTTCATTGTGACTATTGTAAACACCCTATGTTGCTGTGGTTGTTGTTAAGTGCTGTTGATTTGGTTCTGACCCACGGTGACCCTGTAGAGGGTTTCAGAGGAGCATCTAGTGAGCGTGAACCCCCAATCTTATAGTTGAAACCAAGTTTGCAGTCCAGCACATAAACCCACAGCGCCACAGCAGGACTCCAATGAAAGCCAAAGGACACAAAAATGTTGAAAGTAAGAGGGTGAACAAACTTCTAGCAGGGATTAATTTAAATTTGGAGTCCTGGTGTGGCGCTGTGGGCTAATACGCCAGACTGCAAAGTCGTTTGAACTGCAAGGTTGGTGGTTCAAGCTCACCAGCTGCTCATTGGAAACCCTATAGGGTTGCTATGGGTCGGAATTGACTCGATGGCCCTTAAAAACAACAACAATTTAAATGAGACAAAAATCCCTCAAACTCATTGTCTCAATACAGAATCTAAGGGGAATCATGGGATTATAAAAATAAAGGGAGAAGAGGAAAATTCCTAAATATCTTTTGACTAACAACAGCAACAAAACTTACAAATATATCTATCTTTAGCAAAATAGTGATGTTGATTTAAATGTTATTTGTAGGTAGCAACTTATCAAGAAAGACAATGATTAGAAAATCAAATAGACATTCTGAAGGTTACAAGTCATATTTTAGAGGACATAACACTAATGTTTGAAGTCCAGGTTTTATTGTTTGTTGTTGCTATTTGTTTTCTACAAATAACATTTCAAATACAGTTTATAAAAGAAAACAGAATTGTACATTTTCACAGTTTCAGTTTTGGACAGAAGACTAAGAATGATATATTTTATTTATTTATTTATACATACATACATATATACATACATACATACACTATTACCTGATGGTACATGGAAGAGATTGCAATCATTGTAATGAAACAAAGTATATGATTTGTTGAATGTAAAACTGATGATCTGCTCTGTAAACCTTTCCTCAATTCATAATAAAAAGTTTTTGTTTAAAAAAACAAAAAAGAATGATATATTTTTAAATGTTCTCAATCTATATTTATCAGAACTAGCTTTATGATGCAGAACAGTATGTTTTAAGTGACTTATAAAGAATAACAGATGTTCATTATGAGGACCTGCATTCCCAAGTGTAAGCACTAGAATTAGTACAGAAAGAAAAAAACAAAACAGGGCTGTGAAGTTCAAAACTCAGAATTCAATAATGACAGAGTTTTAAACTAGATTGGTGCAGATTGAGTGTAGGTGGGTAATGGTCACTGTAGACCTTCCAGAAGTTCAACTGACCCCCTCTGAGCATATCCTTATATAGGGCAATCAAAGCCAAGTGTATCATCAACAACGGCATTATATGATATATATAATAAGTTTACATATCAAGTATTGTAGATTATAATCAAGAACAAATTCATCCCTCATTTATCACTCTAAACTTCCCAGACCAAAGACACTTCTATATTTGGAGTCAAGGAACCAGAATGGACCTAACCGTCAAAATAGATAAAGATGTCTAAACTTACAACAAGGCATTCAAGAAAAAAAAAAAAAAAAAGTGGACAAATTCATGAAAGAATTAAAGCCACCCCTCTCAGTAATCTGTCAACCAAGTGAACAAAAATAAGGATAGAGAAGATTTGACCAACCCCATTAAATCTTTAATTAGTGGGCAATTTTAGAATCCTGCACCCCAAAATTTTAAATACACATTCTTTTTGAGCATATAAGAAATATGTGAAGATTGATTACGTACTAGGCAACAAAACAAGTCTTAACAAAGGAAAGATTACCATGTAGATTATGTTCTATGACCACAGTGCAGTTAGAAATTAAAAACAAAAAATTTTTAAATCGTCATATATTCAGAAATATGAAACACTTAATATCTCACAGAGGAAAAAAAAAAAAAACATAATAGAAATTTGTAAAAATTTCAAGCCAAATGGTATCAAAACATGTCAAATACAGCTAAAAAAAAACCCTTAGAAATATAAAACTTACATGTTTTTATTTCTGATTTCTTATATTTTTAATTTGTACATTTTTTTTTTACCTTGATCAATCTGACCAGTCTTTTCAAAGAACCTGCTTTTGTTGATTGTCTCTATTGTGTATTTTTTAAAAAATTATATAGATTTTTTATTTTATCTAAATTATTTTCCATTTTTGTTGACATGCTTTTCTTTTTCTAATTTCTTGAATTATTCTCTTAGCTCACTAATTTTCAATCTTCTCTTTTAATACAACTTGGTAAAAACCAAATTCCACGTAGTCTTTACTCCTAGGGCAGTAGCTCTTAACAGACTCGCCTGGAGGGCTTGTTAAATCACAAAAGGCTGGACCCACTCCCAGAACTTCTGGTTTAGTATGTCTGGGGAAGGTCCAAGGATTGGTACATCTAACAAGTTCACAGGTGATGCCTGTTGCTTCTAGCAGGGGGACTATACTCTGAGAACCTTCCTGATGGTGAGGGGAAGAAAAGAAAAGAAAGATACAGTTCTAACTGCAATGTTTTTATTTCTCTTAAGCTGAGTAGAGGATTTGTGGATGCTGTTATATTCGCCATTGTTGTTGTTGTTGCTATGTGCCATGGAGTCAGGTGCTAACTTACGGCGACCCTGTACAGGGTATCCGAGGCTGTAAATCTTTATGGAAGCAGAAAGCCTCATCTTCCTCCTGCAGAACAGCTGGTAGTTTCGAACTGCTGACCCTGAGGTTAGCAGCCCTATTCGTAACCACTATATTCGACATTACTTTTAATGAACGTAATGAAATATGTCTATATACAAAAATAATAATGGAGTATAACACACTCTGGAAATCATTACCTTAACATTTACGAATCAGCTATAGATCAATTTGGAAGAATTTTAACTTGCTAATTTAATTAGTCTGAATGTTTAACAATTTAGAGCAATAATCATTACTTCTTGCTACAGAATTTTAGATTTTTCAAATTGTTTCTGTGCTTAACTAAAATAATCATTTTAAAATCCTAATATTGTGTCAAGTGTTTCTAATAAGTTATTCAGTTAACATAATAAAACTACCCTCTTCAAGCATTTAATGTTTTACGTTATTTTGTATGTAACATGTTTCATGGAGGTTTAGAAGCCTTAGAATCAGAGAATATGTGAGTTTTCGTTTTCTAGAAAATTTTACCTCAAACTGATCAGCAATGGGTTGCTAACCAAAAGGTCAGTGGTTTGAACTCACCAGCCACTTCCCAGGAGAAAGATGAGGCAGTCTGCTTCTGTAATGATTTACAGCCTCAGAAATCCTACAGAGCAGTTCTAGTCTGCGCTATAGGTTGCTGTGCATTGGAATTAATTTGACAGTGGGGTTTGCGCTTTGACTAATAATCTTCTAAAACGTCCTTACTTGACTGATTCAATTACTACATGCACAGATATTGCTACAAATATGCAGAGATGTATTTGTATGTGTTAGAACATTTTTTTTTCCTGTCAGTGTACTCATTCCCAATGAACTTAATTTTTAGGAGCATCATTGCCAAATGATGGGTACGTCCATGGGAGTCAAAAATTAAGTCTTGATGGCTATGTGTAACATATTGCATTTCCAGCAGCATTTTGTTATCAACCTCAAGTAGCTTTCTTATAATTACTAAAATGTGAGTCTGTGCTAGATGTCTAGGTAAGACAGGGTTGAATGTCACATAGGGTTTCCAAGGCTATAAATCTGTGTGTGTGTGTGTGTGTGTGTGAATTGGTGAAGGTTTACAGAGAAGATCATCAGTTTTACACTCAACAATTCATACATTTTTTAAGACTGTAAATCTTCATAGATGCAGACTGTCACTTCTTTCTCTTCTGGGTTCAAACTACTGATCTTTCAGTTAGCAGCCAGGCATTTTTACCACTGTGCCACCAGAGCTCCTTTAAATTCTGCTGGTGGTGGTGGAGGTGTACTGTAGAGTTGGTTCCGATTCACAGCAACCTTATATAGCAGGGGTTGTTGTTGTTATGTGCCATTCAGTAGGTTCCGACTCATAGCAAGCCCTTATAGGATTTCTGAAAAGCAGCTGGTGAGCCTGAACCACTGACCTTTCAGTTCAGACCCACCTTGCGGACCAGCGCATTAACCCACAGCGCCACACCAGGACTCTATGGTGGTGGTGGTGGTGGTTATGTGCCATGGAGTGGGGTCCAACACATAGCAACCCTGTATAGGGTTTCCAAGGCTGTAAATCTTTACTGGAGCAGAAAGATTCATCTTTCTCCCACGAAACTGCTGGTAGTTTCAAACTGCTGACTCATAGAGTAGCAGCCTGATGTGTAACCACTAAGCTTCTTCCAGGCCAATAGGGAACCTTTTTTCTACCAAGTGTCATTGGGATATTTATAACATCATTTGCAGGCCATACAAAATTATCATCTTAAAAATTAGCCTGCTGTATTTGGTCAAACATATTTAATTAACTCACCACTCATGTGACTCCTGTAGGATCAGCATTGGACTGTGAACCATAAGGTCGGCAGTTCAAACCCACCAGCTGCTCTTCAGAAACCCTATACAGGATCACTGTGAGTCAGAACCAACTTGACAAAACTTAACAATATACAGCCCTCTGGTTGGATATTCCTCACCCCTGCTGTATAGGGTTTCCAAGGCAGTAAATTTTTACCGAAGCAAAAAGCCTCATTTTTCTCCTGCAGAATGACTGGTAGATTTGAACTGCTGACCTTGGGGTTAGCAGCCCATCATGTAACCACTATGCTATTTTATTGGACCCTTTCTTAAATAACCTTTAAATTTTTCATTGTGCATGTTGATTACCTAATGCAGTGTTTTTCAACTTTTTTTGCATTATCACTTCTACGAGGTGCTTTATTGAAGCTTTGGTGGTTCTGTAGGATAAGCACTGGGTTGCTAACCACAAGGTCAGCAGTTCAAATTGACCAGTCCATGGGAGAACTGTAAGGACTTACAGCTGCAGAAACCCTATGTTGTTGTTGTTAAGTGCCATTGAGTCAATTGCGACTCATAGTGAGCCCGTATCAGATTTCTGAGGAGCAGCTGGTGAGCTTGAACCACCGACCTTGAGGTTCAAACTGACTTTGCAATCCTGCGCATTAACCCACAGCACCACACCAGGACTCCCAGAAACCCTGTACAGAGTTACTATGAGTTGCAACCAACTCCACAGCACCTTACAGCAAGAAGTAGACTCAAACTAGCCTCTCTATACAAGAAAGATGAGGTTGTCTGCTCCTATAACGATTTACAGTCTCAGAACTCCTACATGGGGTCACTATTAGTTGGAATCAACTCAACGGCAGTGCATTTGGTTTAAAGAGATTGTTAAGACATTTAATTTTTCTAATTATCCTCACTTAATGAAATTTTAACATCACAGATATGCTGTATACCTATTTATGCACTCTGCAAGTATATTCATTCCTTATGTATAAAATGAATAACAATTTTTCACCCTCTCAAGATTACATTTTCACTCCCTTAGTGATGATCTAACCCGCATTGAGACTGTATTGCCTAATAGAGCATTATGGGGGGAAATGGTTATTTTAGCTTTTACAATGAGTTTCAATATGTTTTGTTTTATAGTTGCCTGCCTCTCAAACATCATATGGTGACCACTCCAACACTACTACTGTGGGGCGAGAGAGATGCATTTATGGAGGCTGAGATGGCTGAAGTCACAAAGATTTATGTTAAAAACTATTTCAGGTTAACTATTTTGTCAGAAGCCAGTCATTGGCTTCAACAAGACCAACCTGACATAGTGAACAAGTTGATATGGACATTTCTAAAAGAAGAATCAAGAAAAAAAGATTGACTTTTCTATATCTTCTATGAGGGGTCTGCAATGATATTGCTAAATAATTTCTAACAATTGTTCATTAACTTCCTTATGCTTTATTAGGGAAAATGGTTTTAATATTCTTTGTCTTAACTAAATATACTGACAACATGGAATTAAAAAAAAAAAAAGAGTGTGTGATGTGAACATGTAATATAATGCTTATTTACTCAGTTGTGTTTTGCACAGAAAAGCATCTGCCTTAAAATGTATACACTTGTACAAAAATGAAGTTGGGAAAAGTGGCTCAGTTTTGGTTTATTGCTTTCTTTACCCTGTTTACATATGGTGCCTTTATCAAATATATATTTAAGATTAGATGTGCCATATTAAAAGACAAACTTAAAATGGTTTAACTTTTCATTTTATTGTTTAAAGTTCTTTTTACTATTTTTTAACCATTAAAAGATTCTATTACCAAGTCTCTTGAATTTCTAGTTTATGCACTAAATTAAAGGAAAATATATCTAAATTAATATGCCTAGATGAAATACTTCTATTCAACCAAGGGATGATGCAGATTCCCATATATATATGAGTGTATGTGTATATATACACACACACCACACACACATATAAGAGCCCTGGTGTGGTGCTGTAGGTCAGTGCTTCATATCCACCAGCTGCTCTTGGAAACTCTATACAGGGTGGTTATGAGTCAGAACCAACTCAACAGAACTTAACAACAACAACAACATGTACTAGAATAAAAACTCCACAGGACAGAGATTTTTTTTTACTACTTTGTTAACAAGTATATCTAGCATTGAGAGTAAGGGTTTGGCACATTATAGGTACTCAAATAAATGCTTAATTAGTAATAATATATGATGGGGTTTCAAAATTCATGGGAAAATTCCATTGTCTCTTAATTCTATTTTCCACAAACTTTTTGAAGCCCCTTGTTTCTGACACACTGCTATGTATTTTGAGGGATAAAAGTAGATGACATGATAACACTGAACTGTCCCTGAAGAAGCATACACAGAATACAGTTAAGTTAAACTATGGTTCAGGAATTGAAATAGACATTACAAATAAGAGTAGGAAAAGAGTTAAAGAATAGAGAAATGATAACAGCTCAAGGTGTAACTCATTCTTTCCTGGGTTGCTCTACTTTGCTCCGTGTCCCTATGTAAGTTCTGAATTGGTGAAAGGAATTCTCCCTCCCAAAAATAAAGTAAAATAGTATCCTAGCAACCTGTGCATCATAGCATCATTACCAGAGAGGAGTATCATTAATTTATGAATGTGAAAATGAGTTTTAACAAGTTACTTAGCCAATGCCTACAGTATAAGTGCTGAAGCCAGAACCTGGCCTACATCAATTTGGTTGTAAAATCCATGAACTTCCCATTTAGATCACATTCTGATTAACAGGCTTTGCTATCACACCATTCTAACAGTTTTATTGGTAACTGGTAGGCTCTAAAAAATGGAAAAATCTCACAGAAACTCGAAATTTGACTTTTAAGTCTTGGAAAATGAATTCATACATTGCTGTTAAGTGCCATCGAGCTGGTTCCGACTCATAGTGACCCAGTATAGGGTTTCCAAGGAGCTGATGGTAAGTTTGAACCGCCGACCTTGTGGTTAGCAGTCCAGTGCTTACCCTACAGTACCAAATCAGGACTTCTATACAGCATTAATAAAGTTGCAAAGTATAGAAGAACTTTTTATTACTTTCCTCCTATTCACTTCAGATTACTTTGCTGCTCTCAAAGGAAGGTGCAGACTGTTGACTGTGTGTGCAGACACTCAGAAATTCACTTATTTGAACCTGTTACCAACAAAAGTGATTTTCAGGTTTGTTGTTATTCTTACTTAATGCCAGTTTGGTTTGCTGACTGATTCATGTGGACTATTGTTAAGAACATAAATCAAATATGCCATTGTCAATTCTGGCCTGTTTTAATGAATATGCATTATTTTTTTCCAAATGAATGTGGAAAAAGTACTTGTAACAGGTATGCAGTTTGGAAGGATAAAGACGTCTCACTTCCTCCTTAGAAATTCGTTTGTAAGATTAAGAATGTTTGACTTAACCAACTGGCAAAACAGTTATGTAGGTAACTTTACCGTTTTGTTGTTAAGTGCCAGTTGAGTCAGTTCTGACTCATAGCAACTTTGTATAGGGTTTCCAAGGAGTGGCTTGTGGTTAGCAGTCCTGTGCTTATCCCATAGCATCACACCAGGACTCTAACTATACTGGTTGTTGTTGTTAAGTGCCGTTGAGTCAGTTCCGACCCATAGCGACCCTGTATAGGGTTTCTGCTAAGCGGCTGATGAGCTTGAACTGCAGACCTTGTGTTCAAACCACCTTTGCAATCCAGCGCACTTACCCACAGCGCCACACCAGGACTCTATTGGTGGTGGCATTTAAATTTTAAAAGTTGCAATTAATCTATTCCTTGGGTGATGCAAAAGATTAAGTGCTGGCTACTAACCAAAAGGTTGGTAGTTCGAACCCATTCAGAGACACCTTGAAAGAAAGGTCTGGGAACTGCTTTTAAAAGGTTGTTGTTGTTATTGTTAAGTGCCATTAAGTTGGTTCTGACTCACAGTAACCCTATATATGGTTTCCAGAGAGAGGCTGGTGAATTTGAACCGACTTTGCGCTTCTTTATCCAGTGCTTATCTCATAGCCCAGAAAGGAAACAGACTTAAACAGCATAGTGGTTACGAATTGGGCTGCTAACCTCAAGGTCAGCAGTTCGAAACCACCAACTGTTCCTCGGGACAAAGATGAGGCTTTCTGCTCTTGTAAAGATTCACAGCCTCAGAAACCCTGTACAGGGTCGCTATGAGTCGGAATCGACTCCATAGCACATCACCACCACCAAGCTTTGTCAAAAGCAAGATGTTTGCAAAAGAACAATTACAAAGAAAAACCCTCCACCAGTTTTCTATTGCAATTCTGATTCTTCTGTTAAATCATTTGCCCTCTGTGATGTTTTTCTGATTTTATAAGTAATACATCATTTCCTATTAACCCACAATTGTGTCAGAGTTCTGATTATGTGCAAACAGAACAGGCTTAGCGACGTGGGGGAGGGGTGAGTTCAGCCGTGGTCCCCAGAGACCAAGGGCACCGTGAGAAGCGGACCACAGGATTTCCTCATCCAGGACTCGGAGTCGCCCATGGAAGGGACGGTGGAGGCAACCTCTGATCGAGAGCTGTGGGAATCCAGGAGACTGTCAAGGACCAAGTCTTTATTCTCACCGGCTGTGGTTAACCCCTTTGTGCATCGGATTCACTTCAGTGCCTGGCAATGGGTTTGCACCTTCCTCTTGGGCACTGTGCTGGTGCCTGTGCGAGTGTCCTGCATGGTCCTCCTCTCCCTCTTCATCTGGCCCATGGTCACACTTGCCACCATTTGCCGTCCTGCTAAACCAGCCCTGCCAGCCTCGAATTGGAGAAGAAAACTGACGCAGCCAGTTCTCAAGATCTTGTTACAGGCAATGTTCTTTTCTGCGGGGTTCGTGGTTAAAGTGAAAGGGAAAAAGGCAAGGCGAACCGAGGCCCCCATCTTAGTGGTGGCGCCGCATACCAGCTTCTTTGACGCAATCGTCTGTGTTGTGGCAGGGTTACCTTCAGTGGTCACGGCTACTGAAAACACAAGGATTCGAGGGGTTGGGAAAGTTCTACTTTCCACGCAGCCAGTACTTGTGACCAGAGATGACCCCAATTCCAGGAAGAATACCCGGAATGAAATCCTGAGGCGTGTGGCATCCGGAAAGAAATGGCCACAGATCCTGATTTTCCCAGAAGGCGTGTGCACCAATCGCTCCTGTCTAGTCACCTTTAAACTTGGGGCCTTCACTCCGGGTGTTCCCGTGCAGCCAGTGTTGCTCAGGTATCCAAACACTCTGGACACGGTGACCTGTACCTGGCAGGGCTTATCAAGATTACAGGTCTTTCTGTTGACTTTGTGTCAACTCTTCACCAGGGTGACTATTGAGTTTATGCCTATTTATACCCCAAATAACGACGAAAAAGAAGATCCAATCCTTTTTGCCAATACAGTACGGATCAACATGGCAAATGCCCTGGGAGTACCTGTGACAGATCACACTTATGAAGATTGCAAACTGATGGTTTCTGCAGGTCACCTTCAACTACCCATGGAAGCTGGTTTGGTGGAATTTACGAAAATTAGTCATAAATTAAAGTTAGATTGGGATAATATTCATCAGTGTTTGGATGAATATGCTGCAATTGCAGTTGCCTCCGAAGGAGGAAAGATAGGAATTGAAGAGTTTGCAAGATTCTTAAAACTCCCTATTTCAAAGCCCCTGAGACAACTTTTTGCTCTCTTTGACAGAAACAAGGATGGCAGCATAGACTTCAGAGAGTATGTGATCGGTCTGACTGTCCTATGCAACCCTGACAACACTGAACAGATTCTCCGGATGTCATTTAAGCTTTTTGATCTTGATAAAGATGGTTTCATCACAAAAGAGGAGTTAACGTCTATTCTTAGGGCAGCTTTCGGAGTGCCACATCTTGATGCTTCTAAACTCTTTCGGGAAATAGCTGGACAGAACACAGAGTACATTTCATTCAAAACCTTTAAGAAATTTGGCCTGAAGCATCCAGCATATGCCAAGTTATTTAGTTGCTACCTAGATCTTCAGGCAGCCCATGTATGTTCATTATCACAAGCAATAAAGGTTTAATCACTGCTTTTAAAGGTTAAAGTCAGCCTGAAAGTGATTAAAGTTACTTTTCAGGTAGAAACTCTGATTGGAATAAAAATTTCATTTAAGGGGAAAATGCAATAGATTTTAGTCTAAAGGTCATGGACATTTAGTTGATATTAAAAATATGCTTTTTATTTTATGTTTTAACCAGATTATATAGCATCTATTTTTCTTTTTTTAAGATAACTTTGTTTCGCTCAATGTGATCTAAAGGTAAAAGGTTAAGGGAACTGGTTTAATAAGCTTTGTTCACCTACCAGGCTTCTAGTTAATGTCTTTATTGTGCTTGTTGTTATTGTTAAGTGCCCTCAAGTTGGTTGCAATCCATACCAACCCTGTATAGGGTTTCTGAGGAGCAGCTGGTGAGCTTGAACCACCTACCTTGTGGTTCAAAGCAACTCTGCAGTTCAGCGCATTAACCCGCAGTGCAACATCAGGACTCCTTTATTGTGCTTAATTAATGCCACATTAAGTCCAGAGGAGTGTTAAAGCTTATTACCTCTCCCTCACTTTTGCATATGGAGTTGTTGTGAAGTGCTGCCGAGTTGGTTCCAACCCATAGTGACCCTGTATAGGGTTTCTGAGGAGCAGTAGGTGAGCTTGAATCACCGACCTTGCAGTTCAAATGGCTTTGCAGTCTAGTGCATTAACCCACAGCACCACAGCATGTGGAGTACAGCTAGTGAAATATAACTTTGTGGAGGAAATAGTACTAATTTAGAAAAAAAGCCTTACTTATCAGAATGGAAAATAACGCGAGGGTAGGGAGAAGGTAAAACTCCAGGGGGTAGCCTTAAAAATGTTGTTGTTGTTGTTGTTAGTTGCCATCGAGTAGGTACCAACTCACAGTGACTCTATGAAAAGCAAAACAAAACACGGCCTGGTCTTAGGCCAACCTCACAATCATTGCTATACTTGAGCCCATTGATGCTGCCATTGTGCCAATCCAATTCGCTGGGGGTTTTCCTCCTTTTCCCTGACCGTCCACTTTATCAAACATGATATCCTTCTCCAGTGACTGGTCCCTCCTGGAAATATGTCCAAAGTATGAGAGACGAAGTCTGGCCAACCTGGTTTCTAAGGAGCACTCTGGATGTACGTTTTCCACTACAGATCTATTTGTTCTTTTGGCAGTCCATGGTACTTTCTATATTCTACTCCAACACCATAGCTCAAATGTATCAATTCTTCTACAGTCTTCCTTATTCACTATCCAGTTTTCTCATACATATGAGGTTATTGGATATACCGTGGCTTGGGTCATGTGCACCTTAGTCCTCAAACTGACATCTTTGCTCTTGAACACGTTAAAGAGTTCTTGGGCGACAGATATTCCCAAAGCAATATTTCATTTGATTTCTTGACTGCTGCTTCCATGAGTGTTGATGGTTGATCCAAGAAGAATGAAGTCTTTGACAACTTTAATCTTTTCTCCATTTATATGGATGTTGTTTATTGATCAAATGGTGAGGAGTTTTGTTTTCTTTACATAGAGGTGCAGCCCATTCCAAAGCCTGTGGTCTTTGATCTTCATCAGTAAGAACTGTAAGTCCTCTTTGCTTTCAGCAAGCAAGGTTGTATCATCTGCATATCACAGGTTATTAATGAGTCTTCCTCCAATCCTGATGCCACATTTTTCAGCTTCTCAGATTATTTATTCAGCATACTATGGATAAGTATGGTGAAAGAATATAACCTTGGTGAACACCTTTCCTAATTTTAAACCATTTGGTGTTCCCTTGTTCTGTTCAAACAACTGCCTCTTGGTCTATGTACGGTTCGTCATGAGCACAATTAAGTGTTCCAGAATACTCATACTTTTCAATGTTGTTCATAGCGTGTCATGATCCACACAATCGAAGGATTTGCATAGTTAATAAAGCACAGGAAACATCTTTCTGGTATTCTCTACTTTAGCCAAGATCCATCTGACATCAGCAATGATATTCCTCATTCTTTGCCCTCTTCTGAAACTGGCTTGAACCTCTGGAAGTTTTCTGTCAATAAAACTTTACTCACATTGGATATCAATGATATTGTCCAATGATTTCTGCTTTCCTCTGGGTCACCTCTTTAGAATGGGCACAAATACAGATCTCTTCCAGTCAGTAGGACAGGTAGTTGTCTTCCAAATTTCTTGGCAAAAATGAGTGTATGCCTCCAGTGCTGTATCACTTTATTGAAAGATTTTGCCAGTGACTCAATGCACTTTGGACTTCTTCTTTCAGTATCATTGGCTCTAGATCATATACTACCTCTTGAAATAGTTGAACATCAATCATATTTTGGTACAGTGACTCGGTGTATTCTTTCCATCTTTTGATGCTTTCTTCATCTTTCAGTATTTTGCCCATAGAATCCTTCAATACTTCAAGTCGAGGATTGAATTTTTTCTTCAGATCCCTCAGCTTGAGAAATGCTGAGCATGTTCTTCCCTTTTGGTTTTTTTAAACTTCAGGTCTTTGCACATTTTGTTATAATAATTGACTTTGTCTTCTCAAGCTGACCTTTAAATTTTTCTGTTTACCTCTTGTAACTCCTCACTTTTTCCATTTGCTTTAGCATTTCTACGCTGCAGAGCAATTTTCAGAATCTCTTCTGATATCCATTTTGGTCCTTTCCTTCTCTCTTGTCTTCTCAATGACCTTTTGCTTTCTTCCTGTAAGATGTTCTTGATGTCATCCCACAACTCTTGGTCTTCGGTCTTTAGTGTCTAATACATCAAATCTGTTCTTGAGATGATCTCTAAATTCAGGTGGGTTATATTCACAATCATATTTTGGCTCTCGTGGATTGTTTTTATTTACTTCAGCTTCAGCCTGAATTTGCCTGTGAACAATTGATGGTCTGTTCCACAGTCTGCCCCTGGACTTTATTTGGCTGATGATAGGGAGAAGGAGAAATGGACTACTTCCAAAATTTAGTCACTGAAAACCTTAAAATATGCTTTATGAAAATAAGTCATAAGCTAATAATACACTCTATAGAAGACATGGATTATCTTCTAGACCACCACTTTCTGTTCATCTTCTAGACCACCACTTTCTGAACTCTTGCCTCCAGTATAATAAGATAGGGGTTTAGAGAGCTCAGTTGACTAGACCTACATCATACAGTTAATAAATACCTTAAGCTGGATTCAAACTCATGATTCTAAAGCCTGTGTTCTTAATCATTATACCATGTGCAGAGAAGAGTCCAGAAAGAGTCTATGTGAGGTTTTGGCAGAATTCTTTATCAGGTCTGTCTATTTATTGACACTGAGAGACCACTGGACAAATTAACGGTTGACCAATCCAGTAAAAAATAGTATTACACCTCACCTTGGGTAGACAGTATATATTTTTTAAATGAGAAGTGTATGTTGTTGTTGTTAGGTGCCATCAATTTAGTACCGACCCATAGTGACTTTATGCACAGCAGAACGGAACACTGCCTGATCCTCACTACTGTTGCCATGCTTGAGTTCATCGATGCTGCCACTTGGCCAATCCATCTCATTGGGGTCTTCCTCTTTTTCTCTGACCCTCCACCTTACCAAACATGATATCCTTCTCTAGCGACTGGTCCCTCCTGACAATATGTCCAAAGTATGAG